>NW_021604568.1:10770129-10804199 GCF_004785775.1 Grammomys surdaster | reverse complement strand
GAGAGAGAGAGAGAGAGAGAGAGAGAGAGAGAGAGAGAGAGAGAGAGAGAAAAGCTTGGTTCTAAGCTAGGAATGTGGGTTGCTTCTTGACCTTGGGAAGACCTACTAAAATTGTTAGCTACCATATTCAAACCCTGGGTACCCAAGCTCTCCCTATAAATATAGTTTTCAACCTTCAGTGGACCTACTGTTTTTGGATGTGTGTCCCCAGTTTATATGCATCATAAAAAAGATTCATCTTCATATGCTAAAATAATCAGAATTTCAGAGCATGCTTTTGGCTCCTAATGGACATGAAAATGGCCTTCAAACACAATCAAAATAACTGTTGGGTTCCAGTTTATGTTCCCATGTATTCAAATTCTACAGTACTTAAAATTGTTCCTGTTCTAATGCTTTCAAAGGATTGACTTCTTATTAGATTCAATGTGATTCATAGTTCTAATTTCAATTTATTTATAGCACTTCGTGTTTAGTTTTGGCTTTATTTTTTCATGGCAAACAATCTTAATTATCCCAAAGACTACATCTTTTTCAGTTTTTGCTAATAAATTTAATGTAAGTCTGTCTTCCTGCAACTTAGAATATTCATTCTCACTCTTGACATTATCAATGACAACAGTCCCTCAGTTAACTAATGTTCCAGAAACTCTTTATTTGAAGAATAATACTGACTTAGGTTATTTGTGTTATTTGCTTCATGTTGAAAGCCAATATATTCAATTCATTTCGCATTTTATAAAGGACTCCTTGAAAATTTGAGGACTGATTCCATCCCCAGGTTATCTATCTACAGAAGATAAATAATCCAGCAATACAAATAGGTTCAACGTGAGGTTTCTCCCTCCCAAGTCATCAGAGTAGAGCTGGAACTCACATCCAATTAATTCTGCACCAAACTTGAAGGAATTATGCCAGGGTAGCTAATAACACTGGTTTCATTTTCTTCTCAGAGATCATTTTACTCTTACAAATAAATAATCACTGACCCCAGTTCATCCCCAAATGCCTGCTGTTCATTGGTAACTTCAGACTCCTCTACCTACTCCCTGTGCTCCAAAGGCAGCTGTCAGTGTACCTGTCTCTCAAATCTGACCACACACACACACAAAAGGAATCTGATCACTCTTCAACAACATGCTTGAGGAACAGACCAATAGTATAGGTGTGGCAAAAACGACAAACTAATCTTCACTTTCTCTGTCCTTGAATGGAGTCTTCTCATGACTTCACATGTTCATGGCCAGTGTACATTTGTTTACTATCTTATGTGTGTATTAATGTGCTTATTGAGCTGTGAAAAAACAAATATGGTTATCACTTCCTTTATTTGAAGCATAGAGATATATAATTATTAATCTGAATAATTAATTTGGAGAAATGATCACAGAAGATGAGTTAGCTTGAGACTGTCACATGACTTTTGGTACTGTTCAAAGGAGCATTTTCATACATCCATAAAGGATGACCCATTCATTTAGTTCTTCCCTGAGTTATTGATAAAACTTTTCCAATCTCTGAGGTTACATTATTCCTCAGCTAAGTAGAGAAACCATAATTAGAATATTTTAAACAAAATAGCACTGGGGTAGATTATTAATGGACTGTTGACCTTTAGGGGGTCACTTGGTCACACTGAGCCTAATTGTTTTATTATACCATTATACCTTTCCTATTCTACTTCTAGGTTAATGGGATGCTTAATTGGGAATATATATATATATATATATATATACATACATATATGTATGTATATATATATATACATAATTTTCTAATGTGCTATATGTACAACTATTGCACACTCTATCTTTTATTTTTGTCATAATTTGTTGAAATAGAGTAAAATTCTGTAAGTTTAGAGTATATTGATTACGTAATTATAGTATGTATTTTGTGAATGAATTATCTCATTCTAGTTCATCTTAGCTAATTACCACGTAGAAGCAAATGCATTATTAAAAAGCATGAAGCCTTTATAATTGGAGTTTTGTAAATGCCAAAGGCTTTTTTGAATAGAAAACTTACTTTGGTGTTAATAGTGAATCCTTTACTTGATGAAGAGCTGAACATAAAGAATGCCCTCCTCTTCTCCAACATGACAAGAACAGACATGAAACATTTTCAATGTATAAATAATAAATATTTATATCAATTATTTGTTTGTAAGAAACAAAGCTTTTTTTCTTATGACAAACTAGTTATGAAGCCAAACTACCTACATATCCCATTAAAATATGTTTAAACAGAGGCATTTCCTTGAGTTCAGATTCCTTGAACAAAGTTATACTAGAAATATGTGTCACATGCGTACTGCCAATAAAATGTTCCTGAGGAAGGGCCCAGGCCTAGAAAATTTTCTTCACTAAAAAGTAGGGGGAGGTAAGATAAATTAAAATATATCTTTTAAGAGTGTATGAATATACTTTTATTTCTTTAACAAATGAACCATCAATCCTAGAACCACAAGATTATTCAATTTAATACGAAAGCTGTTAGTGATGGTTGAGATGGGGGAGAAAATATAGTCAAATTTAAACATTGGAACATAGCTCTGGAAAGCTTCAAGAGAAATAATCTGAACGTAACTCAAAATGAATAAACTAAGTAAGGATAAACAGGGAAATGGTGGATTTATTTTAATTATTTCCCATCCAATTCACTTTTATATAAAAAGTCAGGCAGGGCTGGACTTCAGGGACTGAATGGACTGAGGCAAGGAATGCAAGATGCAGGGGATGGAACTACTGACTGCATGAACAGCAAGTACGTCCGCGTGCTGCAAAGGTGGTAAGACCAGTTCCACAGACTGATGGAGCTGTGCCCAGATGAAGGTAAGAAGAGTTTACATTCCTGAGATAGCTCTCCTTAGTTAATCAATACAATGCTAGGAAGAGAAACTCACGCAGAGTCAGGAACCAAAGGTATTACTGTGATATGCTGGGAATCATTGACCTATTGCTCCACAAACAACTTGAGAAATAAGGAAACATTAGGAATAGCAGAGAGATGTTACTATGAGATTATGAGAAATCCAGAGGCCGGAGAAGGTTAGAAGACATTGGTGTTATTACTAAACCAAAGCAAAAATATTTCCCTAATTACCACATTTAGTTGACACTGCAGGAAGTTCAATAAAGAGATTAAGACTATGCCTAGATTTCCATTCTCCCTGTGGGTCTTCCTACACATGATCTCCCTCACCTCACTACCCTCCCCAGCTCCTCTTCCACCCAGATCCCACCCTCCACCCACCTCCGATATCTATTTTATTTTCCCTTCTGAGAAGATTCAACCATCCTCCCTTAGGCTTTCCTTATATATGGCTTCACTGGATCTCTGGATTTTAGCACAGTTATCCTGTACTTTAGGACTAATATTAATTTATAAGTGAGTACATATCATACATGTCCTCTTGGGTCTGGGTTAGGTCACCCAGGGTGATATTTTCTAGTTTCAATTATTTGCTTGCAAAAATTCATGATATCTTTGTTTTTAATAGATCAGTAGAATTCCATTGTGTAAATGGACCACATTTTCTTTATCTATTGGTCAGTTGAGGGATATCTATCTTGGGAGGGGGACAATCTCTAGGGACTTGCCAGAGCTCTGGAATGTGAGGAAGCCCACAGTGACTACCTGGGAGACTCTAGATAAGACTCCTAGCATTGGGGGATATGGATCCTGAAGTGGCTACTTCCTGTCCCCAGGCAAGACTCCTAGTGGAGGAATAAGGATAGCAAGCAACCTATCCTCAAAACCTTTGACTCAAAATGTGTCCAGCCTACAAGTTGTGCAGAGACAGAGATAGAGCAGAGAAGGAGAGAATGACCCACCAATGGCTGGTCCAAATTGAGACCTATCCGATGGAAAAGAGCCCATTCCTAACACTATTAATGATACTCAGTTATGTTTCCAGACAGGAGTATAACTGTCCTCTGAGAGGCTCCACCAAGCAGCCAATGAAAACAGATGCAGAGCCACCACAGCCAAACATTAGATGAAGCTTATGGAGTCTTGAGGATTAGTTGGGGGAAGAACTGAGGCACCAAAAAGGACAAGGGATCCACAGAAAGACCAACAGAGTCAACTATCCTAGACACTTGGGGACTACTGGAGACTGAGCCACCAACCAAAGAGTGACCATGGGCTGGACCTAGGTCCCTGCACATATGTAGCTTATGTGCAACTTGGTCTTCATGTAGGCCTCCAACATAGTGGGCCAGGGCTCTCACTGAGTCTGCTGCCTGCCTGTGGATCTTATCCACCTAACCAGTCGGTCTTTTCTGGACTCAGTGGGAAAAGATGTGCTTAGTCCTGCAGTGAACACACATGGTATTCACTCACTGATTATTGGATATTAGCCCAGAACCTTGAAATGCCCAAGATGCAACTCACAGGCCACATGAAGCTCATAAAGAAGGAAGACCAAGTGGGGGTGATTCGGTCCTTCTTAGAAGGAGCAACAAAATACTCAAGGGAGCAAATATGGAGACAAAGTGAGGGACAGAAACTGAAGGAGAGACCATCTGAAGACCATTCCACCTGAGTATCCATCCCATGTGCAGTCACCAAAACTAGATGCTGATGTGGAAGTCAGGAAGTGCATGCTGATAAGAGCCTGATATGGATGTTTCCTCAGAGGTCTTCAAGAGTCTGACATATTCAGAGGCAGATGCTCACAACTAGCCATTGAACTGATAATGGGGTTCCCAATGGAGGAGTCAGAGTGAAGGCCATTGGAGCTGAAAGGGTTTGTGGCCCCATGAGGAGAGCAACAATGCCAACAAACCACAGCTCCCAGGGTCTAAACCACCAGCCTAGGAGCACTTAGGGAGGGATCCAGGGCTTCAGCTGAATAAGTAAGAGTGGAGGGTCCTGCTGGGCATAGGTGGAAGAAGAGATCCTTGACCTCATGAAGGCTGGATGCCCAAGGGGGTGGGAATTTTGAGGATGGGGAGGTAGGAGTGGGGGAGTAGGTAGGGGTTACATCCACAGAGAAGAAGGAGGAGGGGTGAGGGGATAGAGGGTTCCTGGGTGGTTGGGGGATGGGATAAGGGGACAACATATGAAATGTAAATAAAACATCCAATAAAAAATTTTAAAAATTGGGGCTGGAGAGATGGCTCAGTGGTTAAGAGCACTGACTGCACCTCCAGAAGTCCTGAGTTCAAATCCCAGCAACTACATGGTGGCTCACAAGCATCTGTAATGAGATCTGGTGCCCTCTTCTGGTGTGTCTGAAGACAGCTACAGTGTATTAATATAAAATAAATAAATAAATCTTAAAAAAAAAACCCAACTTTAAAAAAAAAATTTTAAAAATTAAATAAATTTTAAAAGAGACTGTACCTAGAATTAGTAGAAAGACACAAAATTAATAGCTGAAGTAGAGTAACCGCTATAACATAAGAAAGAAGAAAAGCAAAATGTGAACAGCAGTAAAGGACTGTAATAGTTGCTATTGATTCAATAATGGCCAACTTATGTTCAAATCTCAACATAAGTTAATGAACTTCATTTTCCTTAAATATCTTATACAGAATGAGTACAATGCAAAAAGACTGCTGCCTATGGGAAGATGTAACATCATAATAGTTTACGGAAGAAAATAACCTAGTTGGTTAGAAAAAGAACTCAACACAAACAATTATAAACAGAAGACAAGCTCTTCAAAGCAACAATTGAATTAGTTTCACTTCTTTAAAGGAAATACCCTAATAATGAACAAAACAAAGCAAAACAAAAGGAACATCAAGAAAAGCACAAAGCCAGTTAATTGGATTCTTGACAAAATTGCATATGTTTTCTTATTTTTCTTTTTTTCTCTTTTTATTTATTAAACATTTTATTTGTTTATATTTCAAATGTTATCCTCCCTCTAGGTCTCCCCTCTTTGATCCCCCCATCTCATACCCACCTTTGCCTCTAACAGAGAGCTCACCCACCCACTCCCTCCCTCCCTCCCTCCTTACCCCTCTATCATCCCCCTTCTCTGGAGCATTAAGCCTCCACAGGACCAAGTGCTTAAAGCAACAAATCTAGTAACAAAATAGATGAATGTTCAGTGATGTAAATTTACAAGGTATGGGAAAACACGGAGCAGCAAGACAGACAGACAAATGATGAAATGATTGTCTGTTGTATCACTAGGTTAAGGGACTTGGTACCAAGCCGAACAAACTGTCTTGATCCCAGGAACCCACACTGCTCAAAGAGAAGACCAATGTTGGTAAGATGTTCCCTGACCTTTCATAAGTGTAATCAAACACATAAACACATTGATGCACACAATAATTTCATCAATGTAATTGAAAATGTGCAAGATTGCAATAAAATGCATCAATTCATAAGGTAATAGATAATAAGCAGATACTAACAAATTATGATGTAATATTTTGCAGTCTAATGTAAAGTGACTGGGGACTCAGGATATTGTTGAAAAATAATTGATTAGAAAGACCATTGGAATGAGTGGAAAACTGCCTCTAATTAGCTGAAAACTTCAAGTGAATAGTATTTAGTAAAATCCATTTAGTAAAATAGTTTAAAAAATGCAAACAATAAATTTATTAATAAAATTTTAAAATAAAAGTAAAATTAGAAAGAAACACATAAATAATATATATGGCTTTCGGCTACTCAGTAAAAAATAGAAATGTATAGGTGTTATCTACTAAATATTTGGTAAATAGTGTCATTTGTATTAGACCAAATTTTCAAAAATAAATTATATATGACTCCTCACTTGAAAATGAAGACAGTATAATTAAATATATCAACAAATTTTGATAATAATGGTCTTAGTAAGGAAAATTAATGATGCCAAGAAGTACTTGCTGACAGGAGCATGCTATAGCTGTCTCCTAAAAGACCCTAGAACTCCCAGGGACTAAACCACCAATCAAAGAGTACACATGGTCGGATCAAAGGCACCAGATGAACATGTAGCAGAGGATAACCTTATCGGGCATCAATGGGAGGGGAGGCCTTAGTCTTGTGAAGGCTCAATGCCCCAACATAGGTAAAGGCTAGGGCAGTGAGGCACGAGTGGGTGGGTGGGTGGGGGAGCGCTCTCATAGAAGCAGAGAAAGGAGAATGGGATGGAGGTTTGTGGAGGGGAGTTTGGGAAGGAGGACAATATTTGAAATGTAAATAAAATAACCAATAATTTTTTTTAAATTAAAGAAAATTATTATCCAATGTCCTAGTCTATGAGTTTAGTATAAAAATAAAAAAATAGTATTAGGAAAATAATTCAAAGACATTTGAATAATTATAAATTGGATTATTTGAGAACATGTAAAAAATTTACAATATTTTAACAAAGTCAAATTGTTTAATTATTTTAATATATGTATCAAAAGCTAAAGTTGTATAAAGATGGAAAAGGAAGAGATTTATGGACAAATATGTAATGAACAAAAGTTAATTTTATTTTTAAAGATATAATTTATTGTCATACGGCTTTCCACCAGATAAATATATCAAGATCTGCTTGACAATAGATTATCAAGAAAAAAAAAAGCATTGTAACAATTTGGAGAGGTGCTCTTTATTTAGAGTTACTTCCTAAGTACAAATTAAAAGAAACTGGAATATTACTTTTTCCTATAAATATTTAGTTTTATAAAATTTTGGTTATGAATGTCTACTAAACTGAATTACATGTGATTTCTATTTTTATAATTATAGAAACTTAGGTTCCAAGAGATATTAAAATGAATAAACAGAACTATTGGAATGAACCTATAGCAAAAATACCTTCTGATATCAGGAATTATATGTATATTACAAATTAAAAAGGAAAAATGTCTTTTCCATTTGTTTTAAATTGACAATGGTTATACACTGTTATTATAGCATTTTATGGTAAATTATTAGATTTGTGGGAATAAGTCAATAAAAATGTGAGAAAAATTATATTCAGTGGATTGGATGTACATCACTGAATTTTAATAAGAATGAAATATCATAGCAGTAAAACTATATAGAGTATTAATACAACTTTTAGTGCTTTTATGAATATACCATTGTGTTCTAATGAAATCATGTAACGTTTTCAACAAAAGCTCTACAGAAAACGAATCTGGAAAAGTCACACAATCTCCTAATTTATCTAGCATCCACTGAGTATGTTGCATAAATGGGATTTAAAATTCTGGGTTAGAGATTGGTTCTAATGCTGTCTCCGTTCAATTTGGCTCCCAAAGTCCTCTTTCCCAGATGCTGAGGGTCTCTGCCCCCAAGCCTGATTTGATTGGCAATAAAAAATTGCCATACAGCCAGTGCCAGGGCAGGTAGATTGAGGTGGCAACTGAGCGCTAGGAACAAAGGTAGATAGAAAAGGAGGCAGAGGTCATCCTGACTGGGAAGTAGAAAAACCAGACCTACAGCCTGCTGACAATCACAAGCCTACTGAGAATCAGGGAATACAACCACACTGGCCACTTCCCCAATTGTGTTTGGGGTAGCAGAGATGAAATATAGACTTTAAAAGATGTTAACTCAGAAGTCCTGGGGTTTAGGGGCCGATATTTGCTACCAGTGGGGAGTATTAGAACTGCCTAGCTTTTGATTAAGTGTGTGTGTGTATGTGTGTGTGTGTGTGTGTGTGTGTGTGTGTGTGTGTGTGTGTGTGTGTGTTTCTGAGCGTGAGTGTCGCTGGAAGCACAAAGCGGTTTAGTCAAACTACCGCTATAATTCTGGGTAATGATGAGATCAAAACATTCCATCCTGCAAGAAGCTCTTCAAGCAGGAGGGTCAACATAACTCAAAATAGCTTCAGGAAGTCCCTAAAATGAAGCAGACTCACTAGGCCTCTCTTCACCACAGTAAGTGATGAATGACTAGACTTCCCCTCAGATGCAGCAGAGGCAAGCTGCAAAGAAGATTGAGGTTAGACCAGCAGCCTGGTATAAGCAGAAACCAGCTGAGCTGCCTGGAAGAAGTTTAGATCAACCCATGCACCTGGAAAGGACACTTTACAACAAGTTGAGCTGTGTGCAGAGGTGTGAGCTTTGGTGATACACCGTTTTTGAATCATTTCTGCTTTTTTAAGTAACCACTCATCTATTTTTCTGAAAGTAACCCCAATAAAACTCATTTGTTGACCTAGTTAGACAGGTGGTATCTATACTTTGGTTTGTTGTAGGTTCCTTATCTGGTGTGAGTAGACTTTTCCCCAGGAAAGTGTTTTCATTTGTTTGTTTGTTTGTTTGTTTGTTTGTTGTTGATTTTGGTCTTCATATCATAGAACAAAAAAATGTAAAGTTTTATTTAATATAACCTCAGATTTCCATCTACCTGTGACTAAAGACAATTTTGAAAGTTTAGAGTGTTCTAGAATTATTAGGACCACGTCTTGCAGTTTTGTTTTAGTTTTTCTTATTTTGTTTTCTCACATGGTAATGAATGAACTCAGTATCATGATTAATATTCCAGTAATACAGATGACTTACTGGGTTAGGGTAATAGCAAAAACTCCCATATTTATCAAATCATCAGTTCATTGTCCTGAAGGTATGATCAGTTTTCCCAAGATCATTCATTGTGTATTAATTGTGCTCATATTCATGCAAACATTTGAGTAGGGTGGTTTCTGTTATAAATGAGTTCAGGTCTCCAAGGTTGTGACTCACGAAGATAGATGCAGAGGAACTTAGGAGTTGATCACCCTGAAATCATCAAGATTACGATCAAGGAATCAGTGGTACCGTCACATAACCTTTATGTTAAACCAAATATTAGCAGTATTTGTCACGTTCTGTGACATGTTACCTATCGAATTATCAGTTATTCAAGGGAAGATTATTTTGTTTTCAGCTTTGTTTTTCCATTTATATTCTAGATCCAGATGGCTTCCATAATTGGTTTATTACCTTTGCAGATGTTTGAGACAAATTTAGGGCCCAAAACAATTATGGATTGCAACAGCTAATGGAAGCAAACTTTAGAATTGATTCCTCACTGTGAGCTAACAAGTATCGCACATATGTTAACTGTATGTTTTATGGATCTAAAATCCAATGAATGTCTGTTAATATTAGGCATGTGGTACTAAGATCTCAGAAATCTGTGGATACCTCTTTAGTGACTCTGATTTATAAACATTGAATTTACTAATCAATAATCATAAAATTGCTTTTGGTTTCTTCCCAAAGTTTGTGAACGATAGCTCTTTAAGTTCTTAGGTCAGGTGTTTTCTCAGCTTTCTTCAAAGGAAGTACAGGCATGGCATATCACCCCTTTATTTCTGATGAATATGATGACGGTTTGGGAATTGATATGAGATATTTTGTTGATATAAGCTCTCTCACAAAGCGAGAACTCTGGTCTGATAACAGAGCTCTAGGATTACTTCTTGTATATTATGCGTCAGCTCTTTCATTTAGAACTCTGACTTTATGTAAGAAAGTCGCCATTCCTTTTAAAACACCATCCATTACACCATTTTATTAACGGTAAAGTAGATGGTTCATCTTTGGAAGATCACTACTCATAGATTGTGAAATCACTCCATTCCATATTGAAAGACAGGAGAAACGCCACTTTGCAATGTTACCAGAATCACGACTGGGATGAGTTCTATGGATTTCCTGTGGTACGGACATAGATACAATGAGTCCTTCTATATTAACCTTGCTAGAGACCTGGTCTTTTAAATTTAAGTGACAGAAACTTTTAAGAGGCAGGACACACTGGATGGAAATCAGATTACATTCTACCAATATATCACTGGGATGAAAACTGATGTGAATAGTCAGAGTAGTTCTCCTGTGAATGAGTTTTAATGCTACTACAGGTGTATATGCTTTGTTTCTTTCTTGTCTCCATATGACCTCTTATCCAAAATTCCCAATCATCAGAAATCCATGTATCATAAAGCCTCTATCAGAGCTGGGCAAATGCTTGTGTAGTGTCTGTCATAGAACCTCCAGGTCTGTGAGCACATTCTAATGCTATATCCATCTTCCTTATTAGTATTGGAACAACTCCTAGAGTAGCATGAATTATAAATATTCTTAGCTAACAGATGTGTAAATGTCCACTTCTCTTACATTAGTGACCTAGAATATATGAAATCTAGTAACATTATTCATCTATGAAGATATCTCCAATGTCTCAACTAGTAGGGCACTAGAGAGTCTGGAATCTCTAGAGGGCTGCAAGGGTATTTGCATTATGTATCTATAATAAAATAAACTAAATAATATGATTAACTACAAATTATCTCACACACACACACACACACACACACACACACAAGTATACACAGAGAAAAGACAGACAGAGAGAGAAACAGAGAGAAAGAGTGAGACCGAGAGAAAGAATGAGACACAGAGAAAGAATGAAACAGAGAGAGAGGGTGGGAGAGAGAGAGAGAGAGAGAAAGAGAGGGGGAGAAGGCAAATAGTCTGTTTCTTTAATACTAGACAAACACCAGAGAAGCTATTGGACATAATTTGGTCTGGGTAGGCTGAGGTCATCTACAATATGGTTTCTGTTTCTTTTTTTGTCAACCTGACATTTATTAAACTTGTTTTAGATTTCAGGTTAGGGTTCAATTTAAAGTAATTTGTATAGAATGTATGAGACAAAATTTTTGTCAAACATGTTTATGATGGCTTTCAATCTATTTTAAACATCCTCTATTTAATTAACTAAATATTATTCTTGGGGATTTTGTTATATTCTTGCTAATCTTTCTTCACATATTTTGGTTATTTGTAGATGTATTAATCTGGTCCTCCATAATGTTTGCTCTATTTATTATTGTATCATTTGTCTTCCTAAACTTTCATTTTATTCGCAACACTTTTTGTTGAAGATTCTCAATGCTTCTTAGTACCTTGTATATTATTCTTAATCGATTTTTGAAAATTCTTATTTTCAAATATCTACGCAATGCTTGATATTTTGATTTCATTTAAAAAACTATCTGGTAATTCTATCAGAATTTTATGGAGGTAAAGTAATTGTAACTTTTACTGTAGTCATTTGGGAAATGGATCAACTGATGAAGAATCGAGAAAAGAAGCCCCAGCTTTGAAAATGTTACAGAAAAAAAAAAAAAACTTCGCACATACAAACATACACACACACATGGACACACACACACATGGACACACACACACACAGACACACACACACATACATGGACACACATACACACACATTATAAAGCCTATGATTTTTTTAGAAAGGACTATGGAGAAAAACTTTAAAGCCTTTTATGATAAAAACGTAATTAAAAAATACAAAAGGCACCACAGATTTTTATTAAGTATATATCCTGGAAACTTCAATTTTGTATACTTCACATTTTCCAATGAATTTAGTCATAGGACAATAGTTTGCTAAATCTGTGTGCATTTACATTTCTTCCTGTTGCTGAATGATGAAAAGATTGTCTATGTAGCAGTGCTTTAGTAATTTGAGCTCCGTCCCTGGAATGATATCTCTGAAGCCTGTTTTTCTTTTTCCCTATGATTGTGTATTAAGAATTGCTTGCTGCTGTTATGGTGAGGGCAAGTGTTATTTTGTAATCATTATCTTGGCACTACATTCTTTTGATGGTTTTAAAACATAAAATTAACAAATTTAAATTTTAAATAGTTTACAAAGGTGCATAAAACATAGATTCTCAACCTGTGTGTCACGACCCTTTGGATTGCACTCCTTTCCCTGATTTACCATATTAGATATCCTGCATATCAAATAAATACATTATAATTTATAACATTGAAGAATTGCAGTTACTAATTACCAATGAAAGTCATTTTATGGTTGAAGTAATCACACCATAAGTAACTGTATTAAAGAGTCACAGCATTAGGAAGGTTGAGAACACTGATACTGTGTCTTTATTACTTGAGCTGCTTTTTGTATTTAAGGGTTTGTGACTGTACTCTCTTGCAATTAATCTCTCCTCAACAATTTAATTTTCAGTTGATGAGTACTATTATTTAAAATTCTTATATCCTAACATTCAGTAACTCAGCACTCCCTTATTGTAATTTGGAGTTTTGTTTGCAAAAACATCTCGTCATTCATATTGTTCAAGGTTTTGTATATTCACAAAAGCTCTTTTTATCAAAGCAATTTTTCAAAAGCAAAATGCCCACGCTTTTACAATTATGCTAATGCATAAACAATTTTGTCATTTAAAGCATGCGAAGAATTGCTTATACTTATTATCTCACATTTTAGGAGGCGACGGACTGAGCATTAACGAGAGTGTCATTTGCCTTACACACACCGTCAGTGTGACTTGCTGTTAGGAAACACACACATGTACCAACTCATATCTCAGTGTTTGAGGGAACAAAATTGAGGACGGATCCATTCGTTCTTGCTTTCTTATGACTACTGGAAAAGCTACTAAGATATTTTCCCCTTAATATTCTCTTTGGTTATTTTGTCAATTTAAAAATATTTATTTTTCTTTGAATACTATATAAGAATATACAATGGTTTTTTTGTGATGAGTTTCTTCTTTTTAATCACTATCTGTTCTGCACCACCCTTTATAACACTGCATTTACAACAACTCTGACACATATTGAAATAGTCTGGTAGATTTCTCACACCACATCACTGCAGGCTCCATTCCTTACTTGACTGTACATTGGCTGCTTTGTAAATTCCAGGGCAAAACCTGCTCTTCTCAGGTGATGTTGTTTGCCAGTGTCTCAAACCCAACTTATTTTTTAATTTCCTACCATGTGACATATTTAGTTCTTAAAAACCTATTCTCTTGTTTCTCTTTTCTTTTTATTAAAACTCTTTCCTTCCATTTTTTATTTGATATTTTATTTATTTACAATACAGATGTTATCACCTTTCCCCATCCCCTCCCCATTAATCACCTATCCCATCCCTCTTCCTCCTTTTTTGCCTTTAAGCTGTTTAAATTACATACAAGTATTAAGGTCAATTCTAGGTTGAGGAACAAGTAATACAATAGATGCAAATAGTCAAAGAACAAGCAAGACAATAAACCCAGATAGTCAAAGAACACGCATGACAATAAACAGTGTCCCCTGATCACTCCTGTGATCACTATTTCTAAGAGCTTATCAAGATGACCAAAATATCTGAGCCTATTTCCCTGTGCTAGCCCAAAGTCATTTTCATGCCTGAAACCTACTTCTTTGTTCTAGCATAAGATTTAGATTCCTGCTTATAATTACTTCTTTGCTCTAGCCTAAGATTTAGATTCCTGCCTGAAAATAGTTCTTGGTTCTAGTATAAGGTCAGATTCTTGCCTGAAGCCCATTTTCTTGTCCTTTGACTATTCCTTCCAAGCAGTCCATTTCTTTATCCTTGGCCAATGTCAGATTACTGCCAGGCAACCACAAAAGCTCTCCACTCCTGCCCCTTTTTATTGCATAAACCAGACTGAGCCTATCTTAGGTCATTCTGACAAGAAAACCTTCCTTACCCATCTTGGAATATGCATTATCAAAAGCAATGCACTTATGTCTTAGGTTGGTAAACCTCTGTGCAGAATCTTACTCGTACTTGGCTTGCTAGCCTGTTAAATTAATAACTCTGTCTGGGGGTCCATTTTCAGTTTCAAGTCATGTACTTTGGCTGCCAACCTGTTGATGTAGTTAGAGACTAGCTTTAACACGATAGGCTGGAATAAAAGAATTTCCAGGATAAGAAGGGCTAGCATGATCAAGCTATATATACCATTCCAGACATTTGGCCAAAATGAAAATACTGGCCTTAGGCCATGGATAATTTTATCAGCATTATCTGCAGCATCAAAGCTCAACAGAGCAGCATTCTTTAAATTCCTAATCTCACTATGCAATGTTAAAATGCCCAGAGAGTTGTTATAATTATGCCAAATATCCTACAGGTGACTTTAAACTTTTTTCTATTTATGTTGACATTCATAATATAAATTTTAGAAGGAACACTACTCCAATGATATTTGTCATTACACTTTAGATGGCTCCTAACTCTTGAACCCTGAACCTCCTTCAGATAATTTAAATAGGATATAAAACATCAATCTGTTTTTCCAGACACCTATATAAATCCTTTTGTATATTCAATACATTAGTAACATTTTTTTGATAGATGGTTAACAAAAAAGCTGTCATAAATCCTTGTGTCAAAGCTATTGCAGAAGCAATGGTGCTAGCAATTTATAAAATTAAAGCTATTATACCAGCAATAATCAAGCCCACTACCCTCTTGCTTCTGCTTAAAGCCTAACTCACTTCTTCCAGAACTTTCAAGCTTTTTTCAGAGAATCAAGGTTTTCTAATACTCAGAGCAGTAAAACAAAAGCTAGTTGATAGACCCCCATAACATACATGGCATGTTTCAACACACTAACACATGTAGAAAGTATACAGTCAATGGAACTTAAAATAAATACTGTAGAAGAGACAAAAACAATTTTAGCTTGATAATTTGGCTTCCAATGACTGATACATTAATTGCTAACTTAGTGTTCTATCATCCTCAAACCCATCCTCCAGTTAGCTGTCTGAAAACAATTGCCTTATAACCAGAAGAAACATCCTTTATGTATAGATTTTTTCTATTTTTACATGGTGGATTTTATGAAGCCTACTAGAGGTTTCTTTTGTTTGCTTATTTATTTTTTTCTTGAACAAAACAACTATTTGTATGTTGCATTAATGAAGCTGATAACTGTCTGAAATTAGTAGTGAGACTGAAATTCCAAAACTCATCAGCCTGGATCATTAATTGTCAATTTCATTTTTTTTTTGCATTCATAGAGATATTTTTCTGTGTTTAATTCTGTTGTTGATTTATCTAACTGTTTGATTGTCTATGTTGAACTACCTTTGCCTTCTAAGAAAAGATCTGCTAACTTTTAATGAGAACTCTTTTCTTCGAATGACATTTAATCCAGAAAATAACAACAGCTCAAAGTACTGAGCTTAATTGACCATTATATGCTCACACCTAAACAGTGTGTTCATACCCTATCCTGTATCAGTCAAGGAACATTATGGATGTGATATCGAAATAATTGTTAGATATAGAAGGCATGGAAGACAGTATGGAAGCCACTGTCCTTATGCTAGCATAGCATTTCTGGCTCCCTGCCTATACAAGACCGGGCCAGATGACACTTAGTTAAGGATTAGGTAGGACTCAAGGACTCATTACTCTTCCTCTTGAATAATTCACTATGGCTGGATTCTGTAGGAGGGACTATCAGTTCTTCAGTTGTGTACCCAAAGGTGATATTTTAGACTCTAACAGATAGTTCTTAAATAAAAATCCTATAGATGTTCTTTAATAATTCAGTGAGTCATTTTAAAAAAAGAAAGGAAGAAAGAAAGAAAAACAAACACACAAAAAAGCAAAAAACTCACAAAAAAGGAACTGAGTAAGGCAGTAAGAAGATGGTGCTGGCTTGCTTCTTGTAAATCCTAGCCCTTAATAAGATTCTTCATTATTATTTTTAAAGGCTCACAGTATTAATATAAGTAAATAGTATAATAATGCCATTGCATAGAGCTCACAGTTTTATCAAAATATTCCATACTGAAATATGGATGATTTTCTTATAAGATATGACAAAATACATCCTGTCTTATCTTACAACATTTCTTAAAAATAGTCCTCAAATCTTTAAAGTTATGTTAGAGTTTAAATTTTATTTTCTATGTATAATTTATCAATCTATATTGTCTATATTCACACACACACACACACACACATATATATATGTTCATTAAATTGCCTTGCTCATTTATTAGAAAAATAAATATAAATAGTGGAATGATGGTGAAAAAATTTCAGGCCCACTAAGTAGCAAATGACAGATTTATTCACAAATGGCATGGAAAATAGTGTGAATCTATAAACAAAAGACTGAAGTTCAGATTTCCCTTATACTCAGTACAAAAAACTAACTCAGAACTGATCACTATGATTTAGACAGGAAGAGGTCTTCCACCTTCAAAAATCTCATGTTTAAAAGTTTCATCACTATCTGATGTGTCCAACCATTAAACGATCATTGGCCAATGAGGTCTTTAATCAATTATTAATTTAAAAATCAATTGAATATCTACTTGGACATTTAGGTGAAAAGAATGTCTGAAAGAGTCTTCTTTGTGCTAATTGCATTAGTTTATATGTGGTCAGAATATGCAAATATGCTACCATTCTTTTTGTATTTATTGTATACACTCTGTTCAGATTCTTTCTTACTTTAATTTGAAACAAAGGCCTTTGAATGCATTAGGAATTTGGATTTTTTAATAGGTATGGAATGCTAGTCTCATGCACTACCACATAGCAAATTTTTACCCTCCATTTTTTAATAGAAATTTTATTCTATTATAAATTTTATTTTGTAAGCTATTCTAAAGCTTACTTCCCTTCCACCTATTCTTCCTCCCTTTCTTTATCCCTCCCTCTTCCTCTCCCTGCCCCTCAGCCTGTCCCTTGCCCCATAATGCCTTGGTGTTGCTTTTCTTTGTGTAAGTGGGTGTCCTCCTTACTTATGGCCATCCTTACATGCAAAAATCTATAGCAAAACCACCTACCAATAAACTCTAACTCTGCTTCATAAATACAAAACTGTTCTCTAACTTGATATTTTTCATACTGCAGTTGAAATTCATTTCCCACTTCTGCTCACAAAAGAAAAATAAAACTTTTTTAAAAAAAATTGCCAGAGGCTTTCATAGTAAATACTAATATTGGTAACAAGTTTATTCTATAGTGGAAAAGGAATAGAGTCTTCATATAGCATGGGGCAAATTCCAGACACATTTTAACTGGAAAGGTTTCTTTAGAAAGTGAGTGTGAAATTACAAAGACTTCTCAGGTACACAAGAGATCAACCTCACACCTAGGATTGTGTTTTCTGAAACCAGGGAGTGAAGGATGTTAGCTTTGTCTGTGCTTGCGTTAGTTTCATCCACTATGTCTTTCATTCACTGTGTTATATCTCTTTCCTTCCTTAGCCTCGCAAGACACTCCTCTCCATAACAATTACTATAAATTCTACTAGATGCAGTATAAAATGTTACTTCCACCTCTTAAGATATTTCAGTGAGTGTTTTCAAATAACAGTGTAAAAGCTGGGGGAGAATATGATTCTTGTACATATGCTATGATAAAATTCAAGGAAAGGGCTTCGTTTAAAATAACCAATGTAAGCATAGAAAGTTGCACAGAAATTAACAATTTATAGAAAGCTAGATTTAAAAGTTTGAAATCATCAATCATAATCTTACATATAAATGCTAATAAAAGCCTCAGTATTAATTATGTTAGTGTCAGGAGAGAGATCCAATGGATTTACAAACAATAGAATCTTAGAGGACAAGTCATGGATGTAAGGAGGTCAAGGTAGAGCTGAGACCCAAGTAAATTGGTTAATTTCTTTGGTAAATCTGTCTGCTTATGCGTCTAGATACACTATGTATATTTAAAAAAAAAAGATGATAGGGGATGGATGCAAAAGAAAGTCCTGAAACTTTATGGAACTGAGATACACTTAAAGCATCCAGTTACCATTGCTCTTGCTTACCCAGTGTAAGTACATGGCAAGACCATTGAAGAAATCATATGTATTGTCCACAGAACACCTAAACACATTCTATCCACAAACATTTATAAAGCAGGGAGAGTTTCATAATTTAATCTAACTGAATTATTGCTTTCCTGAGAATAACATATTTTAGAGAAATAATAGGAAACAAGAAAGTGTTAAAATAAAAATAAAATAAATAGTTTGAATAAGTATGTTTTCAATCAATGAACAAAAACTGTTACTAATGACCAGTATACAGAACAAGCATTGACATACTCTTAAATGTTTCACAATATGAGTATGGCATTGAAACTTAAGTCATTTACAATTATTTTTCAAAGAATTATATGAGTATTCTAACTATATGTGGTACAGGGAAGGTATTAACATTAAGTGAATAGAGAAAGTGATTAGTGAAACCTGACTTAAAAACTAGGCTATGAAGTAGGAGACAACCAAGTACAAACTGAGGAATGGTTCTAAAATATGTTCAGCTTTCTTTCTTCAGGACAAAATGCTGGATAGAAGCAATATAAAAGAAATATCAACTTTGGCTCATGGTTTGAAAGTTTCCAATTCACGATCACTTTGATCCGTCACTTTTGACTTGTGTTAAGAGAAAAGATAGTGAAGTAGTCTATGTTTGTATTAAGATATGTCTGCTAATGGTTTGGGAGGGGCAAGGTTTATAGAGAGAAATGGAGGTATTATAGGTGGAATAGAATTAGAGATGAATATGGGTGTGTGTGTGTGTGTGTGTGTGTGTGTGTGTGTGTGTGTGTGTGAGAGAGAGGGGGGGGAAATATGATAATGGTTGTACAGAAGGACTCCACAATGATTCTAGACAGGTCCATGTACCTACAGCATATTCAGCTATAAACTGATCAGTCCATAAATTCTCCTGTAACTCTGACAGACTTGTGATAAACCACTTTTAAATAGAGCTGCAACTAACTGCACCCAAGCCTTCAATATATTCAAGGTTTTGTAGAGTGGTACTTCATGTACAAAAGTCAGGAGAGGAAATAAGCTTGTGGTCTCCTGGATAGTATGAATAAATCCTATTTCAATTCATGGGTAAAGAATTACCACTGAGGATGCTCTTATAGATTAAAAATGGACACATACTAAAATATTTGTTGATATGAGAATGGGGTTGAGATTTAAGTGATTAAATCTTATTTCGCATAGCATTTCTAGACTTTTCTTTACTGTCCTCTGCTTCAAACACTCATATACCACTAAGGATAATTGATAAGTTCTTATTACTTTGTCCCATGTTTTAACATTAATCTTTCTATTTTCATCCTACCTTCATTCCTCCATTCCTTCCTTTTATCTTTCCTTCTAATTTTGTTCTTTCTTTTTCTTTTGACATCTGTCTCATCTGTTCCTCTGGGTATGCACCATACTTAGCTCCATGGCTACTTGTAGATTCACCAAGCATAATCCTGAGTTATATGATGAGAAGAAATTTCTAGGATGCTTCATTCTTTTTCTTCTTAGTTTTCTCTACCGTATTTCCTTCCTAATTTATCTTCCAGAAAAGACATTACTTATTTTAATTAACTACTTTGAAGGTTTGCTATCGACATTTTTATTCTTCTTGCATTTGCCATAATTTGCTTTATTTTTCATGTACTATTTTGGTCTGTATGTATAAAAATAATATATATAAAGCATAAATATAATTATATTGTAATTAAATACTTGAGCATTTGACTTTATTTTCCCATTGGGATATATTTGACCAAGCTATAAGTAATTTTTGAATCATTCTGTTTTTCCATGCTCATTTAACTTTAAGCTATTAAAATATTAAATTAGAAAACTTATTTTTATATGGAGCCATCTCTAATCAATTAAAACTATACATATTTAAAGGGTGAGAGTACTGACAAGGTTCATATTTATTGCTAAAGGACTCTTTTGTTTCCCTAAATTGTGTGCAACTGGATGATCATTTATTCTAAGGATAGCTAGTATAATCTAGTATACTAGTAGTGTAAATTACTATCCAGTTCTTTAGACTAAAGGTAAACTCTCCTTGTTCAGAAAGCTATCTGTTTCTTCAAAGAAATCTGATGCTGCTAAGGATTCCAAGGTATGCAGTATCTAATTTGGTCAGCTCTTACAGACCTATTTGAATACTTACGTTATAGTTAAAATTGAGCATTTAATTCCAGAATCCAACTTCTATTTCGTTTCACAGAACAGTAACTCTCATACTCTGATAAAGATGATTTTTGTACTTAAGAATATTTATTCTCTCTCTGGTCTCTCTGTCTCTGTCTCTGTGTCTCTGTGTCTCTGTGTCTCTGTCTCTGTCTCTGCCTCTCTCTCTCTCTGTCTCTCTCTCTCTCTCTCTCTCTCTCTCTCTCTCTCTCTCTCTCTCTCGTGTGTTTGCACGAGTTTGCTGCGTACAAGTGGGTACCTGTGGTAGCCAGAAGAAGTAGATGCTGGTAACTGAACTAGGGTATTCTGAGATAACAACAAGCATTCAACCACTTAGCAATATTTCCATCCACAGAGAATAACTTCTTAACCAATAATGCTATTCAAATTCTGATAGTAAATGTCTTCACCATATACTTGAAAAAGTATTTTTTATATTATATAAATGTCTGAGAATTTCAGCTAGATATAAAGCTAACACTCACTAATTAGTTTTTTCATCTCAAGCTCTATTGATGTTACATTATAATGTCTTTCACTTTTAGCTCTTTCTTTAGCATTCCTTCTCTGGTCCCTGACTAATAGGTACAGATGGCTGCCATGCTAGATACTTTTATGTCAACTTCTCACAATTTATACTCGCCTGAAAGAATGGAAATTGATGGACAAAATGCCTTCATAAGATCATTATGTAGGCAAGCCTATATGACATTTTCTTAATGAGTCATTGATGTTGAAGGGTTCAGCCCATTGTGGGTCATGGCACCCCTGGTCTAGTGGTCTTGAGTTATACAAGAATATAGGCTGAGAAAGCCATGGAAATGAAACAAATAAACAATGTTCCTCCATGGCCTCTGCATCAGCTTCTGACTCTAAGTTTGTTCCCTGTTTAAGTTTTAGTTCAGACTTCCTTAGGTGATGAACACTGATATGAAAGTTTAAATCAAATAAACCCTTTCCTCTTTAAGTTGCTTTTGGTCATGGTGTTTCGTCTCAGCAATAGCAACACTAACTAAGACAGCTTTCAAGAGAGCTTCAAGTGCTGCAAATGTCTATGGTGCTATAACATAGCCTGAGAATGTTCATTGGATTTCTATCAGTTCAGATCCATTAGATATGTTATCAGCATCAAATGTTAATATCCTACATTGTTTGTGGGCTATTTCTCATTTTTATAGATAGTTGATGATGGTACAGAGTACTACTTAATAAAATAAAATGTAGTCACAGAAATTATTACTGAGGGGTCCTCAGTATTCCCCCTGAAATAAACTGACCTACTCATTAAGCTTCCATACCTTGTGTAAGTTTTATCTAGTTTTAGAAACTAAAATGATACTTACCAGTCCTTAAAACTAAAATAGATATACTTTCCTATAAGTGTGAAGTGCCCTATATGGTGTTAGGAATTTTGGGCAGTTCAAATACTTTAAATAATCTAATGTTCCTTAGTATGTCTTTATTCATTGAGACTTATAATAATATGCATGGCCATGACTTACTATATACTTGACATTTTTCTGGTTTGGGTAAATACAAACTATGATTAAAAGAAGAGAACTCACTCCATGTCCACATAATTTATAGACATTGTTTTATAAAATTATGGCATAATTGCTTAGCATAGTTTTAACATAGTTACAGAGAATGAGAAATATATTTAAGGCTACATCTATAGAAAACTGAGAAGACAGTTTTAAACCATTCTTTTAGCAACCAAACAAACTATTTTGAAGCATTTATGTGTATGCTGGGATAAATTGGGGTAAATCAGTTTCATATCCCAGGAACAGTGAGGGATGAAGAATATAGTCTTACTGTATATTTTGTAGATCTTAGTAAACACAAACATTTTACAATTATTTATAAAAGGGAAAAAATTACAGATAACCTGCCTTCTGCAAAAGTATTAATGACTTCTAATATATTCACTGAATGTATTTTTATTGAGATAAAACACAGAATTCCAATATTAGTTTTTGTCTCATTCTAAACAAACTGATTTCCCCTTTCTCAGCAAACTTTTGTTTGCTTGGATTTTAACCACGTAACAAGCTGAAGAGAATAAACAACTATCTTGTTCTAACTACAACTCAAAAAAAAATGATGCACATTTTTTCTCCATTCCTAACGTAGCTAACAACACACAAACTACTCTCCTTTCCCACAATTTCCATCAGCAGCCAGCTACCCCAATATCCTGAAGAACTGGGTTCCTTTGATTTCTCAAACATGATTTTGTTTGAAAATAAATTACTGAGTCAAGAAATTCTCTTTCTCTTTATCACATGTCTCTAAACCCACAGGTCTAAAATCCTCAAAGGTGCACCAATATATTTCAGGAAATGATTTATCCAAGAAAAGCAACTTAAAATAAGAGTAATTACTTCCACTCTTCATGACTATAATTAGTTTTTTTTTCTGCTAGCAAGACATTTTCTTATGTTCTACAGCATTGTATAATATATCCATTAATTCCAAAGAAAGATATAAGTAGAATTTGAAATCAAAATATAATTAAATTAGATACAGCTTATTGTCACATTTCATATAGTTTTTTTAATGCACTTAGAGGATCTTTTGTCCTTTTAATGGGTCAGAAGATGTCCATAAAATAAAAAGTAAATAAAATAAGAATATTATACCTATGTTTTCGATCTTTAAAAGGGAATCTACTTTTCAGAGTGTTGAACACTCTAATTTCTTCCTCAGTAGATGTATCTCTAGAGGACTGATTTATTGGTGGAATAATACCAATAAAGCCACATTAGATGAAAACAGAGTAATAAAACAAAACAACAGTTCCTTGTTTGTACAAGTCAAATGAGCTGAAAAGTAAAGGGTCTAAACAGCTGAAGAGAAAGTGAAAAAGTGAAGAAAGTGGTGAACCCTAAGAAAGAGTTGGGGAATGGAGAGATGGCTTAAGTGGTTGAGAGCCCTGGCTGCTCTTGCAAAGGGACTAATTTCAATTCCCAGCACTCACATAGGGGCTGACAACCATCTGTAACTCCAGCTCCAACAGCTCTGACACCTAATCAGATTTGTGCAGACACGGGCACTCATAATGCACAGACATTCACACAGGTTAGTGACCTAGACATACAAAAGAAAAATGAATAAATATATAAATATTAAAAATGAAAATGAATGCAAATAAAAGTAGGGATATCTCTGTTGAAAAGATGTTTGTCTAGCACTCTCAAAGTGCTAAGCCCTACATAACTGGGTGTGACGGTGTGCACCTGCAGCAGAGGAGATAGAGGTGGGAAAACAAACCATCCAAGTTCATCCTCAGCACACTAAGGTCATAGCCAGGACAGAATGTGTAAGGTTGTCTTTAAAAATTCCTATGGAGATATGAGAAAGTGAAGAGAATATTTACATTTGAAAGTGCAAAAGTTGAGAGAAATGTATATATTTTTTTAGGTTGGTAAGAAGCAAGTTTGAAGGTGATTGCTTGTATTATAATAAGAAAAATAAGCTTATTCATCACAATTATTTGGACATTTAGAAACTGTTCTTCATAAAGTCTCATAGAATTCTTTTCAAGTTCAGGAACTTTAGTGTTTGTGTTATGAAGAAATTAATTTTACAATCTATACAATGGTGAAGATCTATGCCTGGCAATGGATTTGCTATCTGAGAAAATATCATTGCACGTCTTCCATCATAATATTGCATGAGATCAAGATTGCAAAGTTATTTAAACATATAGTATTATTGAATTGTGGTCTGAACAGATACCGTTCTTACCAATCTCCCTTCAGACACGACATTCCATACTGTTCTATAAAGGAACAAAGAATGTAAATTCTTGTGAAAGAAATCTTTCTTTAATCCAGAATGTGCCGTTACACTCAGGAAATTGCAGCAACAATCAGAGTGCAATCCTACCAGAAAAAGTGCCACAGGGTATGAGCAGGTGATGTCAAATAAGAGGCTTTATTGGATTGGCCTTTGAACCAGATAAATGTGTAAATGCGAAGTTGATAAAAGAAGCTTGCTACAGCTACTAAATGGATCAATATCAATCCACTAGCTCTAGACTTTGTATTATAAGTTTGTATTTTAAATCATGACTTGTAGTTTTAAGCACTATGTCATCTGAAGTCCAGTTTTAAATAAAATTAGGATTCACTCTTGCATGTAGCTCTTGCACTTGCCAGTGGATGACTAAACAAATTTGTTATTACACACAAAGGTGTTTCAGCTTCAGAAACTTTGAAGAGACCCGCACAGGAAAAGTCTTACTCAGCTTAAATCCATTGGTTACTTTCTTAATTGGAGGAAATCACAACAGAGATCCAAGAAATAGAGCATCTTACAACTTACGTGGACTTGCATGTGTCCCTTTATGAAAAACAGTTTTTAAAAACTGATTTTCTCATTTTCATCAATACTTCATTCCTAACTGGCTACTGTGCTTCATGAAGAGCAGAATTAATAAACATCCAGGTTAAAATAATCTCTCATGGAGACAGAAATTATTTAAAATGTTTCATTTTAACAGAACATTTTAAATGCAGGATACAAGAAAGAATGGAAATTTCTGTAAAAGTAATTAGATTCATTCCTTTCTCAGAAGTTAATTATTCTTCTGATATCGTTCACCTCTATAGGGAGCAGTTATCTAATTTGTTTGTTAAGAGAAGGAAAAGTTTTATGTGTATGTAAAATATGAAAATAATCATTTGCTTTGATAACAACAACTCAAACAACAGTTGGTTGGCTAGGGTAGCATTGCCAGCTGTGAATTCCCTCTTATTGAGTGAGGTTCAAATCTAATTAGACAGTTTGAATTATTTTCTCCATAGATCTATTTTGACTTCTTAATCCATACTCCTTCCAGCTTCTGTTTTTCTACCGTGTACACCTTTTCCTGTTGGATAATCATCAAGTTAGTGACATCATTAAACTGTCAATTTTAATCTCTAAAGATTAGGAGTGTTCTATATCCTACCTTTATAAATTTAGACTATTCTGAATAAGAATTTTCACTTATATTTTGCAGGGAGATGTATGCCTTCAGATGTTTTTAATATTATACAATTTTAAGCTTGAGAAATGTCTTTTTTTTTAAACCCAGGGTGAATCTGGTGATTTTCAAGTCCCCCAGCTTCTGTTAAAGTGATAATTTCTCTACTTTCAATGTCAAAAATGAAATCTTTTATATAAGAAGGGTTGCTGCTTTTTTGGTTTCTGTATTGTTTCTGTTTTGTTTGTTTGTTTTGTTTTGTTTGCTTGCTTTTCACCATTTTCTCCTTAGACTTCTTCAGAGAAGTGTGCCAGTAGGTATATTGAAACTGTCCTTTACGTCATTTGCTTATTTTCTCTTGTTTTTCTTCAGGTTGTTCCTTTTCTCTGTCGCGTTTTATTCTAACTTGTCTTGGGGAATTTCCATCTACAGATCTTTGACTTTCCTATGTGAGTTTGCTAACATATTTCTCCAAGTGTGTTAGGTTTGTGTGGTCATTCTAAAATATGCTTTTTCTATCTTGATATGCTTCTCTGTTTACAGGCTGGAATTATAATTTACTGTTCTCATGTTTTTCCATATATAATATTCCTTTAAACTATTTCTCTTGTATTCTGCTATTTCAATGTATGCACATATTTTGTCTCTGATGTTACCAATGAATTATTCTTATTTTTAATGCATCAAATAGACAGTGACAGGTTTCCTAAAGCTATTTCAATTCAAGGATATTATCATACTGACTCTATTCACCTCGATACCTTCCCCTTCCTTTTGTGCAGCCCACATAATAGTACCTTCCTTTGCCCAGGTCACCCAACTTCTACATTTGTACTGCACTAGGAGCCACATAAAAAAGAATATGACATACTTCACTTAGTATGATGATATCCACTTTCCTGCAAACATACATCAGCTACACATATTACTTGGTCAAAGTGCATTGTGTGTATATACCAGGTTTTCTTTGCCATTCATATTTTTATATGCAGACTAACGCCCTAACTTCATGTGTAAATTGAGCTTCAGCAACCACAGGTTAGAGGAGATGTCTACAGTGTTTGAAGTTGGTTTTCTTTAGAAACCTTCCCACCAGTGGCATAGTTCTACTTTAAGGCATTTTGCTTTTCAGAAAATTACATCTTTATTTCTCTAATGATTGTGTAAGAATTTCTGTTCATCTGCATTACTGTTGGCCTTTGCTGTTGTTTGATTTTTTTCAATAGCTGTTTTATACACAAAAATGAAATCTCAAGGGTGTTTTGTTATCATTTTATAATTTCAAACATTGTAGTTAACTGTAGTCAGTTTAACTCTACATCAGCTCTCTCTAACTCACCCAGCACCATTTTTTATACCTCCTCCTTCTAGCACCATGTCCTCTGTATCATTTTTAGTCCCTTCTTCCCTCCTCTTTTCTTGTTCTCCATCTGATCCTCCTATCCCTCACCCACGCTGACACAGTCCACATGTAAAATCTAGTTTATGTCTCTCTCCCAAGTAGATCCATATGTCCTCCCTGAACACTTCCTATATCCTTAAACAATGTGGGTCTACAAATTGTGGCTTGGTTATCATTTAGCTAATAACTAATATACAGGGATAAACAAATACATCTTTTAAAATGTAGTTTTGATTCATGTTTCAGTGATGGCTGAGAAAGTTTAACTTATCTTCACACATTTATTGACCATCTTTACTTCTGAGAACTCTCATTTAATTCATTTGAATATCTATCTATTATGTTGCTTGACTATGTGACATCACAGTTTTTAGTTCTTTAAGTTTTTTATACAGTAATGGCTTCTGAGACATTTAGGTAGTATAGACTTTATCTCATAGTACAGCTTGACTTTTCACATGGTCATTTTTCCTATGCAGAAGCTTTTTAATTTTATAAAACCCCCAGAATGTATTCTTGGTCTTATTTCTAAGACACTTTTGTTGTTTTCAGAAGGTTCTATAGACTGAAATTCCTTTATTTTTCTTTAAAATTCTCAGAATTCAAGACTTCATTAATTATTTGATCCATTTTTAGAACAAAAGATAGATATCTATTATCTACTTTCATTTTCTACACATGAAGATATACATTTCTCAGCTCAAATTATTAAAGGTTATGTCTTTTGTTTAAATATTCACTAATATATACATACATCTGTGTTTCTGTGTGTATCTTCGTGTGTGTGTTTATGTTGGTGTATGTATGTGTGTATGTCTGTGTGTATTTTCCCTGCATGTCTGGACACCATGTGAGAAGGCCAGAAGAGGACGGCAAATTCTCTGGAACTAGAGTTGCAGACAGCAATTAGCTGCCATGTGGATTCTGGGATCAAGCCTGGGTCATCTGGAAGAACAACTAGTGCTGTTTACTGCTGAGCCATTTTTCCAGTCAACAAGTATATCTGTCTTTAAGGTATGTTTTTAGCATCTTAATTTAAAAAATTCAGATAGTAGGACAAGTGTACGTGTCGTATAGTGGGGCATCTTTTGGTTACATGCCCAGGAATAGTAAGTGCAGCTGAGTTTTGAGTTTTCTGAGAAACTACCAAATTGATTTCTAAAGTGGTTGTACAAGTTTGCACTCCCATCAGCAATAGAAGAGTGTTTCCCTTGCTCCACATCTTCTCCTCATATGCTATCTCTTGAGTTTTTGATCTAACTTGTTTTGACTGGTAAAAGATGGACTTACAGGGTTGTTTTGATTTGCATTTCTCTGATGACTAAGGACACTGTATATTTCTTTAAGTGCTTCTCTGCCATTTGAGATTCCTCTGCTGAGAATTCTGTTTAGCTCTGTAAAGCATTTCTTAACTGCATCTTTTGTGTTGGTTGTGTCTAATTTCTTAACTTTACTTTATATTTTGGACATTAGCTCTCTGTCAGATGTAAGGATGGTGAAGATTCTTTCCCAATCTGTAGGTTGTAATTTTGTCCTATTGATAGTGTTCTTTGCCTTACAGAAGCTTTTCAGTTTTATGAGGCCACATTTTTCAATTGTTGGTCTTAAAGCCTGAGCCACTCGCGTTCTGTTCAAGAAGTTGTCTCCTGTACCAATGCGTTCAAGGCTATTCCCCACTTTCTGTATTATTAGTTATAGCATATCTAGTTATGTTGAGGTCTCTAATTAATTTAGAATTGAGTTCTGTGCAGGATGATAATGGATATGCATTGTATGTACTCATTATAAGTGAATATTAACCATAAAGTACAGAATACCCTCACTACACTTCACAGACTGAACAAAGCTAAACAAGAAGGAAGGCCCTAGTGAGGTTGATTGAATCTCTCTTAGAAAGGGAAATAAAATTGTCATAGGAGGAAGATGGGTGGAGGGAACTGGGTAAAAAGGGGGACAGGGCGGGGAATAACGGGAAAATTCAGAGAGCTAAGAAAATGAATGAAAATATGCAGCTGGTGGAGGTAGGATTAGGGGGCCTTCAAGAATGAGCCAGAGACCTGGGTGAGGAAGGCTTTCCAGGAAATAGTAGGGTCTCACAGTGTGTGGATATGGAACCTGAAAAGGCTATTTTCTATAGCTAAGCAGGAACCCCACTGGAGTGATAGGGCGACAAAGCCACTCACAAAACATTTATCCCAAAATGTGTCCTATCAACACAAAATGTAGGGATGGGGGATGGAGCAGAGACCGAGGGAATGGCCAACCAATGACTGGTCCAACTTGAGGTCTATCTCATGGGCAAGCAGCAATTCCTGACACTATTAATGATAGTCTGTTAAGCCTGCGGACAGGAGCATAGCATAACTGTCTATCGAGAAGTTCTACTCAGCAGGTGACTAAAACAGAATCAGAGCTGGGAGAAGAAATGAAGGTCCTGGAGGGAATAGGAACTCCTGATGAAGACCAACAGAGTAAACTAACCTGGACCTTTGGCTGCTTTCGGAGACTGAACCGCCAACCAAAGAACATACTCTGGCTGGACTTATGCAGCAGATGTGCAACTTAAATTCATGTGGCTCCCCAACAGCTGGAACAGGGGCTTTCTATAAAGCTGTTGCCTGTTTGTGGATCCCATTCCTCTAACTAGGCTGTCTTGTAGATCTCAGTGGGAGAGAGTGAGCCTAGCCCTGCAGAGACTTAATGTGTCAGCATGGAGGGATGCGGAGGGAGGCTCCACCCTCTCAGAGGAGAAGGAGAAGGGTATAAGGACAGTGTGAGGGGTAGACCAGGAGAGGGGCAGCAAATACGTTGGAAAGTGAATTAGTAAATTAATTACTTTAAAAAAATCAGATAGTGTAGTGTAGTTGCCTAGGTTAATGTCTGGGTTTTCTGTTTCAGTGGAGCACTTTCTTTCTTTTCTTTCTTTCTTTCTTTCTTTCTTTCTTTCTTTCTTTCTTTCTTTCTTTCTCTCCTTTCTTCCTTTCTTCCTTTCTTTCTTCTTTCTTTCCTTCCTTCCTTTCTTTCTTTCTTTCTTTCTTTCTTTCTTTCTTTCTTTCTTTCTCTTTCTTTCTTCCTTCTTTCTTTCCTTTCTTCTTTCTTTCTTTCTTTCTTTCTTTCTTTCTTTCTTTATTTATTTATTTATTTATTGGTTATTTCATTTATTTAAATTTCAAATGTTGTCCCCCTTCCTCATCTCCTCTCAGCAAATCTCCCATCCCATTCCCTTCCCCCGCCTCTATGAGGGTGCTTTCCCACTCCCACATCACCCCTCTAGCATTCCCCTATGCTGGGACATCAAGCCTCCACAGGACCAAAGGCATCCCCTTCCATTGATGTCAGATAAGGCTATCCTCTGCTCCATATACCTCTTGAGCCATGAGTCTTTCCATGTGTGCTCTTCAGTTGGTGGTTTAGTCTTGGGGAGCTCTGGGTGGTCAGGTTAGTTGATATTGTCGTTCTTCCTACGGGGTTGCAATCCCCTTCAGCTCCTTCAGTCCTTCCCCTACCTCCTCCACTGGGGTCACCATACTCAGTATGATGTTTGGCTGCTGCGTGCTTCTGCATCTGTATTGGTTAGGCACTGGCGCAGCCTCTCAGGAGACAGCTATAATAGGCTCCTGTCAGCAAGCACTTCTTGGCATCCGCAATACTGTGTGGGTTTCCTGTCTGCAGATGGAATAGATGCTGAGGTGGGACAGTCTCTGGATGGCCTTTCCTGGATGGCCAGTCTCTATACTACCCTTTGTTTTTGCATTTCCTTTAGACAGGAACATTTCTGGGTTAAAATTTTTGAGATGGGTAGGTGGCCTCATCCCTCAACCTGAGGCCATGCCTATCGACTGGATATGGTCTTTACAGGTTCTCTCCCTTTTGTTGGGCATTTTAGATAACGTCATCTTTGTTGGGTCCTGGGAACCTCTTGGGTCCCTGGCATCTGGACTTTCTTGTAGCTACCCTCAGTTCCCCCTCCCCCCACTGCTACATACCTTCTTTCAATTTCCTGACCCTCTGTACTTCTCCCCCTGTACTGCTATTAATACTTTCCTTATCACTGTGGCTTTGTGGTCTAATGTGAAGATGGGAATTCTAACACTTTCAGCATTGTTAAGTTTATCAGAATTACTCTTGCTCTTACGTGTTCATGTGAATTTTAATAGTTTTTTTTTTTCATTTAGGATTGGGATTACAATGACACAATAAAACCAGTTTCACACTTTTCTGCCAATCAATGAACGTGGCAGATATTTGAGTCTTCTATGTTTCTTCAGTTGATTTCTTTATTTCCTTAAGGTTTTCATTGTAGAGATCTTTCCTCATCTTGGTTAGGTTTGTATCTAGGTATCTTTTTTTTTGAAGCTACTGTGAATAAGATAAGATTTATTTTGTAATTTCTTTTCTACAAATTTGTCTTTCCTTGTGTAAACATTTTACTCATTTGTCTTTTTCCTTCTACTCCCCCTGAAATTCTACAATTTGTGCTTGACTCCTTTACTATGCTTCATCATCCCCGTATGCTTTAATTTATTGTCACCTTTCTTCTTAGTAATTCCAAATGACCTGCTTTGTGCTTTGATGAGTTTTTCTCCAGCTTGATCAAATCCCTTCTTAAAATTCTTTGTTGTATCTTTCCTATTTTTCATTTCATTCTTTAGCTCCTGGTTTTTATTGTAATTTCTGTCTTTAGCAAATTTTTCATTGTGTATTTTTCTTGATTTCATTGAGTTGTCTTTACCTATAGCTTGATAAATTTCTTTAAGGACTTTAAATTCTTTCTGAGGAATGTGCCAATGTTTTAGATATTTATTCATAATGGTCATTTGGATAATACATGGATTTCTCTTTTCTTTTTTTTATTGTATATTTATTTACATTTCAGATGTTATCCCCTTAGCCCATTCCCCCCTCCCCGCCAGGAGTCCCCTATCCATCCCCCTTTCTCCTGCTTCTATGAGGATGTGCCCTCACATACCCCCCTCCCACTCCCATCTCCCCACCCTCGAATTCCCCCATCCGTCCAGCCTTCATGGGACCAAGGATCTCCTTTCTCATCTATGCCCGACAAGGCTATCCTCCCCTACATATACAGCTAGAGCTATGGGTCCCTTCCTATGTCTTTCTGTTTCTGGGTCTCCTGGTGGTCATCTGCACCACTGGATGATTCACCATTGCTATAATGTACAGTGTGAGTTCAGTAGACCTTCAATAGAGTTGTTCTGGAACATTGCTCCTGAAACACTCAGGATCTGCTCAGATCCAGGAAACACACACTGTTGCTACCTCCAGAGCCTTGTTTGGTATAATGGTCCTCAACCTGAAAGCATATTCATCGTTCTACCTCCCTGCAATGCTGTGGTGATCCAGTTTGTTAGGAAGATATGCTGGTGTAGACTTAATATCCACTGAGTTTCTTGTTATCAAAACTGCCATAAACCTCAGTGCCAAAGGCTCTAGAGTTCTTGGTGGTGAGTAGTGATGGCTACACAATGAAGGCCATGGTAGTGAATGCTCATAGGTTCCATTGTGGAAGTCATAGTGGTGAGTATGGATAGGGGTCTTAGTGAAGGAGTCCTGATGGTGAGTACTGATGGCTGCACAGTACTGTAGGCTACTCTTAGTCTATCATGAAAGGATGGGTGTCAGGGCAGGAACCTGGAGCCAGACACTGAAGCAGATCAGTAGACTCTGCTTCCTGGCTTACAAAGCCAGCTTTGTTTACAATATAGGATGTCCTGCCCCAGAACAGCAGTTCCTCCCACTGCAATCATTAATAAAGTCCTACAGGTTTGCCTACAGGCCAATCAGATGGAGGTGTTATTTTTCAATTGAGATTCCCTCTTCCCAGATGAATCTGAACTTCATTGAGTTGTCAAAAATCTAACCAGCACATGCATTTGTTGTACTTTGGAGCACTCCTGAGCTATGCTCAACTGTGGGCAGTTGCTTAAATACTGTTTCTACAGTCTCCTTCTTTGCCATCTTCCTGACATCACACTCTTTTCAAAGTTTCTTCTACATAGTTATTTTGAATTCTTTGCCAGGCAAACTTCAGATCTTCGTTTATCTAAATGCTCTTTACTTGAAATTTGCATGTTACTATATCTACTGTTTTTCTGACTTTTCTTTATAAATATTCAGTATGTGAGACAAATATTTCTGTATTCCCATACATATCTAGTTTCCAGTGAGTTATTATAAGACTAAAAAGCCTAGACTTTAAAGCTTTTATGTCAGAATTTCAAAATCTCCTGCCCTTGGTGGGTGTTGCTTGGACTGCTTATCAGACCTGATCACTGCTTGCTGCTACTTTCTTTATTCTTCATTTTTCTCCTTCTCATTTCTTTGTTCCTCCCTCTTAGATCATTAAATGAATATGATAGACAGATATCTAGGATGATTTAATGTTGTGTATAGTTTAGCTTCCTCTCTTCTAAAGTGATCAGCAGCAAGTTACTAAGTACTGTTAAAAGAGAAATCATAGAGGTGTATTAGCCATTTCTGGCATTTGAAAATGACTACAGGAAAATACTAAACTGTGGGTGTTTTTGCATATTATTTTTGAAGGTCAGTTTTCTTAATGGTTGAATTTCTAGTGTAAACTAACTGTGGCCTGGGTTGTGAAAATGAGTCAAAACTTTCTTATCATAAGAGAAACAAGAAGAACAAATGGAAGAACATAACACGTCTAATCTTACTTCCTCTACAATGTAAACTGGCTTTTTTCACTTGTAATACTCATAAGCAAGTATCTTTATAATTCCAATGCTTCTACAGACAAGATCATAGGAATTAAATTACCCCTCATATAGCCTATGCAGCCCACTTTTCAATTTCCTTGGATTCTGCTTTTTTGTTTCAAATACTCTATTAAATAATTCTCACCTCACAAGCCAGTGCTTTATTTTGGAAACAAAAGACTCTTTCTTTCTTTCTTTCTTTCTTTCTTTCTTTCTTTCTTTCTTTCTTTCTTT
>NW_021604568.1:10749096-10770119 GCF_004785775.1 Grammomys surdaster | reverse complement strand
TTTCTTTCTTTCTTTCTTTCTTTCTTTCTTTCTTTCTTTCTTTCTTTTTCTTTCTCTTTCTTTTTTCTTCAGAACCATATTTTAGCCAGCTCCAGCAAGGAACCAAATTTCTTTCATATTTCATATTAGTTTCCTAAAATACTTCTTTCATTGTAGTTATTAAGGGTAGAGAAAGGGCTCAGTGGAATTCTCATCACTGGTATTAGGAAACTGATTTCTGAGCTAAAGATAATGAGGCCAAAAGACCGAGTGTCTTCCAGGCTGTATAAAAATGCACAGATATTGCTGTTGAGAACAATCCCACATTGTGTCATGGGCTGAATCAGCCCTCTTTCCCCTTGCACTCACTTCTTAGATCCTATTATGATGGAAATAGCCTGTGAATGAGCTCCATCTGGGCCCAAGCCTGAAAAGCTATTTCATAACCACTTTTAATCTGACTATTTAAAAGTATAACCTCAAGATAAATTTCTCAATCTATCTCCACCATAGAAACAAAAATTATTAAAAAGAAAAGAGTTTATTCCAATATTCCTCTTGCCACATGGAATCAGGAAAACATGTTTCTTTCTCTTGGGTATATAATAAAGAGGAAGTGTGTCGATATAATTAAGAATATATTCTTACCTTTCAGTCTTGCTAAGAAAAATAAGAATTCAAAAGTTTCACATTGGTGACTGACAATCAAACTTGCAAATAATATGCTTAGCTGAGTGTTAAAATTGCATTAATGGAGTAGCAATTCATTTCCTTTTAATATACACCAAAAGAAACTGTAATGGTGGCTACATTTAATGTGTGCACCATGATGATTGAAAGTGCACAGTAATATAATTTTAAAAACCTGATGTTCACTGCTTGTTTCATAGGAAAGCTCAAAAGAGCAAAACCTTACATAGCAGAGACAATGAAAAGAGCTTTTCCTAAAAACTGACTACGTCACTAACCTCTTAAACCAGTAGCCTGTAAAATCTTTTTTCTTACATATAACTAAAGCTACCTTATTAATAAGACTGCAAATTATTATTTATTATTATTATTATTATTAGCTGAATTATATTTGTTTACTCTTGTTTGTCAGCTGCCAACCAATTTAGACCATGAACACTTGCAGAAGAGTTAGGTTTTAGAGTAACACTTGCAGAAGAGTAGTATATCTTTTTGCTTCTTGAGATATTGTCTCACAATTTTACTGACCTAGAGAAAATGAAGATGATGAATTCTGTGAGTGATGAAAGATCTGATTCCTCCAAGGCCTCAGGCTTACCTTCACAGCGTCCACAACGCAACTCATCTCCAATAACAGTCTTTTCCCCCCTTACTGAGCATGAGTAAATAATTAATGATCCAAAGAACATTAAAACTAGATAAATTGTGCACAGGACACATTGTGGGTCAAAGCATTTGTGGGTGAGTTACCTCCTCTGGGTGTCCTGCCTTGCTAGAGGAAGTGTTCACTTCCAGATTCATATTCTCCATTGCTAGTTTTATGTCTAAGTTGCAATTTCCCAAAGATCAGTGAGGAGCCAATTCCAAGGTAAGACATCTACGGGTATTTTTAGTACAATCTAGCAAGCAAGCCTGGTCTCTCAGACTTACAATTGCATTGTGTCAGAGTGAGAGTCTGAAATCTTTAGGTTCAAGGTTTTTATTGTGGTTACAGCAAACTTAGGGAGTTTCTATACAGGATGCTAAGGGAGGACGGGGTTGCCATAGGATGCTTGCTCAGGAGAACTCTGTGATTTTCTTCCTGGAATTGGAGTTCAGTCCCTGGTCTTGTACAAAATAAAGTTTCTTCAAAAATGTAGTTTATTTGGCTTCTCCATACTAAAAGTCTCAGCTAGACCTACTCCCATAGATACCCTGGGGCCTTCTCCTAGAGATTGCTTACCCCACAAACTACCACTTTCCCTTTGCTCTACCCTGATCTACCAACATCTGATCTCTGCTTCCCTGCTCTCCTTCCCACTCCCTCTCACACCCTGATCTCTCCTTCCATCTACCTCTGATATGCATTTTGCTTACCCTTCTGAGAAAGATTCAACCATCCTCCCTTGAGCTCTTCTTGCTATTTGGCTTCTGTGGGTCTGTGAATTATACTGGGGTTGTCCTGTACTTTAGGGCTAATATACACTTATATGTGAGTACATACCAACCATGCATATCCATTTGGATCTGGGTTAACTCACTCAGGATATTTTCTAGTTCCACCCATTTGCCTGTGAAATTCATATCCGTGTTTTCAATGGCTGCATAGTGTTCCATAGTGTAAATGAACCGTATTTTCTTCATCTATTCTTTGGATGAGGGACATTTGGATTCTTTTCAGTTTGTAGCTATTACAAATAAAGTTGCTAAGAACATAGCTGAGTACAAGAAGTGTAGATAGAAAGATAAAGCAGAGATGGAGGGTGTGACCAGTCAATGACTGCCCCAACTTGAGACATCCCATGAGCAAGTACCAATCTCTGACACTATTAATGACACTCTGTTATTATGTTTGCATGTAGGAATGTAGCATAACTTTCCTCTGAGAGGATTCAGCAGCAGAAAATACAAAGAGATGCAGAGACTCACACCCAAACTGTAGATAGAGTTCAGGGAGTCTTATAGAAGAGTTGAAAGAGGACTGATGGACTTGAAGAGTACAAGAATCCCAGAAAAACCAACAGAATCAACTGACTTGGACCCTTGGGGACTCCCAGAGCCTGAATCACCAGCCAAAGAGTGAGTTCAGGCTGGCTCTAAGCCCCTTCCACGTATGTAGTGTATGAGCAACTTTGTGTTCATGTAGCTCCCCGAGTAACTGGAGAAGGGCTGTCCCTGAGACTGTTGTCTGTCAGCCTATGGATTCCATTCCTGGAAATGGTCTGCCTTGCCTGGCTTCAGTGAGAAAGGATGTGCCTAGTCCTCCAGTGACTTGATGTGTAAGTGTATGATTGTGTGTGTGTGTGTGTGTGTGTGTGTGTGTGTTTTGAGGACTAATACCCAAAGGAGGCATTCCCTTGACAAATAAGGGGATGATAGAATGGAGGCAATCGGTGTGAAGGGGTAGTTAGAGGAAAAGGGGTGCTGATATTGGGATGTAAAGTGAATAAATAAATAAATAAAGTGGATAAATTGACAAAAATATCTGCCATTTCTATTTGTCCACTTAACTTAGATTTATCTAGCTCTTTTTTTTTACCTGAAATGTGTTTGATACTATGTCTACTGTGTCTACATGATAAAAATATCTTATAAATATCATTTGAACATCTTTGTCTCTGAAGTTTGTTCAGTTTTAGATCCCTACTGCATTGTGGAACATTGTGGCTAATGAGCTTTTAAATAAAAAATGGAGAAATTATCATTTCTCCATTACCTTTCCTCCTGAATCTGTGAATGGCTATTGATATCCAATCCTTGATTATTGAGATATTTCCATTAACAGTCCTTTTCTTTATTCTGAAAGCATGAGCCCTGAGACTATTCATGAGTCATTCCCTGAATACATGAGATACAACCCAAGATGCATCTATCAGAGACTTAAATTTAACAATTACCCACTGCACAGATACAATAAGAGAGGCAGAAAAGCTTCTGCATTGGATAAAAGCTGCAAGAATTTTGATGATAGTTATTTTTGTCTAGTCTCTTTGAAGGAGTCTGTAATTCTGAATGAATTGTTGAGCACGTGGCATAGTAAAACTATACATTCTGCTAATGGAAATAATTTACAATAAAATCATATATTTAAATCACAGTGCCTCTTCATTACATTATTTATAGGTGGGTTTGTGGTGAGTCTTCTCTTACTTAAAGAAAGCTGTTTACATGATGTGCACAAAATGAGTACCTTCCAAATAGGAAGTGAAGGTTTGTGGGTGGAAAATATAAAATGAGCTATAAAGGTGATTTTTAAATGTAATAAGAAAGGATAGTGCTCATTAACTGGCAAATTAGGTAGAAATGAAACATTAGAATTCACAAGAACATCCACAGCCAAATAAATACTGCTATGGATATCTGAATAAACACAAAAGAGCGCATTTGATCACTATGTGGCCCTCCGTAAACAACAGTTTAAATTTGAGTAATTCATAAGTTAGCTAAATTTTGCTAGTTGCCAGATGTAAAAAAATCCATGACATTGTTAGTAAGGATAATTGAAGGGGTTTACTACAGATTGCCAGAAGCTGGTTAGTGGAAAATATTGAAGTTATTTTCTATTGTGTGGAGAACTTATATTTCCCTCTTTCTTAAACAGTAGAAATAATATGTCATAACAGATGACAATTACTCTAATAATGGTACAATCAAAGTTATTCAGGGGCCAAGATTGCTTTCACTGTACATGACAGATGAAGTGCTGCTCAAAGTATTTCCTTCTTTGTTATTTTCTATCTCACAAATATTTTTATGACACCAGAAATTGTGACAAGAATTGCTTGTCTTTAACCTTTCCTCATGACACTGGTAACTTGATATACATATGTCTATTGACTGACAGGGCCATTAGAATAGCACAAAGGGGGAGATATCTTTTCCGATTCTATGAAAACTTAGCAACTTCTGTAGTTTCTTCCTAAAACAGGAATTAATTTTTTTTTCTAATGATAAAAATAACTTTTGAGAGCAGAAAGAATTTTGATGCCTTTGTGTTTCTACCTAATCATCTATGTCACGCATGAGTCAGGCAAAGTGGAGAAAGTGAAATGCTGCACTAATTACTAAGGATCGATGCATATACAGTTCAGGGATACACTGTGGGTAGAGCACTTCCAGAGGCTGTTACGCTCTCTGCCTAGCAATCATTCCAAGACTTGTTTGCAGGGACACATCCATGCTCTGCCCTCATAAACAGCTAGATCCTGGGAAGAAGTAAGTTAGGAGGGTCAAGGCTGCTGCTATTTTGGAGGAGATTCCAGAACTCATCAACTTTACAATGGGAATATAGACTAAGTCAGAAATCCCCATCCAGGAATATTCACTCATTTTTTTTACAGCTGTGTGCATGGAAATACTTGCTTTCTCTGACACTTCCATTTGCCTTGCCAATTTCACAATAACAATTTTATTACCAGATGTTGTTGTGGATTTTAGGATTAGAGAAATACAATCAGTAGTCAGGCGAGCCTCTTCATATACTCTCCCACCAGCTCCTCTTTCAAGTTGGTACATGTTATTTTCCTTCTCTATCTCATTTTGCTTAAATAGATGCAAACAGAATATTTTATCAGTACACTCTGGTTTAGTTCATTGAAGTAAAATACATAGTAAAGTCTAATCAAATTTAATTTTGGCAAACAGTGGTTTAAATAGACATAAACATATTTCAGGCAACAGATTAATATCTGAGCTATAAAAATGGATTATATTCTTTTTATCTGCTTACTTGGAATAGAATTTAGAGTAAAAAGTACTTCTCTATAGAATAATGCTTCCCTGATAGACAACTAGTTGTACCTGTAGGATTTTCCACTGATGAGGATATCCAAGTTGAATGAGATGCATCGGTGGTAGTCTGATTTGGAGTTTTTACCAATGAACACTCTTGCCTACTATCTGGGTGCTTTCAACTCCTCTTTGTTCATGAAAAGCCTCATCTACTAAGCCAATGAAGGCTCTTATTCTTTATGCAGAAGTTTAGTTTGTCAGACTCTGGGGAGTGCAGGCTATCATTGTTGTGAGCTGTTCCTTTTTTCAAGGATGCAATATCAAATGTCAAAAACTTCAAAGTGGAGAGCATTCACAGACATAGAAATTAGAATAGAAAAAGGACAAAAAAGAAAGAAGGCAGATTGATCTATACAAAAAGAGAGTAGAGAGTATGAAACTATCCTTTTAATGATTCAGTAGAGAAAGAGTTAAGCAGGTTCTAGTCCTGCTGAGTCATCAGCTTTTTGCTTTACTATCTATAGATATTTTTAAAGGTAGTTTATAAAGCAATAAGGCTTTCTTGGGCTTACATCTTCTTTCCCCATCTTCCTGATTTTCCCACTCCTGCACAGAATAATCTCTCTTTACTCTACCCTCTTGTTTTCTCTGCTGTCCTTCCTTAAAGTCTCCTTTTACTCCTGTCATAGGAGCTTCCTTTCTAGCTACATGGCCTTTAAACATATTTACTTAGACTAGGGATACATATTTGAATACTGGAGACTTGTTTCTAAATGTGCGAGGAAAGTTAAAATTCCTGACAACTGATTACTTCATATTTTCTCAATTTCTATCCATTTTCCTATACACTTCATGATTACATGGTTTCTTTATGGCTGAACATAATTCAATTTTATGCATGTGCCATATCATTATTGTACATTAACCAGTTGATTAACATCATAGCCTGATTTGTTTGAATGTGTATTGGTCATATGTCTTTTTTATGAAATACTTTTTGAAATCATTGGTCAATTTACTAATTGTCTCTTCTGAGTGAATGTGTGTATGTACGTGTGTGTGTGAGTGTGTGTGTTTAATTTTTGCCATTCTTGATATAAATTTGCCAGTCTAGATATAAATTAATTGTCTTAAGTACAGCTTTCAGAAATTTTCTCTCATTCTTTAGCTTTCTTTAGTTTTTGATCTTTTGCTCTATAGAAGTTTCTTAATTACATATAAACCTATTTATCAGTCCTTGTATATATTTCTTGTGCTATATATGTTTCTTGAACATTTTCAAAATGTTCTGGGCTATGCATAAGTCTTAAAGTGTTTTCTGTTAGCATTATTAGTGATCCTGGTTTTAAAAGAGAGACGTGTGTGCGTGTGTGTGTGTGTGTGTGTGTGTGCGCACATGCTTCCACATGTGAACTGTGGAGATTAATTGTAAGTGGATATCGAGGCTTTCCTACATCATTGGATGAAAAGCCTGCCTATTTCCAAGAGCAATGTTTGATCATCTTTACCCATAAAATACCCATTTTTGCCAAGGCTATCCCACTGTAACATAGCTTTGGTTGGGGATTGTGGTACCTCTGGAAGTACTTTCTGCAACGACTGTTTTCATTGTTCATAGTCTTTTGTATTTTCATTAAAAATTAGGATTATTTTCTAATTCTGAAGTTTTTCATAGGAAGTTTTTGACAAAGACTGCATCCAAACTATTGATTATGGATTTTTGTGGACTAGTTACCAATAATATTCTGATTTGTTTGATAGCATCCTCATTTAGACTTCAGGATACATCTGAGTCCACTAGGGCTTTTGCAATTTGATTTGGTTTTTCTTTGTCTTTTCTCCATTTGTCCTTGTATGTGCATTGTATGTACATATGTGTACATGTGTGTGGGGTGAGGAGTTCTGTGTATACATGTATACAGATATGTGGAGTTGGAAGATGGTGTCAAGTGTCCTTCTGTATCTCTTTTTGACTTTTTCACAGAGCTGGACTCTCTTTGGAGCTGAAGCTATACTGACAACCAGCAAGCATGAGCGAAGTTCCCTCTATGTGCTATGCTTAAAGGTGTGAGAATGATTGACACTCCCAGTATTTTTTAAGGGTCCAAGGTATTCAGACTCGTTCTTGTTCAGGAAGCCATCTACCAGTTCATTTTTATTCTTACTATGAACAGACTCCAAAGATAAGTCAATGGTTTCTGCCAGTACTCTTATCCATAATGGTACTTTAAGTGAAATAAATCTCAACAAATATTAGATAAATGATAGATAGATAGATAGATAGATAGATAGATAGATAGATAGATAGATAGAGGATAGATGGATAGATATACATTTCCTTATTAACTTCCCCATGCTTTATGTAATTTTCATCTACATGAGAAAATGATAGGAAAGGTACTGGAATAAGAAATGAGAGGGGAAAAAGTCCTTCAGTTATATTAATCTATGAGACTCCAATACAGCAGTTAACTTTTTAAATTTTGGTTCATATTGTTAAGAGAAACAATGCAAAATTTCTGTCCTAAACAGCAAAATATTTTCTGGGTGCTGGAGTGTTAAATTCTTTTAAGCATTATGAAATGTCTGGTTTGTGATACAGTAGCCAGGGGCATATCAGTCTAAATATGGTTTTGGTTTCTATCCAAGATTGACTTATTTTTATAACACATTGTTGAGTTTATTGGCATGCTAAATCAAGAGTTTATTAAAACAAACTATATTTCTTTAGTTTTCCCCAGAATCACAGTTATAGAGTAAAGTACGCAAGGCTATAAAACATTGAAAAAGAGTCACAGATGGAGTTTCTAGTTAAAATAAATGGAATTTTATTTTAAAATAGCAAAAGTATTTAAATAAACAAAATAAATCATCATATGTGAAAAGGTCCCATTTTGATAAGACCATTTCATCTTAGTGGGAAAACATGGGAATTGTTGGTATAAAAACTGTTGGCACTGTGTCATGGGTAGCTTTCTTCTCTAGTCTCAACTTCTACGCAACAAGTTATTTTAGCATTGTTGATCTTTGGTATCAGGTATGTGTCTGTTGATGTGGTAAAAAAAAATGACAAAAAAAAGGACTTAACGAGTAGTTTATTTTAGATTATGGCTCCAGAGGAGTAGCGTCCTCATGGGAAGAAAAGATATGGCAATGGCATGGTAACAAGAATAAGAAGATTGTTGGTCACATTTCATTGACTCACATCAATAAGAGAAAAGGGGAACAGAGACAGAGAGGAAGAGACAAGGTGAGAGAGAGGAGAGGGAATAGAATGAGTCTAGAAAACCTCAGCCCCGCCTCCAAAAAGGCTGCACCTTCTAAGATTTCAGAGTCTCTTCCAAAGAGCCCAACCAATTCATGAGACATGTCTTGTTTGAGCCACCCCTTTTGGAGGAAGCACTTTAAACTGTTATTTATATTATATGAAACTTATCATTGGTGATATGAACACACATGCATTACTCCAATTAGTAATAGTGATTGAGAAAGGAACAGCAACATTTGCTTATATTTAAGCCTCACTCCCTCTACTCCCTCTATGCATTGTCTATTCATACTGTCATCCTCATAGCTGAGGCTTTGATTTTCTCCCTTAGTTGTTCTTTCTCACTGTGAACTCTCTCAATAGTAGATATATTTCAACAATTAATCCCTTAACATCGTATTCATATTTTTATTTAGAATCATCTGTTTAACCACTAAGCCTCTCAACACTGCTACATAGCAGAGACAATGATGTCACACACCAACTAAACTATCATAGGGAGAGACCTGCCATCATTTAAAATAACTATAAGAGTATCTGAGACATTGAATAACTAAACTGCCTGAAGAGAGAGACCAGCCAACATTTAAAATAATTAAGAGTCCCAGAGACATTGAACAAGTCCATGGGACAGAAAAGTTGTGACCAGAAGAACACTGGATTGTTTGTTAACCCAGTTTATTCTCCTGTGAAGTAATCACGATGCTTGTGAGTTAGGAGTAGAAAGGTCTTCCTAGAAGATAGGAAAATAAAGTAAATGAAAATTTCTAAATGTTAATTTTAAATATATGTAGATAAATGCTATATGTATTATGTATATAATGCTAAATGTAAGTGAAGTTTAATATATAATGGTTTATACTTTAATATATATGTATATATCTTTATAAATATATGATATTTTATCTAATATATTATCTTAATGCCATGAATGTATCAGCATCCATTAAAACATAAATAACTCAGAATTTCAGTGTTAAGTCACAGGAAAATTTTTCAGACTATACAAAAATAAATTATATATGAAAAACTCTTCTGTGTAGTATATTTTGGGGGAGTCTTGAGTATAAAATTAGCAAAATTAAGTTGGCTCAGAATGCAGAGATGAGAACTAACCACATTTTCAGATACAGAAACCATTACTCTTTCTTTGTAGAATTATTCTAAATGCTCATGCTATTTATATGATAATTATGAACAGAATACTAAGAACAGTGTGATTTTGTTTTTCTTAAATTTAATAAAAATCACGTTTTGATGAGGAAGGTAAGTGAAGCTAAGAGAATCACATACCTTACATAAAGTATTCTGATTTCACGAATATGAATTTTTAACCAGGAATAGAGTTATGTCAGGAAATTTTTATTACATCTGAATAACTATCTCTTAAAACTTTTAATAGAAACAGAATTATTGAACTAAATTTAATAATACTGAATTAGAAAGAACAAGGACCTGGATTAGCTCATTGTTCATAGGAAACCTACAAAGGAGTTCCTTCCAGAATTACATGTGGGCAAATAACACAGACATGAGACCTGGAAATCTGTCTCTTTACTCAGTCACTTTTGCACCAATATTTTTGTTATTTTGGGCATCATGATCCTTTAATTGAGTGCTCAGTTATATCATATACTGTTCTAAATTACCTATTCATTTATTTGTCTATTAAATTAACTCAATAAGTGAAATAGTTTTAGCTACAGTTCTTGAAAAAATAATTAACAGTTCCAAGGTCACTGAAATATGACAGATCTAGGATCTGAACACAGGCAGCTTGCCCCCAAATCCCAGTATATTAATACGTGATTTACCCACTACTTGCCAGCTTCTAGTCCCCTCAGAAACAGTGCAACTCATACTACTTTCATGTGTAACCAGATAGAATGTTTTAATACTGTCTCTCAAAAGGAGGTATAGCTAAGCATCTTCTATGGACTTGCTTTCCTGAGAGAAATAGTCAAGTGTCCAACCAAAATACTATATCTTCATTACCAAATGAATGGAATGATTAATAAAATACAAAATAAAAAGAGATAGGACAGGGAGTACTTTATCATTATTTTAGATTTACAAGTAATAATTATTTAAATGTATTATTATAATTAGAGGAGGAAAAGTACAAATAAGATATTTTGGAATAAAAAAATAGATGATCAAGGATACTGAGACATGCCTCATAGGTTAAAAGCATTTGCTGTTCTTTTTGAAGACCCAGATTCAGTTAGTCACTCACACCAGGTGGCTCAAAAACCACCTCTAACTCTAGTTACAAGGGTTCTGGTACCATTTTCTAACTTCCTTGGTACCTGTATGCATATGGTACCTTATATACACTCATGAACACTCACAGATGTGTAACACAAGTAAGACTTTTTAAAATGTAGAACGTGTTGGTTCTACACAACCAGTCTCGTTGCCGGGTATTTTGTGGGAACAATGTGGTTTTTGAAGGGATGAGGTGCTTTAGATTTCTTCTTGCTCAGGCTGCCATTTATTTAAAATATTCTTCCCCATTCTGACTTACATCCACCAACTCTGCACACACTCTCCTACGGTGATGACCACGCTATTCTTTCACCCTCCCATTTCTGTGCAAATACACATATGTACACACCTGTATAAAACTGTTCTCAAACGTACAATCACACAAATGCAAGAACTTCTACATTACTATTTAAAGTGACTAAACTGCACTGATTTCTAATTGTGAGTTCATATTGTTTTATGTAGATCCCCAGGATTGCTATTTAGCTGTCATTTTGTTCAGTTCGGAAGTTTCTGTTTACTCTATAATTGCTGGTGCATCTATTGCCCAGTAATCTGATTTCTTCTCTGCTTTCCACACCTTATTCTTACACATAAATACTCATCAGTACTCACAAATAAGCTAAGTTTGTTCACATCCGGTCAAGGTCAAACAATATAAAGCTCTCTGTCTCTTCCCACCCCTCCTGTGTGTGTTCTTATGCATGTGCTTGTGTCTGTGTGTGTCTGTGTCTGTGTGGTTCTGGGTGTGAGTTTTCATGTGTATGTCTTTGTGTGTGTGTGTGTCCGTGTGTTGTGTATACATGGGCATGTCTGTGTGTGTGTGCTTGTTTTGAGTGTGTCTGTGTTTCCAAATGTTTCTGGGTCTTTAACCACCCACTAAGCTTTTTCATGTGTTCTCTTTGTTGTATCTGACTTTTCTAAAGCCTGGCTCTAGCACTGTCAACATTGCTTTTATCTCCATAATTCCATTTTTATTAGTTATTTCCTCACACCTGAAGCATTCTTGCCTTTTTACTCTTGTGCCAGTTGAATTTACTGTTCTGCTATTGTGTTTTGGCAGTGTATATTATTGAAGGGTTTAAAATATGTTTTTTTTTCATCCACTTTTCATTTAACATTATTCCCTGATATTTTCACTCCAACTTTTAACATGCTTCCTCGGTGATCACTTGTTTTGGGAAGGTCATATTAAGTGCTGAAAGTCAAGCTCTGCAGACTCATTAACCTGGGAAATGAAAGGTATCTTTATGTTTTCTCACTTCTTGCATGTTCTCATTCTGAGGTTCTGCCTCACTGGCTCTCTCTGTGCAGCTTCACACTGGTCCTGATATTCTCCACTCCTCTTCCCTGAATTTCTTTGGACATAAAATTTTGGTAAGATAATTAGATGCTCAGCATTCTTTCATTTTCTTTTAGAATGTTTGTTGTTAGATGTTTACCATTAGGTAATGTGTTGATGGTGTGTGGAATCTAATTAGAGTATTAATTTGCATCCTTTAGATCAAAAACCACATACATATATTTTCTTACACTTAATAATTTTAGGGGGATATATAACTGTGTCTCTTTTCAATATATTTTATAATTAGTTGTCCATCTTTTATTGAGTTGTTTGCAAAAGTATTTCATTTATGCTTTGAAAGTTTTTACTTGACAGATATGTAAATATTCCTACTCAAGTTGGTCTATTCATTTTTCAAATTTTATTTTGAAATGTTGAAGTTTTACTTCTGAGGAAACCTAATTTTTCAGGCATCTGCTAATAAGTTTTTTCTTATCACACTTTGCAAAGTTAGTTTCCTACAGTTTAGTTGATTTGGAGAGTTTGAGGATATTGTAGATATACTTTGCCTATAATGCATTGCATCCTGGTTTCTGTGGCCAGCACAAACTTGTTGCACTTCATTTGCACCCAGAAGTCAAGACATATTTTTGTTGCTAAGTTTTGAATTTCAGAAACACCAACCATTCCACTTATTTACTGACAGTAAGCATTGACAGTAAATCTTGTTACATTGGAAGGCAGTGGAAACATTAGGAATTAGGAACTAGCTGAACCACAAAGTTACTGAGTGTGCTCCCTAAAGCCTTTCCTCCTTCTCTTTATGTCTTTAGGTCTGCAAGTGACTGACAACCTCTCCCATGTGTTGCTAGCATCTTAGTGTTTTACAGATGTGCAAAAGTTGCTGCAAATCTCTTTGTCAGGTTCTATTCTAAAATATTTTATAATATAGCCAGAAAACTGAGCAACAACCTCAATTAATCATTGTTGTCTTAGAATCAACAAAAGCTACATGTGTATTCATTTCTAACCTTTCTCTTGTGTACCATTGATACAAATTACTATTCTCATAGTACAACCGGAGTCCTTTGTTAACTATAGAAGTTTAGAAACTTTCAGATCAGGTAGTGCAAGTCTTCCAATATGCGTCTCTTTCAAGTTGTTTTTTTTTTCTTTTTAATTCTAGGTTCTTAGACTTTCATATAAACTTTGAAAGACTTATCTCTTTCTGGAAGAAGAACACAGCTAGGGTTTATGAGACTGAGTTGAGTCTTGAGATCAAATAGGAGAGCAGTGACATCTAATCACTGGGATTGTTCAGTTGCGCTAACTTGGATTAGTTCTCAACTAATGCTCACCTGCTTGAGTTTCTTTACACAGTTTTCTTTTGTTGTGGTGAATAGACATTCCATACCCCTTACAATAAATGTTCCTGGCTATTTTATGTTTTATAAGTCAGTGCAACATCCTAATTCTTATTGCTGTTCTATAAGGGTAAGTTTATATTGATTAATGACGTTATTTTCTCTGATTTTACTAAATTTTCTTACACTGAATTTTATATCTTCATTTTGTCTCTATCCATACACACATGAGAACTGTATTCTTTCTGCTATTGTGTAATTTTTATCTCTCTATGCCCAATTTATAATTATTTTAAAACATGAGTTCAAGGTGACTTCTCAAATGCCTTTTTACATTAAATATTTTATTACATTAATTTATTTTATTAATTAATTAGATATGTGTGTGTTGGTGTGTGCATATCACAGTGCATATGACTTGTTGATAAAGATGTCCATCACTGACACTGATAAATCTGAGTTATATCCTTAGAACTCTGTTATTGAATCAAAAGAACAACTCCCAAAAGTTGTCCACTGACCTTCAAATCCTTGCTATTAAAATTATATATTTCAAAACATACCTTATTCTACAATTTTATGATTCATTTAGTTTTGAGATTATAATTACATAATTTCCTCCTTCCTTGTTTCCCCATCAGCCCCTTCCATATATTTCTTGTTGATTTCTGTCAAATCCATGACCTCATTTTTTATTAATTGTTGTTACATATATATTTGTATGTATATACTCAAAAATAGTCTTAATTACAACCTACTCAGTCTATATAAGGTAACTTGTATGTGTGTTTTAAAGGCTAACCATTTAATGGATAATAAGTTGCTTTATTCTTACATAGGGAAGGCTATTCTCCCATTCTCAGCATTCCTTACTTGTAGCTCTTTGTATAGAGTACAGTTGAGACATCGGTTTTACCCTATCCAATTAAGCATGTTCATTGTTGCCAACCTTGTTCAGCTAATGATTATGCAATCAAGTTAGTGAAACTTTAAATATGTAGCTTCTGAAAATATTAGAAGACACAATCTCACAGCAAATTACCTGTACCTTTTGCTGTTTTATTCCAATCGAAGCTTGCATACTGTAATGTTACTTGAGCCTAGGATCAGGGATTGTTTTGTAGTTGTATCTTTGGAATGGGGCTCCATGATTTCATGTTTTGATTGGTTGTAATTTTGATTCGTTGTAGTACAATTTTGGCTGTAATAATTTTCTCTTACAAAGAGAAATTTCCATGTGAATGGTGAAAACTACACTTATCTGTGTGTATGATGACAAATATTGAGAATGTTGTTAGGGGTTGTACTGGCTCTGTAAATTGGCGTTTGTAGGTTCTACCCGAAGATCACATTGTTTCACTATCCCTGCCTGGGAAGTTGGCCATGCTTCCATTCTGTTGAGTGTTTCTTAAGTCCAAGAAGAGAGCTGCTGGTTTAATAAAGTGTGGTTATAAGTTTACCTCCAACACCTGTGCAGTTGGCTGTATTTCCAGGATCACACATGATTTCAATATTGCTGAGCCTGTTTTAACTTCAATTGGAGATCTATTGGTTACTTCTAATGTGTGCCACTACTGGACCATTAGGTTTATCACACCATGATGGCTTATGTTGTGTTTCAGAGGCATGCTAGCTGAATAGGATACTTGACTGCTGTCCTTTGGGTATCATGAGTGATGACCCTCAAGGAGGAGGCTATCAGGTTGGTTTTGGTTCAGAGTTCTCTGGGCTTCGTCTCTTAAATACATAATGTCTTCAACAATAGGGACTTACCTTCCACATCTCGAAGATATGGGGGAACCAAGGGAAATAGCAAGTGTCTGTAACATTTTGGGAGTCTCTTAGATAATACTGACCCACTCAAAAGATGGTTTTTCATGTTTCCCATTCTGGATTCCTATTTGCCGTACAGGGTCTTAAAGTAATTGCTGATTATAGATGTGTTAAGATAATGTCAGTAAAAGTTGCTTCTTAGTCTTAATTTCTTTACACTTCTCTTTTATTCTGTACTTTGACATTCAAATTTATTTATTTGTAAAGATAAATAGAAGCATGGATGCTCTAGCCTACTTTATACTAAAAATATTGAGAAATAGCTCCCCAAATAAATGTATATATTGTATTGTATCTTACATTTCAAGCAAAACCATAAATATTACATTGGAAAGAGATAACAGACAAAATATTGTAAGATGTACATAAGCCAATTTTGATATCTTTTATGGAAAAGGTGTTATTGTCTATTACCACAGTGGCCTTGATATTGACAGTTATATTCTCAAGGATTCTTATACTCAAGATGAACATTTAACAGTGTCATTACTGAGACACTTAACCTTCAGATGGCTTGTTAACTGCAATGTAAGGAGAAGGACAAAACAGTAAATAGAGCTGTGTATATGGTAGCTATTTTCTGTTTCTATTTGTTTGAAAGTTTCAGAATCTTCATGTAAAGTTATGCAAAAATTCACAGCAGTTCATAACTCACAGACTTCTTATCAGCATTGTTCAGACTGATCTGTATAAAAATTTTATAGATATGTTTGTTCATTATTCCTATCTAATACCTACTAAGGCAAGTTAAAGAGACTCATACAGTGGAAAGAGGAAGAGGAGGTTTTCACATGTTTATCACGAAACTATCTCCATGACTGCTACGAGTATCATCGCAATAACAATGCTTAATCAAATGCACAATACTTAGATTAGGTAGAGCAACTCTTCCTTTGGTTTACCAGATTGTGCTTGTTTCCTTTGTTTAACTTTGTCTTGTTTGGGCAAAGGTGTGTTTCAACCCACTTCAAGTTAAATGAGGCATCTCTAGAGCATTTTGATTCCAACTGAAATAATCTTTATAAAATCTTACAAGTTATCCTGTTGTTTATGTTGCAGGAAGGAAGCAGTATGTCAACCATCTCTTCTTTCTCTTACTATACTATAGTATTTCTTAACAGTTCTCATATGTAAAATAAGGAAACCATAATTGTGGACAAAAATGCAAACCAAAATCCTTAAAAGTGGTCAATTTTATAGCATGGTAGTACCTAGCCTTCATGCTTACACATCAGTGTCAATATGAAGTTTTACAGTTTAAAAAGGAAATGTCTCAGAGTTTTACAGATCTAGTTTCACTATACATCTGACAGTAAAATGAAGTGCTACATTTCTCTGTTCACTTTAATTCTGGCAGTCCTGCTTCTTTCCTGGATGTAAAGATATATTCTGTAATAAAAATTGGCCCTATAATAGTATTAATGTGGATGGAATGCCCTCAAACATAATACCAATCATAATCCTTACTATTTAATTTTTCCTTTCCCTGGGATTTGGTTGGAAAGAAATTTAATTTTTCCTGAAGACTGACATAGTAATATTTAATTAAAAACAAAATCCAATGACAGTGATAGTAAAAAATAAGATATGTATATAAAGCCTTTGCATATTTGAATAAGATGACTGAATTGACTAGTATTAAGTCCTAGGTCTGAAATATATGTGAAAAAGGAAAAATTATAACAGAAGAAAATGTCTGCTTATTGAATGAAAGGTGTTGAAAGGATATGTGTTATAAAAACAGCCTTTTTATGTATTTTATAAAGATCTTTATCTCAGATATATAATACTTAATATCAATAATCTATAATTTATAGAACTGGTATGCTAGAAGTTATCATTCCATATCTATCCATGTGGGAGAAACAATTTTTCTTTATTCTATTGCCTTCTGAATCCTCCAATATGCTAATTGCATTATTCTTTCTTATTCTGAGTTGGACACATTCAATCATATTGTTCCAAATTCTTAAGCAAAGTCCTTAAAACCAATTGAGGTGCATAGAAACCATCTACTGAGAATTTTCTCTTGATCTTTAATGATAAAAATGTATAATCAATCAGTATAGTGTGCCATAGTCCATAGCTGCAAATGAACCCTAGCATTTCCACATTGTAACCTTAAAAAGTTGTATTTATAAATGTAGGAAAAAATATTTTGTTTTATGTAAGACTTTTCTGCTTGCAACTTTACTATCTGAGAAAACACATGGGTTTCAGGGTGACTTCTGGCAAGAAGATACATAAAATACAATAAAGTGTTTCTATTATACGTAAATGCTTATTTCCTTGACTGTATAAGTGCACATGTTAAAAAGTGCATAGAGGTGAGAATACACCTTTCAAGAGTCAGTTCTTTCCTTCCACCATGTGGATTCCAAGAAACAAACTCAGGAGTAACATCATAGACCTATACATGTGGAACAATCTTGTTTACTCTGAAAAATACTTTTGAAAAGCAAAGACCTTCAGTGACTTACAGCATTTTTTTAACTCATCAAATACAAGTGATGCCTTTGAAACCAATACATAGAAACAAATGAAGACAAAGTAACCCGTGAATTCAGAGAAAGAACAGTAAAAAATAAAATAAAATAAAGAAAAGGAAATAACAAAATGATCTCTGAATTCAAGACGCATGCATTACCATTTCATAAAATTTAATAAATGTAGCAACATACATACACAAAGACATCTTAATCATATCAATGACGTATCTGGACAGAGAGTTCAAATAACCTGTATTCTTTGCATTAGTGTGTGTGTGTGTGTGTGTGTGTGTGTGTGTGTGTGTGTGTGGTGTGTACTGTTGTGTGTGCTCTGTGTGTGTTCTGTGTGTGTGAGTGTGTGTATGTGTGTGTGTGCATGGTTACACATCTACTCACATGTTGTGTGTCTCTATGCCATTACACCTTGAGACCAAAAGGCAACTGTATGAAGTAAATTCTCTTCTATCTTTCTCTTGTGTCCCAGTTACCTCACATGTTGCTAAGTTTGTTGGGTAAATGGTTTATGAAAGAGCCATCTTTCTCTACCTGGTTCTTTTTTAAAGTAGAGAATATAAGCTGTATTTCTCACTCTTATAGCCAAAGATTATTGCAATTAGTTTTTTTTTTCTTAACTAGTCTAATGTTTCCTAATACCCTGGATTAATCAGCATATTTGTGCATCAAATGTGTCATTAACATTCTAGAGCACTTGGTGAACTTTTACTCTTCATCATATCTTTCTTCGGTAACAGTGGTCAGGAAAGCATCTTCTTCACATGCTTTTGCAGCCTTACCAATTCATGTAAATCTGTAGACACTATGTTGGTGTGTTGGAAATAAGAATTATAAAGATAAACACTATTTTGTATTTTGACACTAATACAGATTACATATGAGATCTAGAAAATAATACTCTCCAAAAGATCTGATGAGAAGAAAAGTTGTTCTTTCAATACTCTAGCCCTGGAAATTATGCTTGATTTAAAAATGAGTTCTTCTCACACACATTACGAGGAGCAGATCTTAAGAACTCATATATCAATAAATACCTAATAATAGGCATTGTAGATGCCATTAAATAATCATAACAGTTATTCTTCCTTAATAGGACTAGAGTACTTTGTGTACTACCGCTGAGTAAATCATTGCACATGATGGTTTCTTGTTTCACTCTAAAAAGCAGTGACTGTAAATAATGTATGCTGTTAGCTGTCACACAACTCACATCATTAGTAGAAGGAATATTTATAGAGCCCTAAGCAAACTCAATATGACATTAAAAAATATGGGCAAAAGACAGATAAGGCATGAGTAGAAATATTAGCCAAGCAAGCTCAAGTCATTAAAAAAGGTAGAATATAATAATTATAGGGAGAATATAATAATTACCTTGATCTTGTATAAGCTCAAAGTGCTAAAAACAGTATATGTTAATTTATATTTGCTTGGGAATTCTGGTGAGAAGATATGCCCTGTGCTTCAAAATTATAAATGATAGTTCAGTTGTTTGACTGATACATGTCTGTGTATGCACAAATATAAATAATTAATTTTGCACATATTAATAGCTCTAAGATGTTCTACCCAGGATAAATTTCACTAGTTATTCATAAAAGTCTAGAAACATCAGCATATTTACAAAGAGAGAAATGAAAAGCCAGAAGCTCAGACTCACATTTGTTGGAGACCTCAACATTTTGCGTATTTCTTTACTGCATATTTGTTTCACCTAAGGTCCAGGTGTTTCATCTAAGGGTATTATATACTTCAAGATTTTGTTTTGTTTTGGAATGATCTGAAACTGTGCCTGTATGTTACTCCATATCAAGAAACAAGCAAACAAATAAATCTACTTAGTGAGGTTAGTTTTGAGGTTTACTTCTGTATCACTGATTTTAAAAGGTAAATAATGGACATCACAAATAAATAATTTAGAGAAAAATTCTGAATATGTTATTTAAACTTGAGGAGTAGTAAACAAAACTGTGACTGTGGTTGAACATGATGGTTCACACCTTTAATCCTTGCACTCAGGAGAGGCATCTCTGGCAATTCAAGGTCTTCTGAGTCTACATCATTAGTTCCAGAACAGCCAGAGCTTTATACTATAGAGACATTGGTTCAACAACAACCAAAATGAATTTAAATGAAGAACTCCCATTTGAGAAGTGATAAGGCCATGCAATAGAGTCAGAAGAAATACACTGTTGTTATTAAGTCATTTGGGGATGTTGAATTTTGTTTCCTGGGTCTGTGAGTGGGAAACTCAGTGGGAGTCCTCACATTTTCTTAAGAGTTCATGAGGAAAAACCTCCTCATAAATATCTTAAAACTTTGATTGTGACTGCAATGAAAATATGCAGTAGAGCAAAAATGTAGAAGAAATGAGCAATCCTACATTAACTAAAATCTAGTTTTAAATGATTTCTATGTCCAGGTAGATTAAGATGATCAAAATTCTTTTATGCCAGACCCTCACTGTTTATCAAAAACTGCCTATGGAGTGCACAGGTAAGTTCTGTCTTCATTATCTTCTCTCTCTCTCTCTCTCTCTCTCTCTCTCTCTCTCTCTCTCGCTCTCGCTCTCGCTCTCGCTCTCGCTCTCGCTCTCGCTCTCTCTCTCTTTTGGAGGGAGTGAGGAGGAAAGGATTTATTTGGCATACATTTCCACATCACAGTTCATAATTAAAAGAAGTCAAGATAGGAATCTGGAGGAAGCTAATAGTAGAATTCTGCTTACAGGCTTGCACAACCTATATTCTTATACAGCACAGGACCACCTGCTCAGGAACGGCATTGCTCACAGTAAGCTGGACACTCCGCCATCAATCACTAATCAAGACAGTGATCCACAAACTACCTATGGGCCACTCTTATGGAGGCATTTTCTCAGTTATGATTCCCAGTTCCAGATACAACTGGATTTGTATCAAGTTGATAAAAACCAATCCGCACAGACAATGCTATTCTCTCCTGTCTCTCTGTTGCATAAGAAAATTAGTGCCTGATTTGGATTATTTCACTTATATGTGGAATCCCTTAAAGAGGCTGGTTCTCCCCTGCCTTTCTGTTGCATTCTCGTTGCATTCTCTCTCTCTCTCTCTCTCTCTCTCTCTCTCTCTCTCTCTCTCTCTCTC
>NW_021604568.1:10690605-10748996 GCF_004785775.1 Grammomys surdaster | reverse complement strand
TGTGTATGATGTATATGTATATGATGTATATGATGTATATGTATATGATGTATATGTATATGTATATTGCATGTTCTTTATGTTCAGATTCTTTTGTCTTATTCTAAAACCTAGTGCTTTTTATTGATCTTTTTATTTTGATCAGGCATTTTTCTTTTTTGCTATTATTGAGTTGCATCTGCTTTGTGTTAAAACTTGATGTTTGATGAGCAATTATTTTTAACTCTTTACAGATTACAGATTAGTCTCGTTGGTGCTAGTGTACTATTACTGTGGTCCGTTGGTAAGTTTACGTTTCCTTGACGTTTACTGTTACTTCAAGTTCTGTCTGCTGTTTTCATATCCAAAGAAGCAATCAAATCCTCTAGGCCTTATTGAATGGTTCACCAGTCAGTTCACCTAGGGATTCCTAAAATCTTTCTGACATTTACTTTAGATATTCCGGATAATGCTAATTGGTTTCTATCAGAAGATAATTTTTAAGCTTATATGCATTTTTGTGGTTGTGGACACCTGGATTGGTTCTCAAGAGATTCCTAACTTCCACACACAGCCGTACTATGGCACCTTTAAATGTTCAAGTGCATGTGCTTTTTCCAGATCCTACAGAACTGACGTGTCCGTGTGAAGCACCTTTGCCATCCATTGAGTGCATGGAATTTGGCATAGGAGGACTAATGTCTTAAGAACATTTGTGATGTCCATGGGTTATTAGGAGTTATCTGAAACTAAGCTATTCCAGAAAGCTCATGATTTTACCTTCTCATACAACCCAAGGAGTTAGGGTTAGTAGGGATTAGAGCCTTTTTGTCTTTGCTTCAGCATGTTCCAACTTCTTAAATGCACTTCCTAAAAATGCCATAGGTAGCAAACCATATTTAATGTCTTATGCTAACAACACCATATTCTGTTTTAGTTCTTAGGCCCAAAATCTAAGATCCAGAGGCCAACAAGGCCTCCATTGTTTCAAATGTTCCACAGAAAATTCCTTTTTCCTTGGAACTTCTCATAAACCACGTAAGTTCCTTAGTTCAGAGCTGCCTTCCTTTGATCTCTGCTTCAGATTCATGTGGTTTTATCTTTTACCTGTGTTTTATTCTCTTTTCTTAAGAATTTCATTAGTGCAGGGCAGGGGCAGCACATGCCTTTAATCCCAGTACTTGGGAGGCAGAAACAGGTGGATTTCTGATTTGGAGGCCAGCCTGGTCTACAGAGTCAGTTCTAGGACAGCCAGGGCTATACAGAGAAACCCTATCTTGAAAAAACAAAAACAAATAAAAACAAAAAAAATCATTAAATTTTAAGTCACTTTGTTATCATACATTTCTTTTTATATTAAGTGTATTTATTTTATTTTCAGTGTATGTTTTGTCATTGTAAATGTCTGTGTAGCATGTGCATGACTGATTGGTTCACACAGCAATGCGTATTAGATGCATTAGAAGTGTAGTTATGGATGATCGTGATCTTCTGTAGGAACAAGCACTCCTCACTACTAAGCTACGCCTCAAGGCCCAACAATTTCTCATTAAATATCTTTAGATCCTGTATGTCTGCCAAAGACTCTCTCAACCTCCCTACGAATGAACTCCAGTGATTAATCATTGTTATCTCACTGTATTTAGAGTCACTTAAGAAGCTTAGCCTTAGATATGTCTCTGCAGGTATTTCTAGGTATGTTTAACTAAAGAAGGAAGACTCATCCAAGATAAGCGTGGTACTATGTTATGTGCCATGTTCCTCGAGTGAATAAATAATGGAAAGAATAGAGCACTGACATTATCTCTCTTTAGTTATTGGCAGCAGATACAATGGGACCGGGTATTTTATGTTCCATTCTCTCTGACTATAGCCACTCCCCTAACTATGCCTCACCCTCATCATTTTCACTGTGTGCTGAAAGAATTAGTGCTTTACAAAAATTGCCTTTGTCATGTATTTTGTCACAGCGATGAGAAAAGTTACAAATGATCATGGGAAGAATACTTTAATAAGGTCCTAGTTGTTTCTTAATCCAATCAACTTGATGGCCACAGCAAAGTTCTAACAAATGTCACATAACTGAAAAAGGATAAGTTCTGTGTTGGTTTTCAAGTCAAGTTAAAAGTACTAACAAAGACTGCCAAAAGCTTTGAAATCAAGTAACAAATGTCTCAATGATTCATGAGTCAGAGAAAATATCATAGTTAAATCAGTGATTAATGTTATTTAGATGACAATTTACAATGACAACCACAATGAAAATTTCAATTATTGAGAAATATAGATTTAAAAAATCTTGTGAATGATGAAATGTTACTCCTTACCTGATGCATTTCAAATGAAGACTGTTGAATTACTAATTTAAGAATTATGTGGGTTAGGGCCTAAAGAAGCAGATCAGTGATTAAGACCACGTAGCACTCTGCTGTATCTCTAGAACTCAAATACATGGTTTACAACAGCATGTGACTCCAGCTTCAGGATATGATACCTCTTGCTTGTATGAGTACACAAAAAAGTGCCATATACTTTCATATATATATATATATATATATATATATATATATATATAATTTAAACGTTACAAAAGGAATTATGTGTGCTGTAATATAGTAGAGTGGTTGAAAATTTTCGTGAACATGATGACAGCCATTGATTTGATCTCCAACATTACTAAACACAGAGAGAGAGAGAGAGAGAGAGAGGGAGAGAGAGAGAGACAGACAGACAGACAGACAGACAGACAGACACAGAGACAGAGAAGTGATCATAAAAATATATGCAACAAATCCCAAGAAAGATAGTTACTGCCTGGTTTATATTATTTCACTTATATGTGGAATCTAAAAAGTCAAGCTGACACCATCTCATACTTTGTAAATGACCATCTACTTCAGGCTCTCTTCCTTTCTACTCCCATATATACAGTAGAGTCCACAGATCTTTCCCTCTGTCTTCCTCAAACAAACCATCCCCTTGTCTCAGCAGCCTTGTGGTGTATGCACTACCCAGAAACCAGCCAGCTACACAGGCCCAGGAATCAGCCATCCTCCACCACCTTTTCTTTCCCTTTGTTTCAAGTGTTAACTTCCATAGGTAATACCTGGGGACCTGCTAGGGAACCAAGTTGACCATCTTCACTATCCTTCTTCTCCAACTTCAATCCCAACGTCTTACTACCAGACTTGTAGCAGACTACTTGCTATGATCTGGTTTTTTGCCTCTCTGCTCCTATCTTTAAGGGTCTACATAGTTCCTCATGGAATTCACAGCTCTCTCCACTACTTTCAACACTTTCTCATGCACCTACCCATCCATTACCATTCATTAGCGTCTCTCTCAGGTATCTAGAATCACATTCTTCCAGGCACAACCAGCAGCCAACCTGGCAAGATTTCAGAAGCATTCTATAACAGGCAACCCACAGTCTTTGTAGAAGCAGAGAAGGAAACAGAAATCAAGGAAACACTCAACAAACACAAGACCATATATTTTCATACAGAGATACAATAATCCCAATCCAGAAGGCTAGATGCCAGTGTAAAAACAATATCAATATCAGGCAAAGCAATATGTTTACATAAAAACCCAACAACACTACCATAGTAGTCAAGGAGAAATTAAATATAGCTGGAAGCACAAGACAAGAACTTTAACATAACTATTATGAATATGCTCAAAGTCCTTAATTTGGATATGAATAAATCAATTAATAAAATATATGAAAACACAAACAGTGGAATAAAGTGAAGAAAATATTTTAAGACATGAAAGCGGACATAGAATCAATAAAGAAAGCACTGGGAATTTAAAAAAATCTTAGAAATTTGAACAGAAACTTCAGAGGCAAACCTTACCAATAGAATGAAAGAAAAAGAAGCTATGATCTGAGAAAAAGAAGAAAGGAATAGTTAAATAAAACAAAATATTAAATGTAAAATAATCCAGGTACAGAAAATTCAAAAAACCTTGTACACTATGAAAAGATCAAATCTATGAATAATAGAATGGAGGAAAGAACAGAAATTCAGAGCAAAGGTACATAATATATTTTCAACAAAATCATAGGAGAAAAATTTTCTAAACTAAAGAGTTGCCTATCCTCTGCTGTATATGATATGCTGTATATCCTCTGCCTAATATCAGCTGGGGTATGGTGCCTGGTTGATGGCTCAATGTCTGAGAGATCTCCAGGGTCCAGGTCAGTTGAAACTGCTGGTCTTCCAATGGGGCTGCCCTCCCCAGCTTATTCCAGATTTTGCCCTGAGAGAAGATGCACCTAACACTTGAGAGACTTGAGGCCCCAGGGAGTGGGGAGGTCTGGTGAGATAGGGTTTGGGGGTGGGAACATTCTTTTGGAGACAGGGGCAGGGGGAGGAGGTATAGGATTGGGAGAGGTCAGGGCAGGGAGCAGACTGGCAGGGGAATGGAGACTGGACTGTAAAAAGGATTAAAGAAATATTCTAAAAAGTGGTGTCTATCAAGATACAAAACCATGAAGAATTATGGTGTTCTCTCCAGACCTTGGAAATGGAAAGAGAACTTGGATTCCAATCTAGCCATAAAATTCCTGAACCTACAATCTGTGCAAAATGTGCTGGGGAATGGTGTCCCAGAAATTTTGTGAGTGGCAAAGCAATGTCTGCTTTAAAATGAGGTCCATGCCACAAGAGGGAGCCCATGACTTATACTACCTAGAAGGCCAGGCATTGGAAACTTGATATCCCATAGACCTAGGGTAGACTAGGAAGAAAAAAAGAAACAATTTTGAAGTGATTCTTAATGATATTCTGCTGTGCTCCTGGATTGGTGCCTTGCCAAGTCATCATCCAAGAGGCTTCTTCTGGCAGCAGATGGACACAGGTACAGATACCCACAGCCAGACATTATTTAGAGAAAGTCTAAATCAATGGTCTCCTTTGGGTCACTTTCCTTAAAGATCAGGAAACCCAGTAGAAGATAGGAAGAAAAAAACATCAGGAAGGAGAGGATATTGAGGATACCAGAAGTACATAGCCCACTGAGTCAACTAAAGAGGACTCACATGGGTTCACAGAAACTGAAATGGCAAGCACAAAGACTGCTGGGGTCTGTACCAGATCCTTCCAGTATATGTTATAGCTATTAGCTTGACGATTTATGTGATTCATAAGGGTGTAAACAGTTATATCTCTGACTCTTTTGTCTGCTCTTAGGACTCTTTTTCTCCTATTGAGTTTCCATGTCCAGTTTTCATATGGGAGTTATTACCTTATCTGAATGTATCTTGTTTTTTTCAGGTTGACTGTTGTTCCCTGGAGGCCTGCAATTTTCTGAAGAAGAAACAGAACAGGAATGGTTCTGGGGGATAGGGGAGCTTCTAGAGGCATTGGAAGGATCACAAGAAGGGGAAACTGTGTTGTGGTTTTACTGTATGACAGAAGAGTCTATTTTAAATAATTTGAAAGGACAATTTTCAGCTTAATGTGGAAACACAAATGAATCCGGATAGCTAAAATAATTCTAAACAATAAAAGAATCACTGGAGGTATTTGCCAACGCAGATCTCAAATTGTACTACACAGCTGTAGTAATAAAAACAAACATGGTGATCAGTGGAATTAAATTGGAAGAACCAGACATAAGTCCATACACCTATGAGCACCTGATTTTTCTATTAGGAAGCCAGAGATATGCATGGGAACAAAAAGACAACATCTTCAAATGATGCTGGTCAAAGGATGCTTTTATTAGAATCCACCTAGATCCATACCTGGGAACATACAGAAAATTCAGTTCCAATTTGAAGAAAATCCTGAACATAGGGCCAGATACATTGAATCTGATAGAAGAGAAAGTGAGGAAAATTCTTGACCTCGTTGACAAAGGCAAAGACTTACTGAAGAGAATAGCAATAGCACAGGTACCAGTAATAACAAATGAGATCTCATGAAACTAAAATTTACATTACAGAGGACAATGTCACATGGACAAAGCAGTAGTCTACAAAAATGAGAAACATTTTTAACATCTTCACTTCTGCTAGAAGGTTAATATCTAAAACGTATTTAATACCCAAAAAACCTAGATATCAAGAAAACAACCCAATTAAAAACAAAATACCAGAACAGATCAAAACTGAAAATTCTCAGAAGAGGAAACTCAAATGGCTGAGAAATGTTTAAAGAAATGTTCGACAATATTATGGCAATGCAAATCAAAGAGATTTCATCTTATATCAGTCAGAATGGCCAAGATCAATCACACAAATGACAGCTGGACCTGATACGAATTTGGAATTAAAGGGAATACTCACCTACTACTAGTCGGAATGTAAAGTCAGAGCCACAATGGAAATAGGTGTGGCTCTTCCTCAGGAAGCTGGCAATACAACTACCTTAAGTTCCAGCTTTACTGTCCTTGGGCATATACCCAAACGATGTTTTTTTTTTTTCTACTTCAGAGATACTTGATCAACCACTTTATTCATAACATATAGAAATTAGAAAGAGACAAGATGTTTGCCAACAAAGGAATGAATAAAAACTGTGATTCATTTACACATTTGAATACTACTTAGTTGTTTAAAGAAAACAAATTCTCAGATAAATGAATATTAATCACCTTTAATGAGAAAACCCAGACCAGAAAGACAAATATGTTTCATATCCAGTTATATGCGGATGTCATCTGTTAAGTTGTTGATAAGCAAGCTATAATATTTAAAGCCACAGAGGTTAGGCATAGAATAAGTGAGTAAGGGAACAGAGCTCCCTAGAAAGGAGAAATGGAATAGATAGCTACGTAGGAAAGGGGTTTGGGGCACAGTAATAGAAAGATTAAATGTGCAGGGGGAGTGAAGATAGAGGCAGGGGAAGAAATACCAAGACAGACAGCTAAACCTAAGAGACATTTGAGGTATCCTGTGGAAACATAATAAAGTATAATCTACCTAAAATATATACTCATATGAAGATGTTCTAAATTAAACTGACAAAGAATTGAGGAGACTGAACCCTAACTGGACATTTCTAGTCACCAAAGTAAGATTCCAGTCCCAGCAATTGGCTGTTGGTCAAATGTGTTCAAAGGGAACCCTATAAAAAACCCAGGTTATTGCCAATGTTTTACCTCTCCACAAACTGATGGTAAGGCTCTATTGCTGAAGATGACACTTATATACCTCCTTGAACAAGAAGGTGAGATGCTGCCTTCCTGAGCTTTCAAAGAGATGGGCTGGTATTGATGGTACTAACATGTACTGTGCGTAATACCAAAGGAGAAAAGTAAGCATCATCTCAGCCACAAAGTATTTGATCTACAATGATGACCAGTCTGCTTATATTCTTTTGCAATAGAGGCACAAACATACATGTAGTTGATCTGATTGGATGTAAGGTCTACACTGTGATATAGAATTCATGCTGAGGCTGCTCAAGTGGCTAATGAGACCAAAGTGGCCAGAGACCTAGGGAAATATCAAACACTACTAACCTGCTAAAGAATATAGCCATAAACTGACTCCTAGTGATATGGTGTTATTTCAAGAATGGGTGTCTTGCTTAACCATCATCAAGGAAGTTTCCTCCTGAAGCTGATGGGAACAAATACAGAGGCACACATCTAGACAGTGTGCCAAGATTTAGAGACCTTGGAAAACTCAGTCCTAAATGGGATGTCTCTATGAAATCCCTCCTATCAGGGCCCAAGGAATTCTTCAGAAGAGGAGACTGAAAGATTACATGAGCTAGAGGGGATGGCTGACACCAAGGAAACCAGATCTCCAAAATTCTCACAGAAACTGTAGCAGCATGCACAGGAACTGCATGTTTCTGTGCCAGAGGGGACCCCAGGGATTAGAGAAATTGACACAAGGCCCTTTTCTTAATCCAGAAACTATGTCCAAAAATGAAAACTTAGTTCTCCCCCACAGTCTCAAGTCAGATGTTATCTCCTTTAGAGGTTAAATTGAATACCCAGCAGTAGATAGCTAACACAGAATGAACTCAATGGCATATTTGAAGGTTCTTTTTTAATAATTTGTTGTTGTTTGTGTTTTACCTTACAGGAAGAAAACATTTTATGTTTTTGTTTATATTGTAGCTTCCAGTTTTGTGTTTTTATGGAATTCCTGTGTGTATGAACATGTCTGTCTCTGTGTCTACATGTGTTCCTAGTGACCTGTCTTTGGGTCTTCTTCTTTTGTTTATCTGTTTATTATGACCTACTTACTACAGTTTGTTTCTTTTATTTTATCTTGTTTTTATTTCATAATTATTGTTTAGATGCCAGTTTGTCTCCCAAGGAGAGACAGAAAGGGTCTGGATTTGGAGGGGAGGGGTAGGGAGGATCTCAGAAAAATATGGGAAGGGAAACCCATAATCAGAGTATACTGTTTGAAATGTCTGTTTTCAATAAGATAAAAAATAAAAAAGAGGGCAGATTTATAGAGATAGAGTCTAATATAACAGTGGTTACTATTAGGAAGGAAACTAATTGAGAGGACATTAGAAAGCCTGTGGGTGAAACCCCTGGCAGTAGCTAGACTTCATTCCTGTGCTCCCCATGGACTTTCCCTTCCATACCTACTGGACTTGCTAATTTAGTGTGAACTGTCTTCTGCCTATTGATCTTTCTTAAGAGACAGATTGATTTTCAAATGTTGTCTTTTGCTGTCAGTTTTAATATTTTTATAAAATGAGAAATACTCTGATATGTTAAATCATACTGGCTTACAAGTGAAAGAAAATGGAGGGTGGTTATCAGATACTTAAATTTCAAAATACAAGGTCATTTTTAAAACAATGGTTGTGCATGGAAGTTGTTGAGAGATTTGATGCTCAGAACCCTGCTACTCACATTCCAAGGCTTAACCTATTACCTATAGTCAACCATAAGCACAGGGCCAAAACTCTCTGAAAACTTCAGTAAATTTTCCTTGGCAGAGAGTATCTTGAGAACCAAGACAAACACAGAGTGGGATATATTTTTCCATCTCAATGGTCAAAGAATATCACAGATGACATTTGTTGCTAATGACAGATTGGGTGGTATGGTGTGGAAGACAGACTGAGTAGAGCACATGTGACTGACATAGCATCCAGTTAGCAGCAGTAGTGGAGTTGGCAAACACTCAGCTAATACCTGAAACATAATTTTACACAGAGCTAGTGGCACTCGGTGATAGTGGTCCCACAGCTAAATCACACAGGGGTGGATCTTTCAAGCTATACAAATTAGCTACTCTCTCTTAATTAGCTTAAGGCAATCATTTTTTAATGAAAATAATTTTGGAAAGAAATTATTCTTTTCTATATAGTTTAGCAGGGAAGAAGCTAAAACTCAAAGCAAATGTGTTTAAAGGCCAAAAGTAATATAGAAGACAGTGAAAATCTTTTAGCTATAAAAGTAATTACATAGAATCAAAGCCATGAAAATGCAGGCTTGTGCTTACAACTATGTTTAAAGTCATGTAAATCATGGTAAATCTTGCAATTAGAAATGTATCATTCACACACTGCATCCTCTCTCTCTCTCTCTCTCTCTCTCTCTCTCTCTCTCTCTCTCTCTCTCTCTCTCTTCCTCTCTTTCTCTCTCTCTCCCTCTCCCCTCTCTCTCTCCTCTCTCTCTGTCTCCTCTCTCTCTCTCTCTCTCTCTCTCTCTCTCTCTCTCTCTCACACACACACACACACACACACACACACACACACACACACACACACGCACACACTCATACACACACACACACATATCCTGACAGAGGCAGAGAGACAGAGAGACAAAGAGAGAAGAGACGGAGGCACACATGGAATTTTCTGTTACAGAAATTTACTTTCTCTTGATTTTTTTTTTCACATTTGGGATGTTTATTAGCCCACATCTTCAAGCCATTCATGACTGCTCCCATGTCATTTCTCTTGATTTTTAAGCAACTATTTCAGTAACTTTTAATATATTCTCCTTTATTACATGTACAAATAGTTGCTGAAGTCAAGGTCTTTGTGATATAAATCCTGTTCTTGTCTGATGCATACTTCTGTTAGGAACATTAGTCTGAAATAGTTTAATGGTAAGTATTATGGAACTAATCTTGTGCCTCATTTCTGTTGGCTAGAAAATTGGTACCTCATCCATCGAAACTTATTTTCTACGATAATTTTTTTCCAGTCCTGCTGTAGGGCTTTTAAGATTATTTGAAGAAGCAGCCTACTTCTCCACTCATCGTGACATGAAAACTTGAAGTTTTAACATTTTTTGTCTGAGTTTCTGGTCACTTTTTAATGTAAGCCTCTGGGTAATATTTTGTTTCTAAAGTAAACTCCACAGTAACTTTAAACAACTTCTGAGATCCGTTCAGATTTAGGGTAGAGAAAGATCTTTACCACAGTTACAGTTTTATAGGCTTCTGAGATATTCTCCTTCAAAATAAAGGATAGTGTTGTTGTTTTTTTAAAAGAAAAAAACAGTTTCTCCTGTTATTAAGAAATCCTGAACTTCATCAGACTATTAGACACTGTGTTATCATCTAGGCATATAGTAACAAAGAAGCTTATAGTTTTCTGTATTATATGGATCCCAGTGTGGTAGAAGAAAGCAACCTTTCTTCCAAGCAATCTCCCTCTGCTGAGCTCTTGATGAGCCAGACAGGAGGTACCAGGCTCTACACTTCAGTCTTTATTTTGGTAGTAAAAGTCTATTATTTCCTATGTCACACACAATTCACATATGTATTGCTAATAGGTCTACTGTCAATGCTATTATGTGGAACTTGAAATAGTTGTAAAGTGCTTTCTAATAATATTGTCCATGGATTTGATTTGCCTCCTTGCTGGCTTAGACACTTCATTGGTAGTGGGAGGGTACATGTGCTTCCATGTATATGTCTAATGCTCCTTGTGTATTGGAGGTGTCGTTGTGATCAGATCTTAGTTATGAATGAACTAAGACTAAGGGATAGCATATCCCTTGCTTAATAAATAGTGAGTAGCAGTGCTGGAACCCTACTCTGACCTACATTCTCCATTTTTTCTTGCTGTTTCCTTTCCATTGCTGTAACTCTCATGGTTTGGGTTCCAGATCTGTATCTAGGAGCAGAAAAGGAAGGGGGAAACAACAGATACACAGAAGCAGAGGTTGGAATCAGCTGGGGTCATAACCTGCTACCACTATCCTGGCAACCTGGAGCATCACTATGTTTATTGTGCACAACACAAAAAGACGCCTGAGATAGTCTTGGCAGGAGGTCTCTGTAGTTGAATAACCGCACACTGTAACAATCCAGATGGGAGAAGCTGTTGTTTCTAGGTATTGTACACACTGATCATAATGATCAGATACTCTAACTCTCAAGAAAAGCCTTGCCATCCCTTGTGAGCCTAGCCCACATGAGTTGAGAGGGCAGATATGACAGAAGTGGACGGGTGAATAGAATAAAAATTCATTATAGGAAAGCCTCAAATAATTAATCCAAATATTATTTTAAACATTCTAGTGGGAAATTCAAACAATCTCAGAATAATAAGCTACACTAATGTCCATCTATTACCATAGGCTTAATGTTCCCTTTAAGAAGAACATGTGTGCTTGAGAATTGCACACATGTTGAAAAAGCTAGATAAATATGAAATTAAAGGGTGAATGCATGAAAAACTGAGTGAGACAATAGAAAACACAGACTTGCAGAAGACTCTTGGTTAGACTCCTGGCCTCTAGAATCCCAAACAAATAAGTAGAGAGAGGGAAGAAGAAAGTGGATGATAAGAAAAGAGACGTCTATTGAAATGGTTTTTCATAAGGCCGATGCTTTAAAAATACAAGAAGGAAAGAAAAGTGGACAAAGTAGGTAGGATTAAGCATCTTGGAGCTGAACAAAGAACCTTCACAGTGAACAATGCCAATATAACTCCTTTAAAGTCAACATCACTGTTCTGATGTTCTCTGAGTCATTCACGGAGCCAAATTTTTGTGTAGTTTAAACTCTGGATGTGGCATTCAGAGTCTCCTTTTCCCTTCCCCAGGTCATGTCCAAGAGATTGCCATACTCTAGATACTGGACTCAATTCTCAGTCAACTAACCATATGAAGGAACTCATGTCTGGCTTCCAAAAAATTGAATTGATATATATCTACTCCTTCTGTGTTGGAATTTGGGACTACATGCATGTCCTGTCTGCTGTTCATAAAGATGCTACCACATAGGAGATATTGATCTTCTATCTGGGTAAAAGTAATTGGAATTCTTGGTCTCCCTTTGCAATTCCTCTGACACTTCCTTTTTTATGGTCTGCATAAACCAAGGTGCGAATAGCTGAACACTAAACTTCTATTACAGATTTAGCAGCAGGAAAATCACATCTATTGCTTAGGATTTCAGAAGGGTGCACTTGGAGGTTCCCTCGCAGGTCAGCCCTAGTCAAACCAATCTTGCAAACTCAGTTTTATCTATTGACAAAAACTATTTAAATTTAATTTTCTGGTGCTTTTCATCATATGCTTTAACGAATTAATTCTCCCATCTCATTTTACATACAAAAATGTGGCTATTAAAATACTTTATTAGATACATAAGGAGCCACATAACTCCCACTTTCCTAAGCTCCTTTTATTTTCACTACAATATTTGAACAATAGTAGCCACTTCTTAGAATGGCTGTAAGAACTATGGGAGCCAATGGCCCACATTATGTGCAAATCCTCAAATACATGGCGATGTTTCAGCAGCTATCCTATGTGGCCTCTTGGGAGAATAAGCAGGAACTCTACAACTGTGATACACAGAATCTGTGCTCTGATGTTAGGGAAATCCTTAGAATTTATGGGATAGTTAGAGCTGCTATGAAAGAGAATGTCTTGTCCATTTTAGTTTATGAAGAAAAGCCATGTTTCCTATTCCATACTGAAAGCATTACTTTGTGACTAAGAACAGAACCTCAAATGCAGCAATATTGTTTTATTTGCAATTTAACTTATATATTGGGTGTCTGGGACAATACTTTCTTTAATATAGTGAAGACTTTCCTATGCCATCACCTTTACAGTGGAGGTTGCATACACACACACACACACACACACACACACACAGAAATATTTTGAGTACATAAAATGCAACCTCAAGGAAAACCCACTCTTTTTTCCCAGAAGAACTCTCTCCTCACTTCCTTTCTCTGGGGACACTTAGTGAATAATGTGTGAGCATTCAGGAGTAATTGAAAATAATGGCAGTGTCAACCTTAGGACAAGCAATAAATCTTAGTTTATTTATGACTTACAAGTTTTATTAATGTTTGAGCAAAAGAATGCCTCTGACTTATAACTAAAATATGCTAAAGCAATTTTTTGGCTCCACAGACGGTGAAAAGTTTGCAAAATATTTTCAGTAATTTCTACTCAGAAGGCACAAAATAACCTTTATAAGAAACAGACAAAACACATATTACACAAGAACATGTGGGATTCCTGTGGTTTTCTATAGTATTTTTATTAATTTAAGTATTCGTATGTCTTGGATCCCAACTACCTGAGTTGATAAACTGGCTTTTCCTAGCTCAGAAAATTAAGTAAACACACAAGCCCATTAATTAACAAAATATAATCACCAGACAAATGACATCTTCCATGAAGTGCAGAGGAAGCACAAAATCTGGGGTCCTTGAATATGCCACTTTTGGGAGGAGGGAAGTAATGGCTTCAGATTCCAAGATTTCTATTTGATTACATTGCTCTGAGACTCACTTAGACATTTGCCTTAAAGTGACACCAGTGACATCTGTAAACTTCAAAGACTGAGATCAATTCTCCCAAAGTATCAGTACTGCAGAGCATTCAAATTCTTAGGCAGTGAGCAGATTTATAATATCTCTTGTACTAAAAGAGCAGAGAACATTTCTCATATTTGGATGTCAGGATCTCATCAGATAGATCATTAGACAGCATTTTGTCTGTCCTGTATCTGCATGCAGTTGCCTGATTAACAGGAGAAATGAGGGAAATAAAAATACCCACATATATTCAAAGATCAGGTGTCCATCTCTATGAATCACAGTCTTCCTCCAAGATGAAAGAATTAGGTACAGGTGACCTGCTACAAAATTAACAAGCCAGAAAATGCAGGATAAAAGGAAAATGGTTTTCAAATATCTGAGTACAGTGCCAGCTGAGTAGAATGTTAGTAATAATAAAAAAAAATCCTAGGATTCATTCTCCAGTAAGTTTTTCTCAGACTGTCTCATTTAAGGTACCATAGAAATGCAGGCTGCTAATTACTCTTTTTTTTTTTTTGCCAAGGATTTCTCCCAATGGATCAGATGAACATAATTGAAAATCTGCACATTGTCTATGAGGAGTCTTAGATATCCATCAAGGGTAGTTATCCTGAATATTAAATAAAAAACATTTTTTTCTTTTTTAATTAATTATTTTATTTGTCTACATTTCAAATGTTGTATCTCTTCCTGGTCTCCCTTCCATGACCCCCCACCTCATTCACCTCCCCTTTGTCTCTAAGAATGTACTCCCCACCCCTCCATACTCCTGCCTCACCCCTTTAGCATCCCCTTTCTCTGGGGCATCAAGCCTCCACAGGACCAAGCACCACCCCTCCCACTGATGACAGATAAGGCAGTTCTCTGCTACATATGCATCAGGAGCCATGGACCCATCCATGTATTACTCTTTGGTTGGTGGTTTAGTCCCTGGGAGTTCTTAGGGGTCTGGTTAGTTGATACTGTTGTTCTTCCTATGAGGTTGTAATCACCTTTAGCTCCTACAGTCCTTTGCCTAAGTCTTCCACTGGCATCCTGCACTCACTCTAATTGTTTGCTGTGATTATCTGCATCTGTGTTAGATGCTGGCAGACTCTTGTCTGCAAGTAGATATTGGCATCAGCAATAGTGTGAGGGTTTAGTGTCTGTGGATGGGATGAATCCCACAGTGGAGTGGTCTCTAGATGACTTTTCCTTCAGTCTCTGTTCCATTTTTGACTCTGTTTCCTTTAGACAGGGTCAAATCTAAGTTAAAATGTGTGAGATGTGTGGGTGGCCCCATAACTCAACTAAGGGCCATGTCTATCTACTAGAGGTGATCTCCTCAGGTTCTATTTCATGCTATTGGGCATTTTGGCTAAAGTCATCTCCATTGGGTCCTGAGAGCTTCCTACATCCTTGGTGGTTCCTCAGAAAATTGGAAATAGTTCTACCTGAAGATCTAGCTATACCACTTCTGGGTATATACCCAAAAGATACTCCATCCTACCACAAGGGCAAATGTTTCTGTATGTTCATAGAAGCGTTATTTATAACAGCCAGAAGTTGGAAACAACACAGATATTCCTCAACAGAAAATGGATACAGAAAATGTAGTACATTTATACAATGAGTACTACTCAGGTATTAAAAATGATGACTTAATGAACTATGCAGGCAAATGGATGGAACTAGAAAATATCATCCTGAGTGAGGTAGGTATTCAAGATCCAAAAGGGCATACATGGTATGTACTCAATGATAAGTAGATATTCGCTCAAAAGTTCAGAATACCCACAATACAAATCACAGACCTATGAAGATTAAAAAGAAAGAAAGCTCAGGATGATATAGTCTAGTTCTGTCCATTTGCCTATAAAATTCATGATACCCTCATTTGCAATAGCTGAGTAGTATTCCATTGCACAAATTAATCACACTTTTCTGTATTCATTCTTAATTTGAGGGACATTTGGATTGCTTCCAGTTTCTGTCTGTTAAGAAAAAGTTTGCTATGAACATAGTGGAGCATGTGTCCTTGAATGGTGGAGTATCTCTTGGGTATATTCCCAGTACCGGTATAGCTGAGTCTTCAGGTAGAAATATTTTCAATTTTCTGAGGAACCACAAGATTGATTTCCAGAATGGATGAACCAGTTTCCCATCCCACCAGCATTGGAGGAGAGTTCCTTTTTCTACATCTTCACCAGCATCTGCTGCCACTTGAGTTTTTTTTATTTTAGCCATTCTGACTGGTGTGAGTTGGAATCTCAGTGTCATTTTGATTTACATTTCCCTGATGACTAAGGATATTGCAGATTTCTTTAAGTGTTTCTCAGCCATTCAAGGGTCTTCTGTTGAAAATTCTGTTTAGTTTTGTACCCCATTTTTAATTGGTTATTTGGTTGTTTTCAAGTCTAACTTCTTGAGTTCCTTATATATTTTGCATGGTAGGCCTCTATTGGATGTTAGTGTTAATGGATATCTTTTCTCAGTATGTTTGTTGCTTTTTTGTCTTATTGTCAGTGTCTTTTGCCTTACAAGAACTTTTCAGTTTTGAAAGGTCCATGTATCAACTGTTTATCTTAGAGCCTGAGCCATTGGTGTTCTGTTCAGGAAAATTTCCCCTGTGCCAATGCATTAAAGGATAGTTCCCACTTTCCCAGACCATAAGGAACATGCATGGTATATATTCACTAACAAGTAGATATTAGCCAAAAAATACAGAATATTCATGTTACAATCCACAAGAAGTTTAGCAAGAAGGTAGGCCCAAGTGAAAATGTTTCAATCTCACTTAAAATGGGAAACAAAATAATCATTGTAGGCAGAGGGAAGAAGAGACCTGAGTGGAGGAGTGGAGGAGGGAAAGAGAGACAGAGTCATATATATGGGGAGGCAAGAGAGAAGCCCAGAGGGCCAGGAGAATGAATGGAAATATGCAGCTGCTGGTGGTGGGGCTGGTAGATTTGGTAACTTCTAGAATGTTCCAAAGAACTGGGATGAGAGAGCTGCTCAGGACAGAATGTGTGTGACCTTAGCCAAAATATACAGCACTGGGGAGGTGGAATGTGAACAGTCCACCTCCAGTGGATAGACAGGGCCCACAGTGGAGGCATGGGCACACCAAACCAGCTTCATAATTTCTAACCCAGAATTATTCCTATCTAAAAGAAATACAGAGACAAAAATAGAGAAATGCCTGAAGGAAAGGGCAACCAGTGTCCAGTGCACCGTGTGATCCATCACTTGACACTATTACTGATGCTATGTTAGGCAGGAGGCTAGCATGATCTCCCTCTGAAAGGTTCTACAAGCAGCTGACTGAGATAGATCCAAATACTTACGGACTGAGGTCAGGGACTCCTGAGGAAGAATTAGGGGAAGGGTTGAAGGAACTGAAGGAGATGGCATGCACATAGGTAGACCAACAGTGTCAACTAACCTGATACTCCATGAGCTCCCAGAGACTAAGCCACCAACAAAAGAGCACACATGGGCTGGTTGAAGGACCCGGTACATATGAAGCAGAGGACTGCCTTGTCTGCTTCAGTAGGGGAAGATGCACCTAATCCTATAGAAACTTGATGCTGCAGGGAATGGGGAAGGGGAGGGATCTTGGAGAGAAGAACTCTGGGAAGGATGACCTGAGGGGAACAACATTTGGGATTTAAATAAATAAAATAAAAACAACACTGAAACATACAAAAGTTGTTTTGTGTTCACAGCCATAGAATGTTGTAATTTTAGGGCAGCATAATATGTTAGCTTTGGATCTCATGTCACAATTATACAATAAATTGGCTAAGCCTACTTTCAAAATTGCTAGAACAAAGACTTTTGAACTTTAAGTTTAAAAATTCTAATGAATTTTCCTCTCTAAAGATTATCTGTTTGGGAAACAGTGGACTAAGTTGTCATTAGAGAGAATTCTAGCACACTGTTGTGGAGAGAAGGAGCAGGCACACAGAGGCATTTCAAGTTTTCTAAAAATAGAAAGTTACTGCACCAACTGAATATAACTGTCAGTGGACCATGTTCCTGACTCAACTTCATAAACACAGAATTGTTGTAATTCCACTGCCCTCTTCCTGCACTATAATAAAAGCAGAAGCAACAACATATCACCTTTAAAACATACCACCCTCCAGAGTACGTAAAAATTACTGAACCTCACTTGGTAAAATTCTAATAAGGAAAACATTAGCAAAACAAAACATAAAGAAGTTTAGGACTTTTTAGTGACTCTAAGAGAAGTGATATTTAATTCGACAGTGGCTTGCATTGCACAGAAAATAGAATTTCGGAAGATGAGAGAAGCAGTGGGTTTGTCACGATATTAGACATACAAAAATAGTGTTTGTCCTAGTTTTTACATGAGCGTGTTTCTTCTGCTAATTCACAGGTTACCAGGTTAGTGGAAAGTGCCAGAAATAACAGGAACCATCTGGATGGATGGAATACAAATGTAATTTTCTCAACAACATACAAAATGTATAAATGCCTTTGAGCCTTTCTCCCGTCTGTCTTTCCTCTTTTGAGAACATTGCTAATATTCTGGATCATTTGCTTCCTTGATTTGGATGTGAGGTAAGGCAAAATATTATGATGGAAAATAATGTCAGAAAAAGTTCTTCTGATGATGATGGCTGAGCATAGACAGTCAGTAGAGGACTAGAAGCAAGATGTTCCTTACATGCACACTTTGAGGGAACTGTTTTCTCCAGTGAGGCTCCACCTCCTGTGGTTCCAAATGTCTTCCAACTGTCATTGTCACTTGAGTACCAAGCCTTTGGTGTCTATTAGTACACCTCCCCCACTATGCCTCCCCACTCCCTGAGTCCACAAGTTTCTTGAGGGTTAGGCACATCTTCACCCACTGAGGCCAGACCCGGCAGTCCTCTGCTATATATTTGTCAGGGCCTCGGACCAGCTTGTGTGTTTTAAATCATAATATACAGACTTTAGCTTATGTTTTTCTGTTTAATGTTACCAAGACTATTAGATTATGTCTTATACTTTTACATTCATAGTGGCTTGTATTTTGAACAGAAATGTTCATTTTAGAGGCGTATATTTTAGATTTTGTTTTTTATTGTCAGAGTGCAAATTTACATCTTACAACAGTAACAAAACAAGAGAATTTTTTTTATCTACACAACTATTGACTAATTACTCTTTTTATATATTGATCATTTTTACTCTTACATTTATGTATGTCTTAAAACTATCCTTTCTCACAGTGAATTCCAAAGCACTTTTATTCTAAGTCACATGGCCATTTATGTTGTCATCTATAGTTTCTGAGACAGGGTTTATGTTCATTTCTTTCTTTACGTCCTTTAACATAGCATCTTATCCATTTCTTAATTACTGAATATTTAAAATATTCTTTAACCTTTAATGGAGAAGTACTTTGCCAAGATGACCTAGGTTATCAGAGTTGGTATCCCCTGTCATATTGGGTTTACTTACTTTCAATCAGGTTAGAAAAAAACAGAATAGTTGAAATTTTGTTCCAAATTATACTAAATAAATGATGCCTTACTTGTTCTTAGCACAGAGCCCCAATACACAACACTGGTACCCTGTGCAACTCTGTACCATTTTACTCCACGCCCCCTGCAATGTTCTCTCTTTGCCTATAGAGTTCATACATATCTTGCCAGCAGTCTCAATTCAACTGGAGCCCTGATATCTCTCATACAGGGAGCCACCAATCAGGCAGCAAACACAAGCTAGTCTGAGGCCCTGACACATATATAGCAGAGGACAACTGGGTCTGGTCTCAATGGGCGAAGTTTTGCTTAACCCTCAAGAGACTTGTGTACCCAGGGAGTGGGGAGGTATAGTGGGGGAGGCATCCTCTTGGAGATAGGAGAGGAAGAATGGGATAAGGAACTGTGGGAGGAGAAACTGGGAAGGGGTAATGGCTGAACTGTAAAAATTAAAAATAATAAAATAAGACCAGAAAAAAAATAAAGTATGTAGTTATTTAATTGAAAAATATTGAATTGAAGTAAAATTACATCACATCACCTCCCCTTTCTTCTCTTCAGTTCTCCCAACTACCTTCCTTCAAACCCCTCACATCTCTGCCTCATTCAAATTGATAGCCTCTTCTTTGATTTTTAAAGTCACACACACACACACACACACACACACACACACACAGAGAGAGAGAGAGAGAGAGAGAGAGAGGCATATGTATGCAGAAGTATGTGTAACTAGATCCTTAATTTTTAAATTCACATCTATGATTCTCTTGCTCTTATGATAACATCACCGTGCTACTCTCTGATAAAATATAAAAGCACAATGAAGTCCACAGTTCTGGTCCTTCAGCCAAGAACATTGAGAAGTCTCTTGCTACCCCATAAGAAGAACAACAATATCAACCAAACAGACCCCCAGAGCTCCCAAGGACTAAACCCCCAACCAAAGAGTACACATGGAGGGACACATGGCTCCAGCTGCATGTGGAGCAGAGGGTGGCCTTGTTGAGCATCAGTGGGAGGAGAGGCCTTTGGTCCTGTGAAGGCTCGATTCCCCAGTGCAGGGGAATTCCAGAGTTGGGAGGTGGGTGTGAGTAGGTGGATAGGGGAACACCCTCATAGAAGCAGGGATTGTGGGGAGGAAAAATTGGGAAAGGGGATAATATTTGAAATATAAATAAATAAAATATCTAAATATATAAATTATATATATGTATATATATATATATACATATATATAATTTCAGATGACTTCTTTTGTTTCTGAAGTTTTCATCTATTTGTTTCTATTTCCTTCTGTAACATTCTTTTGTCTTTAAAATATGACTCGTATAATTAATGTAGTTTCTCTTCGCTTTGATGAGGCCTAATGAGCAAATCCTTGGATCTTCAACTTTGATGCTTCACGCCCACGCTTTCTTTGCTTCTATATTTTTCGTAGATAATCAAGTGTTGTGAAAAATAAATAGCCCCACACCATCTCACAGGTAAATACTTCTCGTTAAACTCAGTGAGCCAACACACACAAAAGAAGACATGAAATTGAAAGGCCCTTTATTGAGCGATAACAGTCAGAGAGCGAACAGAAGAAAGGAAGAGGTAAGTGGGCTCTGCGAAATTGGATAAAATTCACAAGTTAAAGATTTAAAACTTTCAAAACATTAAAAGTCTCCATAATTATGTCCTGGGTAGCTTTATGTCAACTTGACACAAGCTAATGTTTTCAGAATGGAAAGACCCTCAATTGAGTAAACAGCTCTATTAGATCTGGCTATAAGTCATTTGTGAAATTAATGATCTATGTGGGAAGGCCTAGCCCATTGTGGGTGGTGCCATCTCTGAGCTGATAGCTCTAGGTTCTATAAGAGACTGGATGAGCAAGCCAAAGTGGACAAGCCCATCGGCAGCACCAATCCATACCCTTAACAGCTACTGTCTCCATGTTTTGGTCCAGTTTAAGTTCTTGTCCTGATTTGATGATGTCAATGTGTAAGCTGAAGAAACCCTTTCCTCCTCAACTTATTTTTAGTTATGGTGTTACATCACAATGATAGTAACTATAACTAAGACAATTTATTTTCCCAGATTAAATAAATCTTCTGAGACCAATATTATTATAGCAAACAACTCTTTAATGTTTGTGTTGTTGTTACAAATTAATTCAAAGTTAAAAAGATAAGAAAATACTTATTACTCCTAGTTGATTGATGCTCATTTTGGGCTTTATGAATGTCAACACTGTCAAGTTGTAGTTTTCCTAGTTATTGTATAAATTTAATAAAATCTTTTGCCTTTTCTTTGTCTGTCTTTGTCTCCTATCTAAAACACTAGACTCCCTTACCCTCGAGAAAGTACTGATCCAAAACGTGGATCCATGCACTTTTTATATACAACTTCAGCCTAATGCCTGGCACTATTTTGGCCAAGCTCTCTCCACTGAGAGCCATATAACCTCACCTCTACATCCACTTTCCTCTTTAATTCACTATTCAGGGTAAATAAAATGTTATTGCATTAATCTTTAAATCAAGCCTGTTTAACTAACATTTACTTCTTTTTTCAAGAATACCCACAGTATATATTAAATTAATTAAAAATCCTATCTAATTTGGCCATAATGGTATTTCCTATCTTTTACAAATCCATTCTGTCTCATACTTAGTTTGAGTAGTATAGCTTTATATTTCTTAACTTGTTCCCCTCCTTTCCAGTTCAAAGTCTCATGACTATGTCATTGGTCTTTCCTAAATATTTTTTCAAATTTATGTTACATGACTTATTATTGCTTACCTAAACATGTGGGCATCTCCATCTTGGGAGACTCATTCATTATTCTCAATTCTAAATACGTTTCATTCATCTAAACTATGCCTCTCCCAGTTTTCCTACTATAAAATTAAGAAAGAATAATTTTGATTTTTTATTGGATATTTTATGTATTTACATTTCAAATATTATCCCCTTTCCTGGTTTCCCCTCCAGAACTCCCCAATCCTATCCCTCCTCCTCTGCTTCTGTGAGGGTGCCCTCCTCCCAGTCACCCACTCCTGCCTCCCTGCCCTGCCAATCCCCTACACTGGGGAATTGAGCCTTCACAGTACCAAGGGCATCCTGTTGATGCCCGATAAGGCCATAGTCTGCTACATATGTGGCTGGAGCCATGGGTCCCTCCATGTGTACTCTTTTGTTGGTGGTTTAGCCCCTGGGAGCTCTGGGGTGTCTGGTTGGTTGATATTGTTGTTCTTCCTATGGGATTGCAACGTAGTCTTTGAAAAAAATCCATGTTTTAGAATAGTTTAATTCCTATACACCCATCACTTAGCTTCAGAAAGTTGTCAGGTTTGGAAAAATTTATATTCTCTATATTTCTACCCATATTTCATTCACTTGGATTATTTTAAGGCATTTTAATATGAATCTTAAATGATGAGACTATTTCTTTTAAGATGATCATTTTAATACCTATAATTTATAATATTTTCATATTCCATCATTATTTTATATTACTAAAAAAGGCTTATTGCTTATTTCTGTTTGCATTTCCATGCTCTCATAAAAAGAATATTTTTTATATATTGGTAATAATTAATGTCATTCTTAAATATCCATTTAGTCAATTATCTGACTTATCATTTGCCTAGTTAAAGATTCCAACATAATTGCACTCATTCATTTTAGAGTTCATTTGCCTTTTCTTTTACTATACAACTGTGACATTTCACATAGTTGCTCTTTCATCGTGGCTTCTGAGTTGCTACAGTGGCCAACCATTCCTTGCAACATCCTGGACTGGACTGATTTTTTTATGTCATTTGTAGAATTTTTTTCTGATTGACTACCTAATTTTCTGTGAAAAATGATCTATCAAATGATAAACAATAATAAACATAAATATTTGCAATTTGATCACCATTAAATTTTAAAGTGGTAGTCAAGAAATAACAAATTTAAACTTTGTTGTCCTCAACTGTGTCCTCTGATGGGTTGGCTAACACACAGAAGTGTGGTGACGTATTAATTTTAAAGGAGTACAAGCCTTTTATGAGGTGAGAGGCCAGTATGTAGTTTACAGTTTAATATGCTCACTTAAATGTAATCAGGACATTTTCTTTGTTTAGCAGGCAGAAATAGTCTTCATGATGGGTATAAAAGCAAACTCTGTATGTATTTATTGCTTTATTTTCTTTTTAGTTGTTCCATCCAAAGGCTGTCAACTACACACTAATATCAAATATTTCCCACCTTCTTAAATATAAGTTATTTCTGCCTTTCTGCCCTCACCATGCAAAGACAGGACCATGTTAAAAAATATATATGCTCATGCCTGCCTGCTGCCTGCTCTGCTACCAAAAGTCCAGTTCATAGCAATTTGACAAATAATGTAAGCAGAAGTCGTTTGTCAAAAATACATTTATTGGAATCCGAATTACTTTATGTGCAGGGTTTGCTGGATTGGTTTGCAGGCTCTCACTAAATAATTCATCAAATCCTGATTTGCTAGACATGTAATACAAAAGAAACATATAATAAAATTAAATAAAATTCTCCTCTTTTGTAAAAGTACCTGTATGGAGATGTAATTACATGTCATTGTCATGCCATAAATACAATTATGCTGAATTCAGTACTTGAATATGTACAGAGATGTTTCAAAATACACACCATTAATACTGATTAGATGTTGTTGTGACTATTGTCCTATCCACACTAATTTTTAGCTCTTCCTCTTGCTAATAAAGATAACAGCATTAAATTATCTTCCTTAAAATTGGAAACCCCGTTTCTCTTCTCAGCTGCTAACTGAAGTCTTGTATACAAACCTCTTAACTGCTGGTTTCAAGATGCTTCTTTCTCTGTATTTGAATAGTTTTTAAGTAAAATCTAGTGACACATCCTTCTGATTGGTTGTTAAGATGAAAATTCTACTCTACCTTAAACTTATGAAAGAAAAAGCAAAACTAGTTCTAAAAGTTACCGACTGTGTCTGTAGGACAGGATGGAAAAGCTTGCTGCTAGCAAATGTGTGGCACAGTCTGCAGGACAGAGAGTGAACACACTACTTTTGTAAAATCTTCTTGGGATTCTTCTTCCAGCCACCTATATGAGAACTTTCTTCAGCCCATTAAAGTGTTCTAAATTTATATTTTTCAAATCCTGTAATTTATACAAGTATTTAAATCTTATCTATATTTTAATTATTCAGTGACTAATCAGTTATATATGGTAATATCTGAACAGAGATTTTACTTCTGGTTTCTAAGATTTTATTTTACTTATTTTCCATGTGTGATGTTGTATTTGTATGTGTGTGTGTGCGTGTGTGTGTGTGTATCTGTGCAAACATATGTAAAGACATGTGTACACAGAGGTCAGAAGACATCATCCACAGAACTTTAATCTCAGGTCTCTGAGCCAGCCACAGCCTGTTATGGGGATGCTGGGACCTGAACTCTGCCACTCCCGATTTTGACCACTCAGCCACCTCAGCTTGGCAAGCAGGATCTCCCATTTGTATTTAAGTGTTTACCTTCTTGCCTTATATTAGTGTTAACATAATTTTCTATAATATATTTTATGCAGATTACACAACTGGAAATATAAATCCAAGGCATTTTGTTTTGTTTGTTACATAATAATCAGTCATCTAATTTGTTGCTATAGCAACATAGTGGTACATGCCTACAGGTATAGCACTTGAGAAGCAGCAGCAGGGAAATTACAAATTCCAGGACTATCCCCTGTTACACTGTAAGAGCTTATCTCAGTGAAAGAGAAAACAAAACAAGCAATCAGGCCAAATGAAACAGACAAATAAAAATATCAAAAAAATCTCACAAACATATAGGGTTCCCAGTGTACAGTTTGGATATAGCTAAAATCATTTCACAAACTGTATTTCTATCTAATAAAATGGTTTACTGACTTAATGTTTTTACATAGACAATCTAGATTTTAAAATTTGTTTTACAAAAATTTCAAACATTAACTGTTTTAAACTTTCCTTTGTAGAGGTTTCTAACATGCTTGGTTGGGTTTCTTATGAAGGATTTCACTTTTAGGCAATTGTCAGTGTGATTATTTTCTCAACATCTGAGCATGTGTTTCATTGGATTATGACTAATTTCCATGATATTTTTCTATCTTGTTACTTTACTGGAAATTTTAATCAGCTTTACTAGTTGCTGAGTGCACTGTTTAAGATCTTATGTATAGAATCAGACTATTTGTAAGTAAATTTTTATTTTTATCTTCTTAGTTGCAGCTTTCTCTTCTCATTTTATTGCCCTAAGACTAAAAACCTTATATTGCATAACAGAGAAGATGAAGATCTTTTCTTTGTTCTGACATTAGTAAACAGTCTTTAACTTTTTATCCATTTAGCATATTGATGGCTACATTTTTAATGTCTATAGCATGTATTACATTGAGATATGTTTCTTCCACTACCAGTCTCTTCAAAGCTTTTATCATTACAGGATAATTAATTTTGTCAAATGCCTTTTTTTTCATCTATTAAGATGATAGAAACCACTTCTAGTAGATAGGTACAGCCCCCAGTTGTAGGATGGGACCACCCACACATCTCAAAATCTTTAACCCAGAAATATTCCTGTCCAAAGGAAAGACAGGGACAAAAAATGGAGCAAAGACTGAAGGAAAAGCCAAACAGAGAGCGCCCCACCTAGGGATCCATCCCATCTGCAGACACCAAACCCCCACATTATTGCTGATGCCAGGAAGCACATGCTGACAGGAACCTGGTATGGATGTTCCCTGAGAGGTTCTACCGGCACCTCACCAATACACATGCAGATTGGGCCAATTGTAGGATTGAGCCCAACCTGGATGGAAAAGCTAGGGTAAGGACTCAAGGAAATGAAGGGGATTGAAACCCCATAGGAAGAACAGTATCAACAAACCAGACCACCCAGAGCTCCCAAGAACTAAACCTGCACTCTAAGAGTATACCTGGAGGGATCCATGGCTCCAGATATATATGTAGCAGAGGATGAACTTATCTTACATCAGTGCGGTGGGAGGCCCTTGGTTCTGTGGATGCTTGATGTCCAGCGTAGGGGGATGCTAGAACAGTGAGGCAGAAGTGGGTAAGTGGGTGGAGGAGCACCCTCATAGAGGCAAAGGGGAGGCAGTTGGGGATGAGATGGGGGCTTTGTGGAGGAATAACTGAGAAGGGGGATACCATTTGAAATGTAAATGAATAAAATGTTTAATAAAAAGATGATCTTATGATTTCTGTCTTTGACTTCATTCATATGATTCATGACATTTATCAGTTTCTATATGTTGAAGCATTCTTGCATCTTTTCGATGCCAAACTTAGCCATGCAGACTGAACCTTTTAGAAGAAGCCTAATTTTTAATAGTTTACTGAGAATTCTATGCATTATAATTTTATCACTTCATTCTCTCTCCCCAATTTCTCTCACATCTACCCAACCACATCATTTCTCACCCTCTCATCTCTTTTCTAAATCCATGCAGTTTTATTAACACTGGATACATAGTCTCTGGCGTGTGTCCGTCTACTCCAGTATACTAGACCCACCAGGAACCATACCCTTAAAAAATGAACTCCCTTTGTAAGTCTGGCTTTCCTCCCTCAGGATCTTTTTATTCTATCTTCATCCTGAAAATTTCATTGTACAATTTTTAACAGCTTAATAATATTTCACTATTTACATATACCTCATTTGTCTATCCATTCTTAGGATGAGGGGCACCTAGGTTGTTTCTAGTCTGGTTATTGTGAAACAAATTGGAATGAACATTGTTGAGTAGGTGGCCTTGTGGTAGGATGGAGATATGCTCAGGATTGGTATACCTCGATCTTGATGTAAATATATCAGACTTTCTGAGGAACAGCTGTACTGATTTCTGCAGTGGCTGTACACATCTGCACTCCCATCAACAATGGGTGTTCCCTTGCTTCACATCATTGCCAGCATAAGCTGTCACTTATGTTAGTGATCTTAGCCATTCTGACAGGTGTAAGATGAAACCCTGAAGTAGCTTTGATTTGCCATTGTCCTGATGGTAAAGAATGTTGAACATTTCCATACCTGTTTCTCCGGCTTTTGAGAACATTCTGTTGAGAATTTTCTGTGTAGATCTGAACCCCACTTTTAAAGTTGGATCATTTGGTTTTTTGATGTCTAGTTTCTTAAGTTCTTTAAGTATCTTGGATATTAGTCCTCTTAGGATCTACAGTTGGTACAACATCTCTTCCCATTCTGTAGGCTGTCCCTTTATATGACTGACAGTCTCCTTTGCCTTAAAGAAACCTTTCAATTTTATGAGGTCCCATTTATTAATTCTTGATCTTAATTCCTTTGCTAAATGTGTTGTTTAGAAAGTTGTCTCCTATGCTGGTGTATCCAAGGCTACCCTTCCACTTTCTCTCCTATCAGGTTTAGTGCATCTGGTTTGATGTTGAGGTCTTTTGCTAAGGCAAAGCATTGCTCTCTGCAAACTGACAGTGATGCCCCATTACTGAGGAAAACACTCATACAACTCACTGAACATGGAGAAGTCCACCAGGTGCAGACATGTAGCCTTCACCATTTTATTCTTTTTTTGTGTGTGTGCAGGAAAGCATTCTTCAGGCCACCAAAAGAGAAACATGAACAACAACCCAGTCACAAAACCTTAGACCTATCATCTGTCCTGCCTGCACATTATGATAGGGCAATGGTGACAAAAATTTGTCGGAGTACTGTCTTGTTTGACGTAAGGCCTACTCCACAAGAAGGAAAACACACTCGACACTACCTGGATAACCAAGATTCAGAAACTAAATAATAAGAGTCCCTGAGTAAAACCAAACCCTGCAGATCAAAAACAATAATCAATAGAGTGACTGATAATATTTTGCTATCCTCATAGATCAGTGCCTTTCTCAGTCACCTTCAGAAAGGCTTCCTTCAGCAGCAGATGAGAACAAAGGCAGAGTCCCAACCAGACATTATACAAGAGGAGAGTCTAAATTGGAGGTCTCCATCAAATCTCTCCCCCAGAGCTCAGGAGTATCAGGCAAGACGAGGTGGAACGATTGCAAGAGCCTGAGCCGACCAAGCACACCAAGAAAACAAAGCCCTCTGAATCAACTAAGTAGGGCTCATATGAACCCAGAGTCTGAAGCAACAAGGTCCTACATGGGTCTATCCAAGGTCCTCTGCATATGTGTCATATCTTTTTGATTAGTATTATTATGGGACTCCTGACTATGAGAATGTGTGGGTCTCTAAATCTTGTTCCTACTCCTACTGAGTTGTCATGTACAACTATGGTGTGAGGTGTTTTGTTTTGTTTGTTTGTTTTATCAAATCACATTTTATTTTGTAATGTATGGTTGTTGTCTCTTAGAAGTCTGTTCTTTCCTAGTGAAAGACAGAAAGGAAGTCGATCCACAGGGGAGGAGATGTGCGGAGGGACTCTGAGGGGAATCTATAATAGAGATATACTATATGAGCAAAATCTATTTTCAATAAAAAAAAATATGAAAAGAAAAGGAAAGGAAAGAAAGAAAAGAAAAAAAGAAAGGAAGGAAAGGAAAAGAAAAGGAAAGAAAAAAGAAAAGAAAAAAGAAAAGAAAAATGCACTCACCTTCTCCAACCAACTATAAATTACCAACAATTCTTTCACTGGGTGAGACCTCGTGACCGCCTCTTCTTTCCATGATAGAATTCTGTCTGGATTGTGATTTTCAAGGTTTTTGCCTGCTGTTACCACCATATTGAGTTTATATCCACAGCTGCTGCTCTGTATACCTGTAAACCACGATGTCACTGGTCTCCTCTTCCACAATCATTTCTAAACTTTTGGAGGAATGAGTGCGACAGTAATGGAAACTTTAGAGCTGATAACTCTACAGTCTCTTGCCGTCTGCCCTGTGCTCAGCTGTGGGTTTGTGAGTTAACCATCTATCTCTGGCTATAAACAGCAGCTCAGATGAGAACTGAGAGATGAAATCTGTTTGATGTGTTCTTAAATTGGCATGTGAGGACTTCAATAAGAATATTTTACTTAAAGTCATAAAGAAGATTTTCACATTTTAAATATAATTGTAATTCTTCATCTATTGAATTCTAATAAAGTATGTAACTTCGACATTTGGGCACACGTGGGATTGTTCCTACTGGTTTGTAAAGCATTTTCACCATAGTAGACAAATTGGCCCTTTAATTATAATGTGAGCTGTAAGACTGTTTGCATTGTCTCCATTCTGATTTTCATTTATTTTTGGTAATTCATACTCAATATTAGTTAAATATAGAACTGCATATATTTTATAAATATGAAACAAAAATCAAAGTCTAAACATCTTTGATAAACGTAAAGATAAAACATTTTTAAATTTATTTATGATTTCTGGCACGAATCTATGTACTTTTTTGCCTATGTTTCAAAATTGAACTTCTATAGGTTTATTAGTTCATTATATGAAGCATGAATTCTAACATTTCAATTTTCAGTAAAAGTCCCTTTACACCAATCCCAATTCACTATACAAAACTAAAACTAAAACTGACACATATATCATATATACGTTATATAATGCATAGATTATTTTAATACTAATAAAACTGTAATTCATTTAAAACATTTTCTGGTCTTTCATTTTTAAATATTGGTCAATATACTTTACTAGTTCTTTTTTTTCTGATTAAAAAGAAAACACAAGGCAGACAATATATTCAGAACTTTTCTGAACTTCTCCATGTTAAATATGTTCTGGTGATTTTCATTTAGATCTTTCAGTTAAATTAATTCATTATTTAAATTAAATCTTTAATTTAATAAAATGTAACAATTTCCTACCCACTGATACACTGAATTCATGATTAGATGATAATTTTAATAATTAACGAAATTCTGATTATAATGTATATTTTTAGTTTTAATAAGAGTAAATATATATTAATGTATAATAAATTAATATAATCAATTACTCTTATTTGATAATAAGTATACTATAATAATTAGTATAACATAATATAATAATATATATTTATATATATCATAAATAGAGAATTCTGCCTGCCTGAGACAACTAATTAATATTGAGTATAAGTTATCATAAAGTTATGTAAAGTTATTTATTCTCATCTCCTCTTTAAGATACTTATATGCCAGCATACAGTTAAAAACTGTCAAAATTTATAATAAATCAAAGGCAAATATATATATCTCATGAGTATACATATGAGGTATAGTGGTGTAGCCCTATAATCTTACCATTCTGGAAGCAGAGGCAGAGTATCACTTCAAGTTTGAAGCGTGTTGGTTGTACTGAATGAATTCCAGGACAACCAGGGGTACATAGTCAGTATTGGTCTACATGAACACACACACACACACACACACACACACACACACACACACAATCTTCAACATCTAATAATCCAGGAATATCAAAATCAGAAATCATCACACTGTTCCGAAGAGCTTACGCTAGAAAGGAAAGAAAGAAATGGTTCTCATTGGTTTAAATTGATGCAGATAAGTTATTCTTCATTTGTGTGTGGGTTTGGAAACGGTTGAGATTGGATTTTGATTACATCATTTCTCCCTTCTTTTTCTTCCCTTCAAACCCTCCCAAGTACTCAAGTCCTCTCTCCTTCAGATTCTTGGCTTTTCCCCCCATTAATGTTGTTGCATGAATGTATGCATATAGATGTTTGTATATACATATATATTCTTAAATATAACCTCAAGTCCATATATTACTTGTGTGCGTATTTTCATGGCTAACTGCTTTGCATTGGACAACCAATTGGCGTGTTTCCCTTATGGAGGACCATCAGTCGGCTCCCAGCTTTTCTCAGTTCCAAGTGGTTCCTTCATCATGGACTTTCACTTTTGCAGGGTCTTTGTGCCTCCTGGGTGAGCTCATGTTTTCTGGCAGTCATGTTGGTGAGACTTTGCCGTTACAGTTTTTCATGTTATTAGGAAACACAGTCTCACAACAAACTTTCTGATCCCCTGGCTTTTACAGCCTTTCCATCACCTCTTTTGCAAGGTTCACTAAGTCATAGGTGCGGGAATGTTTAATAGATGCATTCATTGATATTGGGATCCATATTACATAGGGACTGGTTGTGTTTTTCTACAGTGGTATTTGGTCTTTGAATCAGATTGAATTTAGATAATTATGGGTAAAGACTACATTTATCTCTGGGAATAAATACAAGTGTTTCCAGGTTGCTACTGGGGACTATGCATGTTTAGAAAATCAGGGGTTTTAGATTTTCATCCAAGAACCATGACTTCAACAGCACTAAGTAGTTAGTGAGGTTTCAGGTACCAGGTATGGTATCTCTAGTTTCTGTTTAATGTGGGATTTAGTTTTAGCCCCTACTGGAGCTGTAGGGTTATTGTGACATGCTGGTCCTTGATGTGATTCATAGTCATAATAGCTGGGTAAGAGTGTTAGCAACCACTCTCTTTTGAAAGCTAATTTTCAACTTTTGATACCAAAAACGCTAATTCTTAAGGAGGACATTCAGGTCAACTCCAACTCAAGGGACTCTGCTTCCTGTTTCTGAAATGCATGGCAGCAAAAGACTATATCCTTTTAGTTACCCCTGGCTAACAATTAAAAGGAGGATTTCTTATATTTGGTATTAAGGTTTGTGTTAGGTGGACTTTGGCTCTTGGAGGTAGCACTGTTGACCAAGATGAGAATACACATCCTTCCTTGTGATTTTTCGTCCATCCATATTGTTATTTTGCCTATCTCTCCTCTTGTCCTATATCTAACTGTCTCTTCCGCCCATAAGGAGTGCCCCATTTCCCATATAAGATCATTTGTAGCCTCTTATTCTTAAGAATATAATGAAATGTCTTAAACTGAAGGGAGGACAAGGAAAGAAAAGGGAAAAATATTTAGATTAGGCAAAATCCTGTGTCTGTGCAGTTCTAGTCTACTGCTGTTGGGTATAGAGGTCTTACTGCAGAGCAAAGAAAAGTAAATTTAGAAACAAAGACTGAAGCCTTGTTAAGGAAACCTTTTACCCAAATGCTGAGAGAGTGAGGAACCATTAGCTTTTTGAAAATGTTGCAGATAATATAATCTTTATCTCAAAACACTAGTCATGTAGCCAACTTGAGGAAAAGAATTACAAATAATTTATGATGTAGTCATTAATTCTTCTATAGGAAGATAATTATTCATGTGGAGCATCTCCTGCTGTACTTACCTGTTTTGTGTATATGTCATGGGTTGTAAAGATTGTACCACTGAAGATAAAGTTATCCTTCTCAGAGGCTGAGAAATGCCATCTTTAAATAACCAGTAACCAATGGCCGTGAATCTTTACACTTCGATTTTGTGTTTTGAAAAATAAATAAATACTATTCAAAATCCTAGGATGCTCCTTTCTTTCCATGGAGACATATGAGAGACAGCAAAGTCTCCATTTGTGCTGTCTCCTTGAGCTCTGTCTGGTTTCTGGATGGAGATAATGTAAGGGCTGTTTTCAGGTGGGGAATGGAGGACTATGCTAGATCTGTTTTGTTTGCTGAGCATTTTTATGAACCTTCCTGGAAGACATTTAGCCACTCATGCATTAAAATAAATCTATAATGTAAATTTAATTTGCTAAAAAGCTTATGTATAAATAACCAGACCACATTATAATCAGTATTTTAAGCTACCATAATTATGTGATGCTAGCCTGGTGAATAGGGCAAAGAATTGAATCCAAATCCCAGTGACATTCTGCCTTGCTCCTAGCCACTTGCCATCCTTCCAAACTTCTGAGGATGTAGTTTTTATTTTAGATATTTTCTTTACCTAGGAGGGGAAAGAGACTTTACTACCGAAGGCTCTGATTTTCAGTGTTCAGAATTGACATTTTAATTTAACACCTGAACATCCATATTCATTTATTTCCACTTGCTATAACTAGAGTGACCTCTTGGGAAAACAGGATTTTCGGGAGATGTACTTTTTGAGTGACAGGTGACAACAGGAGATCTCATAAAATAAATAAGATAGAGATTTCACCTCTGCCTTTGCTACTGAAAGGGAAAGGTACATTTTGTATGTTTTTATACCCATGACTACCATAAATTAGTAAAATTGGGGTAATGGTTCTATGCACAAGAATACAATATATGTTATTTAAAAGGGACCTGATAACAAACCCTGATTATGGGTATATGATAGAGAATGAGGGACCAATAGTCTAAGTTATTATTTACATAAAAATCACATAGACTGTATAGTATCTTTCTAACATGGCTATCTTGCTTCTCTAGGGTCTTTTGATGACAGAAACATATAAGAGAAAGGTTTGGATAATGTATTTTGTTTAAGAGCTGACAGTGCCTTCTCGTAAATAAGGAGCTTGTATAGATACTCCTCCTGGGCCTTTGGCATGAAACCATGTCTACACTGTAGAAACAGCTTGTCCAGTAGCTTGTGGGAGGCAATGAAGAAGCTGTCTTTTAAACATTGGTAGTCATTTTCTGTTAATGAGTACTTGCTTCTGCATATAAAATCTGAGCTCCAGAATCTGATGGTCAGTACTATACTTCTCATTATGGTTGTAAGTTCTTTCCACTCCAATTGAAGGGATATCCTAGACCACCATATTTTATACTCTTTTATGTCATTCTTTTCATTTTGAGATGTAGATACACAAAACAAGATATTCAGAAGCAACTGTACATGTGGAAGAATCGGAACATTTCCATGCACAACTAAGTGAAACAGTCTGCCCTGAAAAGAACTGAAAGTGCATAAAATATTTCAGGCCAACTCTTGGAAAAAAGATAATCATAGTAATAACCCCCCACACACACACACACGCACACACGCACACACACATACAAACATAAGAAAATACTGACCCAGGAAAATGGAGAGATTAGCACCAAGAGTTTATACATCATCATAATAAAATTTCCAGTATTCAATTAAAAATTATAAGGCATACAAAAACAAATGGAAGTAGAAGCTCTCCAAAGGAGACTAGGATACAAATCATAACTGAAAAAAAAACAGAAAATTGGAATAACAGTTTATTAATATTCAAAAATTTCTTTGTTTGTTTGCTTATTTGAGAGTTGATCTCACATATTTCTGCCTGTTCTGAAACTATGTAGATCAGACTAGCCTTGAACATAGAGATATGACTGACTATTCCTCCCAAGTTCTGGGATTAATGACATGCACCATTATGTCTTGCTTTAAAAATAACCAAAGGTTTTAAAAGTCAAGAAGAGGAAATATGAATGGTACAGCAATATCACCAATATAATTTAGCCTACAAGCAAAAAAAAATAGTAATGAATGTATTCAAAATTAATACAGATATGGAAATGATATATGTATGAATACTTATATAAAATAATATTTAAATTTTATTTATACTGTGACTATAAAGAGTTATAGAATGAAAATTTCAAATTTAACAACTAAAATTCAGCTCTAAACAATCAGGAAAAAAACTGTCCAAGGTCAACTTCTGTAACTTCAATGACAACCTGGTTCCAGGCCAATCAGGGATACATAATTAGACTCTGTCCAAAAACCAAAATGAAATAAACAAAAAGAAATAAAAAACCTTACTTTTTAACTTAGTATTTTACCAATGAGAATGTGTGAAATAAAAAGAGGAAAAAAATGCTATTGTGTATGTAATAAAAAGCAAAGCTAAATTAACCTTTAATGGAACTACAAACTACAGCAACCACCATAGAAATATTCGGAGCTTCCTCCAAGTTGAAAAATGCTATCTGTAACACTCCTTGATATACCCCCGAGGGATTCTCAAGCCCACTACAGAGATGCTTGCTCAGTTTTGTTCATTACTGCTCTTTTCCCAATAGATAGGAAATGGAGATACTACCTGTCCATTGATTAATCAATGCATAACAGAATTTTTGTAAACATTCACAAGGGAAATACAATCGAAGTCATGTAAAGAAAAATGAAATTTGTGTGTATGTGGTTGTATCGCTAAATAATTATTCTACAAGATGGAACACATAAAGTCAAATACTGCATTGTTTCATTCAACATGGATGATATCTTTGAATTTTTGGAATGTGTGTTCAAATTGGAATACACATAAAAGGCCGACAACTAGTAATGGGGAATGGCGGTAGTATTTCAAGGATGGTGGATAGTACATAAGTGTCATGAGGAGAGGAAGGAAGAAATATAAAACAGAAATATAAATAGGGTCACTGTTGGAGGGCAGAGAAAGGCGTGGGTGCATGGAGAAAGGTAACTAACCCTATGCTTGAATAGATGATTCTTCACTCATGTACATACAGGGAGCATTAAGTGGACTTTTATATTTAAACAAGATGGTGTGTCATTAGGAGGGAAAAGGAGAGATGTATGGATTAAAAAGTATTGAGGGAGAAGAATTAATGTAAATTGATCTAAATACGTTTTACACATCTGTGAAACTCTTTAACAATTACAAAAAGGATACAATGTCCTTTTCCTTGATTTTAGTGATATTGCTTCCAGTTTCTCTCCATTTAATTTGATGTTAGCTGTTGTTATACACTGTTTTACTATGTTTATGTATATGCAATGAATTCTTGATAACTCCAAGACTACTAAAATGAAAGGGTGTTGTATTTTGTCAAATGCTTTTTCAGCATCTAATGAGATGATCATGTGACTATTTTCCTTGAGTTTGTTGATATAGTGTATTGATAGATTTTCATATATTGAACCATCCCTAAATCCTTTGGATGAAGTCTACTTGACCATGATGAAGGATGGTCTTGATGTGTTTTTGGATGAGGTTTGTGAGAATAGCATCAATATTCATAACAAAATTGAACTGAAGTTCTCTTTCTTTGTTGGGTCTTGTTTGGTTTAGGTATCTGAGTAACTGTGGCTTCATAGAGTGAATTAAGTAGTGTTCCTTCTATTTTCATTTTGTGGAATAGTTGGAGGAGTGGAATAATTGGTATTAGCTCTTTTTTGAAGGTTCTATAATAAAGTGCTCACTCAAAGTAAGTCAAATACTAGACATATACACCTAATGATACAACATTTGGAAAAAATAAAACAGCCTGGAGTTTCACAGGATTGGATTGTGAGATGATTTCCTGGATATGAAAACATATACAACAACATATATCAAAAAATAGAAGAATATAAATTGATGAATTTAACCTCATAATAATTAGTAACATATCTGTGCATCAGTGAACTGTAAAAATGTAAAAGATTATCTATAAATTTGGAAAAAAGTAAACCATATATAAAATTCCAATATTCAGAAAACTCAGTAACCTTAACACCAAATAGACAAAGGCCTTGAGTTGACATGTATTAAACAGAGAAAAAGAAATGGAAAATAATCTCAAGAAAAAATTTGACCTTCATTGGCAATTAGAGAAATATAAATCACAACCACAAGTAAATGCTCCATATATTAGGAGAGGAACTATAAAAACATATCCTCATCCACCCAAAATGTGAATTAGAGATGACCCAGAAAAATTAGTCGCTTTTTGTTAGGACTTTAAATGAAAAATATCACCAACAGGATTTTACAAGAAACTAAAATATTATTAGTGTATTAGTGATAACATTTCCTTTCTGAATATACTTCAAAGCAACTGGATGAATGAGCTCAAAATCTATATACCTATTAGTCAATGTATCAATCATGACTTTCACAATATGGACAACACCCAAATGTCCACCAACACAGACGAGATAAGTACAACGTGAGAGATACACGATATGTGCAGATTAGATTAGATAAAAATTATATTAGTCTATCGTAAGATAAAGAAAAGGGGCTGCCTTTGTGTGACAGAAAGTGGGAAGGAGAGATGATGTTTAAGAGGCCTCAAATTTAAGTTTTTTAGAATTGAAAGTGTGCTGCTAATACTTGAAATAATGATTGTTCAACATACAATATAAAATGTAGCCGATATTGCTGAACTTCATACTTTAAAGCTACTAATGTTCGAATTTGTATGCAACATTTATTTTATTACACCAGTGAAAAATGAAAAAGTATTTGAATACTAAGGAAATCAGAAATTCTGGTATATATGTAAACTTTTGTAAATGTTGTTTTCTATATTAAAAAGGGAAAAAAATTAGGTCAGAATCAAAATGATGAAGTAAAGAAATTAATTTGTTGTTGAACATATGCTTGTATGTAATCATAGTGCTCATTTGAAGAACGCAATTATTTTGGCTCCAAATGTATCTGGGAGGTGGCTATGGAGTCACTTTGGAGCTGTCATAGATGAAGAAAGAGCCTGTATTGATTGGCTCTGATCTCTGAGCCACTTTCCTGTTCTGGATCTTTACCACAATAATGAACAAAGCTAAGCAAGTATCTCTAGTATGTTTCAGAATCCTTTGAGGGCATACCTAGGGATAGGTTAGGTAGCACTTACCACCTTGGGGGGAAGCTCCAAACATATCTATATTAGTGTGTCTTTTTTCTTTTTCCGAGAGTAATGTAATAATTATTAGAACAAAATTTCTTAAGGGAACATTCAGGTTTCTGTTTACTAAGTAACAGAATGATTAACTTACGATTTTAAAAAAATGAATACATCTACTTTTAAAAAGATCCTCTTCTTAGGGGATTTCAAGGTTGTGTTAAATTGACAGTTTAGCCATTATAAGTCTTTTATTTATTATTATTATTTTTACTTTCTGCAGCCCAATAGTTGCTCCCTTCCTGCTCTGCCTTCCCACAGCTACTCATCCTATTCCTTATCCCCACTGTTTCTCAGAGGATGTTCCCTCCCCCAGCACCAGGCCTCTCCTCTCCCTTGTGCCTCAAGTCTCTGTAGTGTTGGGTGCCTCTTCTCCCACTGAGGCCATACCAGGCAGTCCTCTGCTGTATATGTGTCAGGGGTCTCAGACCAGCTCATGCATGCTGCCTGGTTGGTGGCTCAGTGTCTGAGAGATCTCAGGGGTCCAGGGAAAAGGGGAACATGATCAGTATTGGGAAGGGAAAGACAGGAGAGAACCCCTAAGGGCCAGCAGAATGAATGAAAATATGCTACCTTAGGGGTTGGGAGATGAGGGGAAGGACCCTCTAGAAATTACCAGAGACCTGAGAAGTGAGAGACTCTCATGACTCAAAGCGAAGGGACCTTAGATGAAAGGTCCAAAAATGAGGAGAGAGAATTTTATAGCCTACCTCCAGTAGAAAGACAAGACATCAAGTAAAGGGATAGGTTGCAATCTCACAGTCTAAAACTCTGACCCAGAATTGCTCCTGTTTAAAAGAACTGCAAGGACAACAGTGTGAAAGGACTGATGGAAAAGAGCTCCAGTGACAGGCCCAAACTAGGATCCAGCTCACAGGGAGGTCCAAGGCCTGATGGGTAGTAGTGCTGATGCTATAGTGTGCTTACAGACAGTAGCCTAGCACGATTGTCTTCTGACAGGTCCAAAATGCTGCTGACTGAGACAGAAACAGATACTTACACCCAACGGTTGGACTGAAGTCAGGAACCCTTTCAGTTGAATTAGAGAAAGGCTGGAAGGTGAGGACAAAGATGACCCCATAGGAAAACCAACAGTTTCAACTAACACAGACTCCTGAGTTCTCTCAGATCATCTTAATTTTTAATTTTAAGAAAAATGTTAGGGACTACCATCAGAGTTTCTCAAACTTCTATTGACACTAACAAGGCAAGATAAGAGGAGATGATGATCAAAGTTTGTTTCAATTTTTTAAGTGAATCACAACCCAAGAAGAAACAAATTAGACACAACCACTGAGTATATGCATGAAAACCAATTGGTATAGAAATACATGCTTCTGATTTTCTATGAAACAACAAAAATATATCAGGGTTGATAATAAGTCAGATTAGTCAGAATAAAGATTGTTTAAGAAACCAGGAACTCAGGAATGCCCCTCTCCAACTGTAGGACTTTCCTGTTTCCCCTAAAAGAGGTAAAACTTAGCAGCCTAGACAAAATACCACTGAAGAGAACACTTTAAACTTAAAAGTGTGGTGTGGATGCTAAGAGTAGCTATGGCTGTTGAGATGCTGGAGGGGAGGGACTCAGTTCTATTTACAGGGTAGGCCTCAGAAAAGTTGACCATGCTTAAGTGAGTATATGGACAACACTAATTGACCATTTCCCCTTTGTATTTCCTTTACTCTTCTGGTTTTTTTTTCTTTTTCGTTTTTTTTTTTTGGGGGGGGGAGATCCAAAGCTAGGGGGCAGAGGTGGAAGAACTGGAAAGTGATTGTGACCAGGGTGGATGATGTGAAACTCTCAGAAAAATCAACAAAAAACATTATATGGAGGAAGAAATGATTATCGTTATTACTGGGTTGCTTCTTAAATAATTGCAACAAAAATACTTTCTCATATTTAAGAAGTTTGAAGAGAGGGAAGGAACAGGCATTCTTGAACTATCTTTTATCCTGTAAGGGAATACCTTTACTTTAGTACTAATTACAATTACTCGAACAATTAGCCAAGCATTATTGAAGTGAAATCTGGCATCACAACAAAACTATGCTTTTGAAAGCAATCAAAGAAGAAGCCAAGCTTTAAAAAGTCAGCAGTTTGGGAGCAGAAAATAAAGTTCATAGAGAAAACTCTATTAAAGCCACCAATTTCCCCTTGCTTAAGGTCAAAAACTTGCTGCATGCTGAAATATTATTATATTAGAAATGAGTTCCAACAGTCATCAGTTTTCTTGCTCTTGTCAGGTTTATGCCCGTAGTCTTTCTGTTTGATCATCATTGTGTTAATGGTTGTGAACCAATGAATAATCTAGGATACTACAGTTCTAAAATAATAGAGAAGAGGTGACCATGTGGACAAAATGAGATTATTTTGTGTAGTTTTTACATTGTGGAAGCCAATCCAATATATTGCTGTTGATTTATAGTTGGAGGCAAGAAAACCTATCAGTAAAGTAAATACAGGCACATAAAAACTTCTTAAAAGTCAAAAGACTAAGAGAGAAACACAGGAGCAAGTTCCTTTCACAGTATGTGTTTGGCTCCCTCCTTGAAGTCATACTCTATTCCCGGGTGATTATGTTTCAAGGCAAATTAGCCTCTGACATCTACCTAATGCATCAAGGTCAGAAAAGAACCGCTTTTTAATCACTGACTGAAAAAAGCACACTGTTCTAATTTCAATCCTTCTGAAGAGAAAGAATGTATCAAGATGCTGATGTCTAATTCAAGGGAATATATAAAATAATTGTAATATTTTGTAAATCAAACACAAACAGTATGAACAGTCAACAGCTTCAAGTGTGCTTGATTACCTGGAATTGAAAGGCAGGAAATGAGAAGTAGATTTAATTGTATTGAGTGTGAGTTATAAGCATGTTCTGTAAGTCCAAAGCAACTAAATCATTGTATGTATGTAGCTGTTGGATGTATCTCAGCTCTACGACATTCCTTCCTAATAGACTTCAATAATCACTGTGACTCTTATATATTGCTAGTCACAAATTGATGATCAAGAAAATTTCAAAATTACTTAATAACAAAGCTGAGGTTAAAATTCACAAGTCATGGTATTTTCAGTTTATTCTAAAGTTAGTAGTAATTACTTCACTTGTTGGGCTAAAATACTTAGTAAAAGCAACATAAAAAAGAAGTGTTTATTCTGATGTAGACTCAGGGGATGCATTTCATTATGATGGGGGAAGAAATGCCAGCAGGAAGGTGAAACCAGACCATAGCCTCCATGGGGAATCAGAAAGCAATGCTCATCCCAATTTTGCCTTTTAATAAAGACTAGTACACCAGCCCATGAGATGTTGTTGCACACTCTTAAGGTACATGTTCCCAGCTCAATTAACCTGATCAGTGTTGTCCATTTCTGGCAAACCCAGAGATTTGTCTCAGAGGAGGTTCTAGATACTGTCAAGTTCAAAATCAGTTTTAATTATCACAGTGAGATTTTGGACTTTCCAGAAAACTGAGCCTCCAAACAAGGCTATGTAAATATATCAGTACCAGATTTATTTCTTCCTGGACCAGTCATATAATATTCTAATTTTGTTTGCTTTTATCTCAAATATCTCTTGAGAAGCTATTCAGTGGAAAATTTTATACAGTAACTTTGGGGCTTAGTAATGACAAAAACAAAACAAAACAAAAATAAACAACAAAAAAAGAAACATTATAATCCATCTTCATTACCTTACAGTGTAAAGAAATTCCACATTAAACAAGTGCTTCTAAATCTAGGACTTACAAGACAATCTAACAACTAGGCTGGACCTCCTGCCTGATATGCCAATTAAAGACAAAAGTTATGTCAAAAACCAGAGCCATACTCAATGTGGCAACACCAGGAAGAGGTCACTGTTTCAACATTCAGGTACTGACATAAATTTAGGGGTTAAATAAAAGAACAGTTAGGTCAGCAGGCAAAGGCATGTGTAAGTGAGCAGACCTTGTCAAGATGTGGTCAACCCTATTACTGGCATGCCTTTGGTATTTCAAGGAGGCCAAGAGAAGTTTTTAGTACTTTCCTTGCTTGAAAGGATTCATCTAGTTGCCACAAGATGCTCAACTTTGCACTTTGCTCAGTTTTGTCAAAATGGCTAATTGCCTTTGTCTCTAGAGTATGGCCTTGTTCTTACTGCAATCTAAGGATACTGCAGATTTAAGACAATGCCTTACCACTGTGTATTCAGCCTTGAAGAGACATGTCAGACTGACACTCTTAAGAAATTAGCATGCCTTTGTGCAGAGGTAAGCAGGGAACTCCAAGTAAAGGAAATAGATACAAAAAGAGGCTGAGATGAGATGCAAAGCTTTTATCTTACCTTTAGTTACCTTGAGGGTTCAAGTGAGAAGTCAATTGTTTTCAACACAATAGCTTCTCTGAGTCGCTCTTATTTCTGACAATAAAGAGTGTACAGAATACTGGTTTCTTATACTTGTCTTTGTTTCCAATCCACAGAAGATGACACAAAGACTCTCAGGGATATCCTTAGGCAAACATTAAAGCCAGAATCTGAATATGTTTGTTATCTTACCTTCTCTTACAATTAGCATGCTAAGAACTATTACTCTCTATTAGTTTTCAAAGTCGGATGATGAAGAAAAATTATGAAACACAGATAACAGTTCTTGGGTAAATGGATGGAACTAGAAAATATCATCCTGAGTGAGGTAAGCCAATCACAAAAGAACTCACATGGTATTCACTCACTGATTATTGGATATTAGCCCAGAACATTGAAATACCCAAGATTCAACTCACAGGTCACATGAAGCTCATGAAGAGGGAAGACCAAGTGGGGGTGCATCAGTCCTTCTTAGAAGGAGTAACAAAATACTCAAGGGAGCAAATATGGAGAAAAAATGAGGGACAGAAACTAAAGGAGGGGCCATCTGGAGACCATTTCACCTGGGTATCCATCCCATGTGCAGTCACCAAAGGTAGATGCTGATGTGGAAGTCAGGAAGTGCATGCTGATAAGAGCCTGATATAGATGTCCCCTTAGAGATCTGCAAGAGTCTGACATATTCAGAGGCAGATGCTCATAGCTAACCATTGAACTGATCATGGGGTTCCCAATGGAGGAGTTAGAGTGAAGACTGTAGGAGCTGAAAGGGTTTGCAGCCGCATGAGGAGAGCAATAATACCAACCAACCAGAGCTCCCAGGGTCTAAACCACCAGCCTGGGAGCACTTAGGGAGGGATCCATGGCTCCAGCTGTATATGTAGGGGAGGATGGCCTTGTCAGGCATAGATGGTAGAAGAGATCCTTGGTCTCATGAAGGCTGGACACCCCAGTGGGTGGGAATTTGAGGGTGGGGAGGTGGGAGTGGGAGGGTGGGTAGGTGCACATCTGCAGAGAAGCAGGAGGAGGGGTGATGGGATAGGGTGTTCTTGGGCAGGAGGGTGAATGGTGTATGGGGATAACATCTGAAATGTAAATAAAACATCCAATAAAAAATACAAAAAAATCCAATAAGGAAAAGTGGCTTTATTAAATAAGTCTTTTGTTCAATAAGTGAAAAGCTATTGAAGTGGAAGAGAATGATAAAATTTAATTCACTTAAACCAGAAGATTCAACTTGGTCCCTAAAGTGAGCTATGGAGACACACTGTGAGTCAGATATTAGTGGGAGACTGATGAAAGTCAGTGATCCATGTGAGCTGTCTGATTAAACCTATACAAGCTAAGCTTCTGTCCTTTCATGGAGACTTAGAAAAGGAACTTCCTTCCTTCCTTCCTTCCTTCCTTCCTTCCTTCCTTCCTTCCTTCCTTCCTTCCTCCCATCCTCCCTTCCTTCTTTCCTTCTTTCCTTCCTTCCTTTCTTTTTCTGTTCAGATTTGAAAATGGATGTCTCAGACCTTCCAAAAGAATTCCAAAATTTTTGAAAATGCCAGAGAGTGGGAAAAGATTTACAGCTCAAAGATCAGAAAATTTTGACTAAACTTTAACCAAATTTAATGGTACAAAAGAATCTGTCTTAGTCAAAAACAAGGAGAGGCTTAATAAAAAAAAAAAAAGAGTCTTGGATTCTCTGTCTAAGGCAATAGACTACAGCTAGACTTAGAACTGGTTCATTTGTCCAAACAACACCTGTCCCCATCCATCCTGTTTTTTCAGCAGCTAGTTTTCTATTTCTCAGATCATTTATTCTATACTCTTCATTCTTTTGATTGAGGTTGGAGACAAGGTCACATACTTACCTCCAATTGTGTGGATTGGCCCCAGAATGTATGCTTTACTCAGAAGTTACAATTCAAGAAAGTGGGGCTCAGCTAAGACAGGCTTCTCAGAGTGTTAAGTTGAGAAGTTCCATGTGTTTGTGGAGCCAGTACTCAGAGCAGCAAGCCTCAGAATTAAAACGCACCCTGAGCACATTGAGGGACATAAGCTCAACAGCAGAGCACTTTTCTGAACAGAACTCCTTGGATTTAATGATACCTAAAGCCAGCAACTTTATTTTTTGATCTGTCATCCATGTGCTTGCTTTTTTGTTCTTGATAAAACTGGATATATTTCTTATTTTTGCAGGAAAAAAAAACCTATTAGGGTTCTTGGAGTTTTTAGCCCAAAGAACTCAAAGAGTTGTTTAATGTAGCCGGTGATCCCAGAAGAGAAATACCTGGGGCATACCGATTGGGGAATGTGCTGTCCTGCATACACTTAACCTAGTTTAAGGTTAAATTTTATTCAAGTATAATCCGTTAAGATAGATACTGGAGTAGAAAAAGGATCAAAGGATAAACTCTATTTCTTGTGTAAAACAGACTATCATATCAAAGGTTCTTAAGTTTTCAATCCTTATAGTGATTTTGGCATAGATTTTCTGGCATCACACAAAGATAACTCTGTGTTAGGATCTATTTTTATAATAAACCACCACTCTTCCTATAGCACAGAGCCATATTTAGAATTTAGTTGCCCTATATGATTTTGCTCAACAGAGTGAGATCTCAATCTTGCTATCCAACGTTATCTCATTTAAAGATGTGTGAAGAGAAATGTGAAACCACCCCTCATTTTGCCATTTGAACTTGTAAACTATATGTTCAGACTACTGTTGATCCTCAACTATGAGAACAAAGATGTTTGTGTGACAAGACAGATTACTCTAACCAAGCTCAAAGTCCTAGAATGCATTGGGTGTATGGTACAAATGCCCCTGAAAATAATGATAGAATAGAGTAGAATAGAATAGAATAGAATAGAATAGAATAGAATAGAATAGAATAGAATAGAATAGAATAGAATAGAATAGAATAGAATGAAGCAATGCATTTAAAGGAAAATTGTAGGATGTCCATTACCACAGATCATGGTAAAACAGTAATTTTTGATCTTAACTTTGGAAGAAAAAAATAGAAATGTATTACAAGAACAAAGATTAAGAAAAAAAGAAAAAAAAGCAACAATCAGGAACTCCATGGGGTACTTTCTATAGCTATGGCAGGTACAGTCACTCTGAATATAGATTCAGAGGGAAGATTCAGAATCTAGAAGAAATATTAGTGAAAATTTGTTAATGTATGTACTTTTTTCCCAAGAATAACATTTTTTAAATTTACGTTTCAGATGCCTTCCCCTTTCCCCATTTCCCCTTCCTAGAAATCCCCTATCTTATCCCCCCACCTCCTTTTTGCTTTTGTACCATTTTAATTACATGCAAGTATTAAGGTCATTTCTAGGCTGAGGAACTAGCAGTACAATAAATGCAAATAGTCAAGGAACAAGCATGACAACAAACACAAATAATCAAAGAACAATCAAGGCAATAAACAAAATTCCGTGAACACTCTCTTGATCACTATTTCTAGGTGTTTATCAGGATGACCAAAATATCTGAGGCAACTTCCCTATCCTAACCCAATGTCATTTTCATGTCTGAAGCCTACTTCCTTGTTCTATCCTAATATTTAGATTCCTGCCTGAAATTACTTCTTTTCTCTAGCCTAATGTCAGATTTATGCCTGAAGCCAATCCTTGTCCTTGGCCAATGTTATCTTCCTGTCAAGCAGCTGTTTCCTTTGTCCTTAGCCCATATCAGATTCTTGCCAAGCAGTCCCAAAAGCTCTTCACCTCTCCCTCTTTTTTATTTCATAAACAAGACTATACCTGTCTTAGGTCGTTCTGACAAGAATACCTTCCTTACCAATCGTGGAATATGCATTATCAAAAGCAATGCAGTTCTGTCTTAGGTTGGTAAGGCTCTGTGCGGAATCTTACTCATCCTTGGTTTGCCAACCTGTTAGTTTAATAACTCTGTCTGGGGATCCATTTTCAGGTTCAAGCCATGTACTTTGGCAACCAACATGTTGATGTTGTTAAAGACAAGCTTTAAGACGATGAGCAGGAATAAAAGTATTCCCAGGACAAAAAGGGCTAGCATAATCAAGCTATGTATACCATTCTTGAAGCTTGACCAAAATAGAAATACTGACCTCAGGCCATGGGTAATTTTATGAGCAGTATCTCCCACATCTACACTCAGCAGAGCAGCATTCTTTAAATTCATAAGCTCACAATGCAAAGTTAAAGCATCCAGAGAAGTACTAGAATTAGGCCAAATACACTGTCTGTATCTATGTATGTAAGTGTTAATGCATGATTATTAAGTCTAGTGCCAGTTTGCATGTAGGTTTTTTAAATATAAATAATGATCAAATATGAAATGATTTTGAATCTTGCAAGAGAACTTCATTGATAACTGAACATGGATGTATGATGGTCAGAAATTATGCATTTTGGGAAAATTAAGTGTTTAAGAAGATTCTTAATTTCAGTTCCTTTTCGTCTAAATAACCAACATTGCTTAATTCAGAAGTACAGACACATATATGCTTGGAAGATTCATTCTGTAGACATATGTCTACTTCTTTCAGCTTTAGCAACCCAACTGCTGCGGACTGCTGCAGGCTCAAGGAATGCTGTCTCAGTTTCTTTGAGTTCATATGTATATCCATCATGTTGACTAGAAGGCCTTGAATTTTTTGTTTCTTCAAATCCTCTGGGTCTTATACTCTTTCTACATCCTCTTCTATAGAGATCCCTGATTTGATAGAGGCACCCCATTTAATGTTGACTATTCCAAGATCACTTCCTCTCTGACTAATGCTTGGCTGTGGGTCTTAGTACTTGTTTTCTTCTGCTGGATCAAAAAACTTCTCTGGTGATAGCTGAACATGGCACTGATCTTTAAATATAGAAGAATGTCATTTTGTTGCTACATTCCATTAGCTGAACATTAGTAGTATTTGGTTTTACGCTAGGTCCCTAGAATATTTAGGGCTAGGTTCTTGGTTATATAATCAGTGCTAGGTATGAGTTCCAGCTCATCAAGTAAGCCTTAAATTAAATAAGATAATCTTTGTGCTTCTTTACTAGCATATCCACTGGAATTTACAGGTTGTTGCTGAAAGGGTGTTTATGTTTTTCTTTTGGTAGGGTAAAGAATTCCTTTCAATACCAAAGACACTAGAACTCAAACGTGAAGGGTCTATCTAGACACCGACTTACCTTGTTCAATGGGTTTCTGAGGTAAAGTCTTGAGCAATGGTGCCTTGGTGTCAGTTTCTAGAAACAATGATAGTTATGTTAATAGCCTGCATTCTTTGTTAATTGCCATGGGACTTCTTGCCCAACAATTCAAATAGATGTAAGACAATCATAGTGCTAGAAACTAAACCTAAGGAAAAGAGATGGCCAGTTGGGGCTTTTGTATATATTTTTGCAATCTTCTATTGCATTAGGTTCCCATACTGTACTTCAAACAGCCCCTCAGTTTAGCTGTTTTCTGTATTCCTTCCATCATTCCCCATTTTCTCCTCCTCTTCACTAGATCCATCCGTAACTATCGATTTCTCTTTCCTAGGGAGATCTATATGCCCTATCTCTAGTCCTGTATTCTATACCTAACCTCTATAATTCCACAAATTTTGAGTTAGTTATCATTGACTGAACACCTAATAACCATATGAGCTAATATGAGAAAATACATACCATGTTCATCTTTCTGAGAGTTACCTCACTGAGGATGAGTTACATCTATCTCTCTCTGAATTTCAAGACTTAGCTTTTTAAGAGCCAATTAATACTCTGTTGTGAAAAAAACATGATTTTTTTTAAATCCATTTTTTCTATTGAGAGATATAAGGAATGTGTCCAATTTATGATTATTATGAATACAACAGAAATAAACATGATTGAACTGACATCTTTTTTTTTTTATTGGATGTTTTATTTACATTTCATATGTTGTCCCCTTACCCCATCCCCCACCCACCCAGGAACCCCCAATCCACTCACACCTCCTCCTTCTTCTTTGTGGATGTAACCTCTATCTACCCCCCCACTCCCACCTCCCCACCCTCAAAACTCCTACCCCCTGGGGCGTCCAGCCTTCATGAGGTCAAGGATCTCATCTTCCATCTGTGCCCAGCAGGGCCCTCCACTCTTATATATTCAGCTAAGGCCCTGGATCCCTCCATAAGTGCTCCCAGGCTGGTGGTTTAGACCCTGGGAGCTGTGGTTGGTTGGTATTGTTGCTCTCCTCATGGGGCCACAAATCCTTTCAGCTCCTTCAGTCTTCACTCTAACTCCTCCATTGAGAACCCCATGATCACTTCAATGGCTAGTCATGAGCATCTGCCTCTGAATATGTCAGACTCTTGAAGACCTCTGAGGAGACATCCATATCAGGCTCTTATCAGCATGCACTTCCTGACTTCCACATCAGCATCTACCTTTGGTGACTGCACATGGGATGGATACTCAGGTGGAAAGGTCTTCAGACGGCCCCTCCTTCAGTTTTTGTCCCTCGCTTTGTCTCCATATTTGCTCCCTTGAGTATTTTGTTGCTCCTTCTAAGAAGGACCGAATCACCCCCACTTGGTCTTCATTCTTTATGGACTTCATGTGGCCTGTGAGTTGCATCTTGGGCATTTTAAGGTTCTGGGCTAATATCCAATAATCAGTGAGTGAATACCATGTGTGTTCTTTTGTGATTGGCTTACCTCACTCAGTATGATAATTTCTAGTTCCATCCATTTACCTAGGAACTTCTCAAATTCATTGTTTTTAATAGCTGAGTAATACTCCATTGTGTAAATATACCACATTTTTTTAATCCATTCCTCAGTTGAAGGACATCTGGGTTCTTTCCAGCTCCTGGCTATTATAAATAAGGCTGCTATGAACATAGTTGAGCATATGTCCTTATTATATGTTCGAGCACCTTCTGGGTATATGCCTAGGAGTGGTATAGCTGGATCCTCGGGTAATGCTATGTCCAATTTTCTGAGGAACCGCCACACTGATTTCCAAAGTGGTTGCACCATCTTGCAGTCCCACCAACAATGGAGGAGTGTTCCTCTTTCTCCACACCCTCGCCAGCATCTACTATCACCTGAGTTTTTAATCTTAGCCATTCTGACAGGTGTGAGATGGAATCTCAGGGTTGTTTTGATTTGCATTTCCCTGACGACTAAGGATGCCGAGCATTTCTTTAGGTGCTTCTCGGCCATTCGAGTTTCTTCTGTTGAAAATTCTTTGTTAAGCTCTATACCCCATTTTTTAATAGGGTAATTTGGTTGCCTGGAGTCTAATTTCTTGAGTTCTTTGTATATATTGGATATTAGCCCTCTATCAGATGAAGGATTGGTAAAGATCTTTTCCCAATTTGTTGGTTGTCGTTTTGTCCTATTGACAGTGTCCTTTGCCTTACAGAAACTTTGCAATTTTATGAAGTCCCATTTGTCAATTCTTGATCTTAGAGCATATGCCATTGGAGTTCTGTTCAGGAACTTTTCCCCTGTGCCCAAGTGTTCGAGGCTTTTCCCCACCTTCTCTTCTATTAGTTTCAGTGTATCTGGTTTTATGTGGAGGTCCTTTATCCACTTAGATTTGAGCTTTGTACAAGGGGATAAGAATGGATCAATTTTCATTCTTCTACATGTTGTCCTCCAGTTGAACCAGCACCATTTGTTGAAAATGCTGTCCTTTTTCCACTGGACAGTTTTAGCTCCTTTGTCAAAGATCAAGTGACCATAGGAGTGTGGGTTCATTTCTGGGTCTTCAATTCTATTCCATTGATCTTCCTGCCTGTCTCTGTACCAATACCAGGTAGTTTTTATCACTATTGCTCTGTAGTACAGCTTGAGGTCAGGGATGGTGATTCCTCCCGAAGTTCTTTTATTGTTGAGAATAGTTTTCGCTATCCTAGGTTTTTTGTTATTCCATATGAATTTGAGAATTTCCTTTTCTAACTCTGTGAAGAATTGAGTTGGGATTTTAATGGGGATTGCATTGAATCTGTAGATTGCTTTTGGCAAGATGGCCATTTTTATTATATTAATCCTGCCAATCCATGAGCATGGGAGATCTTTCCATCTTCTGAGATCTTCTTCAATTTCTTTCTTCAGAGACTTGAAGTTCTTGTCATACAGGTCTTTCACTTGCTTGGTTAGATTCACACCAAGGTATTTTATATTATTTGCAACTATTGTGAAGGGTGTCATTTCCCTAATTTCTTTTTCAGTCTGTTTATCTTTCATGTAGAGGAAGGCTACTGATTTGTTTGAGTTGATTTTATAACCAGCCACTTTGCTGAAGTTGTTTATCAGGTTTAGGAGTTCTCTGGTGGAAGTTTGGGGGTCACTTAAGTATACTATCATATCATCTGCAAATAGCGATATTTTGACTTCTTCCTTTCCTATTTGTATCCCTTTGACTTCTTTTTGTTGTCTAATTGCTCTGGCTAAGACTTCCAGTACTATATTGAATAGGTAGGGGGAGAGTGGGCAGCCTTGTCTAGTCCCTGATCTTAGTGGGATTGCTTCAAGTTTCTCTCCATTTAGCTTGATGTTGGCTACTGGTTTGCTGTAAATTGCTTTTACTATGTTTAGGTAGGGGCCTTGAATTCCTGATCTTTCCAAGACTTTTATCATGAAGGGATGTTGAATTTTGTCAAATGCTTTCTCAGCATCTAGTGAGATAATCATATGGTTTTTTTCTTTAAGTTTGTTTATATAGTGGATTACATTGATGGATTTCCGAATATTGAACCATCCCTGCATTCCTGGGATAAAACCTACTTGATCATGATGGATGATTGTTTTGATGTGGTCTTGGATTCGGTTTGCTAGAATTTTATTGAGTATTTTTGCATCGATGTTCATAAGGGAGATTGGTCTGAAGTTCTCTTTCTTTGTTGGGTCCTTGTGGGGTTTGGGAATGAGTGTAATTGTAGCTTCATAGAACGAATTGGGTAGTGTTCCTTCTGTCTCTATTTTGTGGAATAGTTTGAAGAGAATTGGTATTAGGTCTTCCTTGAAGGTCTGATAGAATTCAGCACTAAAACCATCTGGTCCTGGGCTTTTTTTAGTGGGGAGGCTTTTGATGACTGCTGCTATTTCCTGAGGGGTTATGGGACTATTTAGATGGTTTATCTGCTCCTGGTTTAACTTCGGTACCTGGTATCTGTCTAGGAAATTGTCCATTTCATCCAGGTTTTCCAGTTTTGTTGAGTATAGGCCTTTGTAGTAGGATCTGATGATTTTTTTAATTTCTTCCGTTTCTGTTGTTATGTCTCCCTTTTCAGTTCTGATTTTATTAATTTGGATACTCTCTCTGTGCCCTCTGGTTAATCTGGCTAACGGTTTATCTATCTTGTTGATTTTCTCAAAGAACCAACTCCTGGTTTTATTGATATTTTGTATTGTTCTTTCAGTTTCTATTTGGTTGATTTCAGCCCTGAGTTTGATTATTTCCTGCCTTCTACTCCTCCTGGGTGTATTTGCTTCTTTTTGTTCTAGGGCTTTTAGTTGTGCAGTCAACTTGTTAGTGTGTGCTCTTTCCAGTTTCTTTTTGTAGGCACTTAGAGCTATGAGTTTTCCTCTTAGCACTGCCTTCATGGAGTCCCACAAGTTTTGGTATGATGTGTCCTCATTTTCATTGAAATCTAAAAAGTCTTTAATTTCTTTCTTTATTTCTTCCTTGACCAAGTCATCATTGAGTAGAGAGTTGTTCAGTTTCCATGTGCACATGGGTTTTCCATTGGTTTTGTCATTATTAAAGACCAGTCTTATTCCATGGTGATCTGATAAGAGGCAAGGGATTATTTCAATCTTTTTGTATCTGTAGAGGCTTGTTTTGTGACCAATTATATGGTCTATTTTGGAGAAGGTACCATGAGGTGCTGAGAAAAAGGTATATTCTTTTGTTTTAGGATGAAATGTTCTATAGATGTCTGTTAAGTCCATTCGGTTCATAACTTCTGTTAATGTCAAAGTGTCTCGGTTTAGTTTCTGTTTCCATGATCTGTCCATTGCTGAGAGTGGGGTGTTGAAATCCCCCACTATTATTGTGTGAGGTGTAATGTGTGTTTTGAGCTTTAGTAAAGTTTCTTTTATGTATGTAGGTGCCCTTGCGTTTGGGGCATAGATGTTCAGAATTGAGAGTTCACCTTGGTAGCTTTTTCCTTTGATGAGTATGAAGTGTCCTTCCTTATCTTTTTTGATTAATTTTGGATGGAAGTCGATTTTATTTGATATTAGAATGGCTACTCCAGCTTGTTTCTTGGGACCATTGGCTTGGAAAATTGTTTTCCACCCTTTTATTCTGAGGTAGTGTCTGTCTTTGTCACTGAGGTGTGTTTCTTGTATGCAGCAAAATTCTGGGTCTTGTTTGTGTATCCAGTCTGATAGTCTGCGTCTTTTTATTGGGGAATTGAGACCATTGATGTTAAGAGATATTAAGGAAAAATGATTGTGGCTTCCTGTTATTTTTGTTATTAGAGGTAAAGTTATGTTTGTATAGTTATCTTCTTTTGGGGTTGTTGGAAGATTACTTCCTTGCTTTTTCTAGGTTGTAGTTTCCCTCCTTGTGTTCGCGTTTTCCATCCATTATCCTTTGAAGTGCTGGGTTTGTGGGAAGATATTGTGCAAATTTGGTTTTGTCATGGAATATCTTGGTTTCACCATCTATATTGATTGAGAGTTTTGCTGGGTATAGTAATCTGGGCTGGCAATTGTGTTCTCTTAGGGTCTGTATGATGTCCGTCCAGGCTCTTCTGGCTTTTATAGTCTCTGGTGAGAAGTCTGGTGTAATTCTTATAGGTCTGCCTTTATATGTTACTTGACCTTTTTCCCTTACTGCTTTTAGTATTTTTTCTTTGTTTTGTGCATCTGATGTTTTGATTATTAAGTGACGGGAGGTATTTCTTTTCTGGTCTAGTCTATTTGGTGTTCTGTAGGCTTCTTGTATGTTTATGGGCATCTTGTTCTTTAGGTTAGGGAAATTTTCCTCAATGATTTTGTTGAAGATATTTACTGGCCCTTTAAGTTGGGAATCTTCATTCTCATCTATACCTATTATCCTTAGGTTTGGTCTTCTCATTGTGTCCTGGATTTCCTGGATGTTTTGAGTTAGGAGTTTTTTGCTTTTTTCATTTTCTTTGACAACTGTGTCAATATTTTCCACCGTATCTTCTGCATTTGAGATTCTCTCTTCTATCTCTTGTATTCGGTTGGTGATGCTTGCATCTGTGACTCCTGATCTCTTTCTTAGGTTTTCTATCTCCATGGTTGTCTCCCTTTGAACTTTCTTTATTGTTTCTATTTCCAGTTTCAGATCCTGAATGTTTTTGTTTAATTCCTTCTTTGTGTTTTCTTGCATTTCTTTAAGGGATTTCTGTGATTCCTCTTTAAGGGCTTCTATCTGTTTACTTGTACTCTCCTGTATTTCTTTAAGGGAGTTACTTAATTCCTTCTTATAATCCTCTATCATCATCATGAGAAGTGATTTTAATTCTGAATCCTGCTTTTCAGGTGTGAAGGGGTGTTCAGGGCTTGCTATATTGGGAGAACTGGGCACTGATGATGCCAATAAACTTTGGTTTCTGTTGCTTATGTTCTTGCGCTTGCCTTTCGCCATCTGGGTAACTCTAGTGGTACCTGCCCTCTCTGTGTAAGATTGGAATCTGTATTTCCAGTTATCTTGCTTATTGCAGAGCTCCTCGGAGTCCAGAGGTCTCTGTGGTCTTATGCCCCTAATCTCCCGGGTGGAAGAACTCCTGGGACTCAGGCCACCTCTTGGATCTGGTAATCCTTCTGTTCTGAGTGCAGTGGCTCCTCGGCTGCTCTGAGTGCAGTGGGTTCTCGATGACTCAGGATTCAGTTTCAGCTGCTCTGAGTGCAGTGGCTCCTAGATGACTCAGGATTCAGTTTCTCCACAGGACAGGAGCAGACCAACTCTGTGTCAGCTGCTCTGAGTGCAGTGGCTCCAGCTGCTCTGAGTGCAGTGGGTCCCTGATGACTCAGAATTCAGTTTCAGCTGCTCTGAGTGTAGTGGCTTCTCGATGACTCAGGATTCAGTTTCTCCACAGGACAGGAGCAGACCTACTCTGTGTCTGCTCCAGTCCAAGGGACCAGGCAGGGGCCGAAGGGAAGTGGAATTCCGGAGGGGCGGGGTTTGGGTAGCTGCTGTGCCCTGGATGTCCCTGGCTCCCAGATGTATCTCTGGGGCTTAGGGAGTGAGATGGAGTTCTTACCAGTTGCTCTGAGTGCAGTGGCTCCTGGATGACTCAGGATTCAGTTTCTCCACAGGACAGGAGCAGACCGACTCTGTGTCTGCTCCAGTCCAAGGGACCAGGCAGGGGCCAAAGGGAAGTGGAATTCTGGAGGGGCGGGGTTTGGGTAGCTGCTGTGCCCTGGATGTCCCTGGCTCCCAGATGTATTTCTGGGGCTTAGGGAGTGAGATGGAGTTCTTACCAGTTGCTCTGAGTGCAGTGGCTCCTGGATGACTCAGGATTCAGTTTCTCCACAGGACAGGAGCAGACCGACTCTGTGTCTGCTCCAGTCCAAGGGACCAGGCAGGGGCGATTGAACTGACATCTATGTGGTAGTGTGAAGTATTCTTCGGGTAAATACTTTACAGTGGTAAACCTGGATCTTGAGGTAAATCTATTCCCATCTTCCTGAGTAACTGCCACACTAATTTCCCTAGTCGTTGTGAAATTGTGCATTCCTGCCAAGAATGAATGAGTGTTCTCCTTACTCTGCAGCTTCAGCAGCATGTGCTGTCACTTGTTTATTCAATATTTATTGCTTCAAAGAAAATGGCCATCTTCATACATGAAGTTAGAAGAGCTTGACAAAACTGTTTTTATATGTGCTTTATTTTGTTTGGTTCCCTTAAAGGCAAGAATACACATCACACTTGTTCATGTTTCATGTACAATCCATGTGATTTTTGTCACTTTAAATGTATGAGTGTTTCTTATTCTCATGATGCTGATAGCTGTCAGTATTTTTCATAAATCATAAACATATCATGAAAACCTGAACTGACTATAGTCAAGACAACAATTGTAGCAAGTTTTTCAAGGTGATAACTTTGTATGAAAACACATAATACAAACCAAGTGAAAGGTAATAATTGACTCTGAATAAATTATGATTTATATTTGAAATGCACAATATAAATTTGTTTAATAAGTGTTAAGAAAAGGACAGTGGGATGATTGAGTGTGTAAAACCCTTTCCTGCCAAGCCTGAGGAGCCTGGTTTGATACTGATTATCAGAACCCACTTAATCAAAAGAGGAAAATAACTCTGACAAACTATTCTCTGACTTCCATATGAGAGATGTAATGCATTTGCTGTGAGCCAAGCAACAAGGACACGTACACACACACATACAAACACACACATACACACACACACACACACACACACACACACACACAAATGCATGCATGTACACACAAATAATTAAATGAAAAATATTAAGATTACACCGTTAAGTTAAATATGCAACTCAGTTATTAAAATTATAATACCTCAAAATAGTTCATGCTTGAATCCATACATGTATACAAAGCTTGATGAGCATTGTAACTATGAGACAAACAGCCAACAGGAAGGACTTCCAATTGAATAAAATGAAACACTGTGACCAGAGTAAGTATTGACTATAGTCAATAAGTTTTAACCAATATCCATACTAACATGAATCTAGCATTCAATATATCTTTTGTGAAGGTACATACTTCAGTAGAAGCTTCCCATATCTTTCATATGAATACCCTCCAAATGGATAAAATCCATTCCCGACTTCTAAGAGACTGAGTGCATCATAAATTCCTTCTAAAGAGTGTAACATGATCTGGAGCAGATGACTAATTTTTATAGCGAAGAAATCCACGATCATTGTCTCAGTTGAGTGATCACAGTAAAGATCCACAGTGAGAAGTCACAGGGTGGAAGTGCTTGTTATATCTGTATCCTATTTCCCTGAGCTTAAAACTCTATCATTCAAAAAATTAAGTTCGAATTAGAGATGTTTTAGAAAATGTTTCCCCAATACTATACAATAGTATCATCATAGTGCTACATATGAAAACAAAAATAAATGAATAAATAAATAATAAAATAAAAGTAAAAATCAAACAGTACCCTAAGAAACCATATCAACTACTTGAGATGTGGAATCCTTGTTGAGAGATCAAGACAAGAAAAAGTGTTGTGAAAACAAAGTGAAAATCTACTGTGGAGGAATTTAGTTAATCATGATGCATCAATGTCAGTCCATTAAATGCTAAAAAATATCTTACTAATAAAGGATGTTAGTAATATGGCATGCTGGATATGGGCTCTGTGACAAGTCATTTTATCTTCACACATTTTTCTGTAATTCTAAAATTTTCCTAAAATTAATAGATTGTTTCTTAAACATGGAAAAACAGACAAATGGAAAAAACAAACAATGGTAGAGTCAATGTGAACTATGTTTTAACTTTTGAGAAAAAAAGAAGAAAAAAATGAATTTATATTTATGTATGGTTATATTTACATAAATTCTAGAAGGAGGATGGACAGGTATATAAAAGATGTGAACTCCATAGAAAATTTATAGATGATAGCTAGGAGAAAAATGAACATTTACTTTATATTTTTTTCTGATCTGTTAAAGAAACCACAGAGTCAACATAGTAAATATTGTACAAACCCATTACTGAAAAGGGTACTGATCAAGGTACTGAGATATGGCCACTAAGACATGCTCTTAAACCCACGTTGTCGTGAAACAGCTAGATTGAAGGCTTCCATTAAGAATTTATCATGTTTTCTTAGATGTGATCATAATAACATGTCTTCAACATGGTGTCTTTGATGCTAAGTAAGGAGCTCAGTATTAAAAAATCCTTTGTTATTTAAATAGTTTATTCTTTCTTTTTCATTTAAAAAAATATGTCAAGACAGAATTTCCTTATACAAGCCAGGCTGGTCTGGAACCAGCTCTATAGACCAGGCAGGCCTCAAACTCACAGAGGTCCATTTGCATCTGCTTCCTGAATTCTGGAATTAAAGGAGCATACCACTACTGCCCAGCTTCCAATCTTTCAAGAGTATAACCTTTCAATCTCTAAACTGAGGCAAATCTAGTTCACAGATGGAATAATTAATTATACTATGAAATATACAAAGAAACTCAAAGAAAGCTGAGGTGGAGACTCTCCACTTTCCTCATCAGCCCTGTTCCCTAAATCATGAGTTCTTAAAATTCAACAGAAGAAGGTAAAATATGTCACAAGTACAATAGCAACACTTTCCACACAGGACATGTGATTTTGCTGCACAGAGTATAGACAAATAAGACATAAAGGTCATTTAATTTCTACAAATTGTTCAGATTTTATTAATCTAGAGAATGATAGAGTGAACAGTCAGAAAGATGCCTTCCTCTGGCCTTGGGAATAGTTGTTTCTGAGGATTAGATCTTACATTTGGACCCCTGGGACTGGGGTAGTCCTGAACTTGAAAGCTAGGCGAACTCCTGTACTGCAAACCTCTACAGGGCTAACAGATCACTGTTGCAAGTGCAGGAGAGACTGAAAAGTACTTCTCCTCAAAAGGGGCATCACAGTATGCTAGGGGTGCTCTGTCATTTGGTTTGATTATGCCAAGAAACCATGAGTTAAATCATGACTTCCTCAAATCATGAGACCATGTCACCAAACTTCATATCATTATATTAGCTGATACATATCAAGCTATCTGGTTTAGGACATGAATTCTTTCTTAGGGCATGCCTATAACAGCTAACTTAATAATAATATAATATGAAATATCTCCTACTACTATCTTCATTTCAAGTATATGAAAACTGTGCCTTGTGTAATGAAAATATCTTAGCTAATCACATAAAAATACACTATCTACAAACATGTCTTGTACTTTCTTACTTTTCTTGTCTGATTTGGGGGGTGGAAATAAGTTGTAAGAATCCTGAGTTTAATCTCTGGAACAAGAAGTAATTGTTTTTAAACACTGAATAAACACAGTTATATACATATATATTACTCATGTAAAACTTAGTTTTATTCACCAGATGTAGTTGTCAGTTATCATCTTAGAGGTTTACAGGTGAACTTGCTCACCCCTTTTACTTCTTTCTGAACCCTAGCTGGATATTTCAGCTCATCTGTTCTGGCTTAAAAATCTACCCCAAGAAGATTCAAATTGACTGAATTGCTCTGCTTGGCCTCAAACTTCTCTGCCAGTCTGTTCTAATCTTCTTCGTGCTCCTTCTCACTCTCCGTCCTGATCTATCTTCACCTGCAACCATTCTCCTCTGTAACGTCATCCCAATAAAACTACCCCCTCCCTCTCCCTCTCCCTCTCCCTCTCCCTCTCCCTCTCCCTCTCCCTCTCCCTCTCCCT
>NW_021604568.1:10672380-10690505 GCF_004785775.1 Grammomys surdaster | reverse complement strand
CTCTCCCTCACTCTCCCTCTCCCTCTCCCTCTTCCTCTCCCTCTCTTCCTCTCTCATGACTTCCCCTCCCTTCCCCCCCTTAATTTGCTCCTCCTTCTATCTGTTCTCCTGCAAGTTGGGCATATCATATCTCTGATGCATTCTGTCAAATCTTTCTCTGATTTGGAACTTTGCCTGCTCTTCAATTGGGTGTCACTTTAAAACATGGCAGCTTTCTCTTTTTCCTTTAATTTACTTTTTTTTTTCAAGTCCGATTTTGCTTTCCTGATTGTTCTGTCTTTTCATGCTACTGGTTGCAGCAGAGCAACAGGATCTTCTCAATGAGAGGAATCTGGAGACAAATTCTGTTATTGTGTTTTTAAATGAATCCTAGTTACTCAAGCCTTAGCATCACTCTGTTGACTAAAATAGTCATTTCACCACAGAGGTTACAGGAGCTGCTCTAGAATAAATCTCAAATAATGCTGAGACAGGATTACAGAGACTTTAGTGAGGAGCTCTCTAATGGGCCTGAGGATATGTGTGGCCAATAGTGGTCACATTTTTATTTAGACTTTATCCGGGTCCTTTGTTGTAACTTCCTCCATCTTTGTAATTATGTCTTTTAATTGTGCTAAAAAGCTCTGTGATGTCCTTCCAGCAGAGAGAGTACAGACATATTGCCAACAGCCTGCTTCTTTCTATGGGGAGAAGAAGATATTGTTTTGTTTATTTTAAACACACACACACACACTCACACACAGTTCAAAATACCAACAACACATATCAAAGTGGTTTATTATTAAACCTGTACTTTGTGTACTGATGTTCCAAAAAGAAAATCTGATCCTATTTAATCAACTTTTTCCTCACTGAGAAAGTCTCAGTTAATTTCAAGTAGACCTCAGCTTCTTAGATGAAGGGAATGCATCAGACATATCACTGATAAAGATATAGCTGAATAATTTTTCTTCTTTTTTGTTCTTTCTGTTTTTCGTTCTCTTATTCTGAAATTTAAAATTTTTAACAACATCAAAACAAGTATTGGTGCTACCGGTTATAAAAGTAGATCATCCTATTACAACTTCTTACTGTTTTCATTCTGAATTTTTGAAACTATTTTGTATTATCATGAACCTCAAAACTGCCTACAACTCACTAAATAGCTCAAACTAATAAAAAACTTACGGTAATCTTTCAGTCTTGCGGGTAAAACTTTTGTTGCACTTATATTTAAAATGAAAATACCCAGTTTCAAAAAAAACTTATGTAACATACCCAAAGATTGTTCAGTCTGTGATGGAACAGGCATTCAAATCAATTTTTCTAATCCCAAGTCCATCGTGTAAGGTAAAAAGTCCAAACTCACTTCTGAGTTTTAAAAATTCACCAGTCCCTGAGCTTGAAATCCCATCAACCTCTGGGCTCACTCTCACCTCAGGACACGAAATTCAACCAAGCTCCACCCTGGAAATCTCCACTCTACATAAAATTCTGCTTCGAGGAAACCCCATATAAGTCTGTGTCCCAGACAGTTCTTTGGTGCTTCTTGCCTAAACAGAAGCAGCCTTCTTCTGTCCTTCCTGATAAATCTCTTGTGTTAGTTTTATTGCACCCTGTGACGTTGTGGCATTCATTGGCTTCAGACTGCTTGGATACATTTCCCTTCAGAGCTGTAACCCCTGCACTGGGGAAACTTTTCCCCTCAGAACTGCAACATTTACATTGGGGAAATTTTTCCCCTCAGAGCTATCACTCTTAACACATAGGAAACATGGTCCCCTCCCTCCTTAGCAGATAACTGGACATTTTAAAATGGGCAACCTTGCAGAGTAGGCACGATATCCATGTCTATACTATCGGACTGTCACAGGAAAAAAAGCTGACTCAGACTGCTAGGCTTTACAGCCACATGAATGCTTAAAGGAGGCTTCAAAAAGACTCCAGTTCACGCTGGGTCATGATGATGTGTGAACAGTCCCACATCGTTGATGCGGTGGTAGTAATCGGTTCTTTTCAGGGTGTTTAAGGCAGGATTCAGGACAAAGTGTGGTATATGGCAGAGCATCATTACAGCTTTAGAGAAAATGACCCATCATTTATCTTTATCTCTAGTCACCCCCCCACCTCTGATCCCTAATTTTCAACCCTGGGTTTTCTCTTTAATTCTATAAAAGGGATTAATGACTTCATAGCAGAGAGAACATAATGTACTTAAGAACTTCAGCCGTATGACACATGATTGAAGCAGTGAATGAAGTATTTAGCATATATTTGGAGCTTTATTTGCAGTGTGCCTATTCTGATCACACAGTCACACACACATCATAATCCTAATGATCCACTTTGTGCTTTTCTATTTGTCTTGCTTATATTTGCAGCATTTAAAATTTGTAATATTAGGAAAAAATAATGTTCATGAAAGCTTGCAGCTGTCTAGTATTTTGTACTATATTTTTTTCTCCATAGAGCCTCTGTTTCCTTTTCTGAGGATCTAAATCCAATTCTCTCATCACACAACCTTGGAAAGCATTGCAGAATATTGGGTAGTCACGTGTGGATAGATGGCAGGGATGAAAATGATGATCTGGTATTGTTTGGCTGAGAGATGGCACCCTCTACTTAAGCCAACTCCTCTTTGGAAGGATGTATTTCTGCTTTCAAGTCTCAACGATTTCAAATCCCTTTGTATAAGGTTTTATTCAATGTTTTATATATGCTAAGTGTCTATAACACTTTAGAGAAGACTGGTGCCTTTTCCTCTATCTTTACTTTGTTGTTTGATCAGATGAATTTTCCAGTTTCTTTGTCTTAAGTATACGACATGAGGAGGATAATGATGATGGCGTTAGGAATGGTGATGGTGATTGTGATGATTGTGGTGATGATGATGTGCTGACGTTGGTAATGACAGAGATTAGGATACTGATTCTGACAGTTATTCTGGCAGAGGTAATTGTGGTGGTGGTGGTGGTGGTGATGATGATGAGGAGGATGATAGTGATAACGACTGGGTCGATGAGATTGAGACATAGATTGTCGACTTTAACCATTCTATGCGAATCTGTCTGATAGACCTGAGATTTCAAGACTGAAAAGAATGGCATGTACTGCAATAAAATCCTGCAAACAAGCTTACCTCAGTTACAGTGTACTTTTATACATGAATGTAAAAGAGAGAGCAATGATCCAAAGAAGGTTGTTTGAGTTCAAAAAAATCATGATCAGAAAAACATGTAAATAAACACCACTAAGCACATAATAAATATTGACACAACCTTTTTCTCAGAACTTTTCTTGGGAGAAACTAATTTAAACACATTGCCTGACAAGTACTGTAAATTATAACTGGGAAAGCAGGAAAGCAAGGCAGAAGGCCATGTCCATACTCTGAGGATAGCACTCAGCATATCCTCTCACCAGATTGAGTTCTATAGCTATGTTCTGACATCCAACAGAAACAAACATATCTTATAAACTGAATGTAAACATTTGTCACAGGCAGAACAAAATCATGTCTAAGAATAATTCTGGGCACAAAATATACTTTAGGTAAAAAGCCCTCTGTTTTTTTCCTAGAGCCTCTCTCAGTTCCCCAAGCCATGTGTAATTCTTTTGACCATGGACCAACAATAGATGATTACTATGGTGGTGGTAGCAGACAATAACATTATTATTATATTATATACATAATAAGGAGGAATATATGTACAGTATATTGTCATATAGAGTCACATATATTATATGTAATTATTACTCCTCATAAAACAATAACAATTCATTGTTAACTTTATTCTCATTTTAGAAAGAATCAACTACATTTTGCAAGGTTAAAATGACTTGTCCACAGTTCTATATGTGAGATGTGCTCTTCAGAGCCAGATAAGTGGACAGGAAAGCAACTATGTACCTCAAAGTTTACCTGAAACCACTCAAAACTAACAATCAGAGAGTGAGAGGATTTCACTCTGGTTATTAAGAACAGAAAGTGACAGTTTGGTATCGGCTCTGGCCTGCTTCCAGTACTCCGCAGGTTCTGATGCTGAGTTAAAAGCCAAGGAATTACTGTCAATAGATTCTTATCTGTCTTCCTCTTTCTTTTTCTCCCTTAGATTTTTTTCTTTGTAAGAATGATTGCTATTTTCTCAGTAGAGTGTGTTCTTTTCCCCACACCATCTATGATTTTTAGTTTCTTTCCTTCCTTACTTCATTCCTTCCTTTCTTCCTTATTTCCTTTCTTTTTCTTCTCCTTCTTGTTCCTGCTCTTGTTCTTTCATTTAGGACTTCTTTCTACTCAGTGTCTTAATAGGACTGAAGTGGTCTTTCAAGGATTACACTTTAAAGACACACTTGTTATAGCAAAAAATGAGGCAATAATGACATAAGAACAAGAGGTCTCTTCTGTAAACTTCATTTAGAGTTGAGATGGTATGTGAAGCCTCTTAGTTATTTGACCCTTCCTGAACTTGTCAAATCTGGATTGCAATGTCACCATTCATCCTCTCTAGGAAAATGACTTAAGAGTTCATTGGACTCATACCTCACATTGGTAAATTAATTAATGGCTATATCTTCATGGAAATTGACATTACAATGACATACATGTTGTCTACTGTGAAATCAAAGATGATGTTTCAATTAAACGCATGATCTTTAGTGATATGATTAGATTTTAATTGTGAAGGATATGTCTTACAAGATATTAAACATTTACCACATGCAGTTCTGTTTGCTACATATCCTAAAACTAGTATTCATCACCAACTAATGAAATCCATCTGCAAGGAAGGCACATATACATTCATTATAATGTTCTCTACTGTTCTCAGTCAATGACACTATCTACTGTGCTTAAAACCATACCCTTGGCTCCGGGAGAATAAATATTTCTTTATCATTCAGCTCTTTCAGATAGGCATTTACCTGACTTCAGAAATTGCATAGGGTGAGGGTTTTTATAAACTCTAGATTTTCCAGAGGGATGCTATTCCTATAACAAACTCAGGGAATCTCTCCTGGGAAGCTTCTCTGGGTAGACAGCACTTCCCTTTTTCAGTGAGAAGAGGAGAGGCATCAGATGTCCATTGTGAAGAGGAAGTCTCCTTTTAGATGATGTACCATTTGCTAAAATTATCCAGCTATATCTCATAGAAAGATCCATTGTCCTTAGCAACCCAAGTCACTAAGGGTTTATCACATATATAGCTCAACATGCTGACCATCATAGGCACAGGAAATTTCTTACAGCTCCAATCCATTGGTAATGTGTAGTTGGGATGGTCCTTATTCCTTTTGTCATTGCCACAATTGAGACCCTCATACTGCTTTCAATAAGTCAGACTATGTTATATAAATATATAATAAATAAAAGATCCGGGAATGGAAGACACCAAGGAAATATGACCTTGTAGACACAGAAGACGAATATACATATGAACTCACAAAGACTGGACATAGGACCTGAACAGGTTGAAGGCATAAGGAGTCTCAGCACTGAAAGGAAATGTAGGCGCTGGCTCATATCCATAACCTAGAAGTTACCTACAATTGATAACCACTTGAAAAGGAAAAATTTGGGTTTTTTTTCTCCAGTGGAGTTTCACTGGGGATACCACAAACACTTAAAGGGTGGCCTCTTTTTGAAGTTCTTTGACTCATAATGTTTGGACTAGATTTTTGTTATCATTTGTTTATTTTTTACCTTATAAGAAGGTCTTTAAAAAAATACATGGAGACCCAGGGAAAGCAGATGCAGAGTGCTGAAAATTTAATAGAACTTTCCTCGTTGAGAAGTGAATAGAATAAGTGCAGAGGCTCAACCCTGTGAATGGCATTAGCTTGTCAGTCTCCTTAACTGTACACAAGTCATGTTTCTCTCCAGTGTTACCTTAAATTATGAATTATGCATTAGATAAGCATTAACTAGTTCCCATCATACAGCAACATACATGTAAAATACAAAAGCAGTTTTATTTAATTTATTCAATTGTCACCTAGTTTTGCTACTGTTTGGGGGTGGGGGGAGAGCGACCAAACTCCAGATTAACAAAAAGCATACACTAACAGGGTGGAAACCACTTTCAATTATGCCCAATGAGACATAATTTGTGGTATTGACAATATCTTGAATTGCATTGATTTTTCCACTTAACTCAAAGCTTTGACGATGCTCTTGCTTTCACACATTTTTGTCATGTCTAATAAAAATCTGTCCATTGTCAAAATTACCAGGTACAGTGTTTTACACTGATTCGCTGCTATTTTTGTGAATGAAATTGACTTGGGCATATGTGATTTGCAAGCACGATATAATACTATTTAGGTGATGAAAGTCAACGAAAGAGTGTCTTCAACTATTATTGTGTGAGCTATATAGCAAAATGCTTAGGTGCAGAGGGGAAACAGAGACTGGAATCCATGCCACTCTCTCCATGTTAACTTAGCCTATCACACAAAGGAGGTCCACAACTTACATAAACAATCAGTAGGCTAGCTATTAGGTACCAGAATGGAACTGAAGCACTGCAGATGGTGTTACTAACAACCCATATAAAATGCAAACAAAGTGCTAGTGTGCTTACCTGCTCTCGAGGTAAGGGAACTGGTGCTCAGAGAACTGAAGTAGCTAACCTGGATATCCCACAAAAAGTCTGTGGAGATATTAGAAGTAAAAGCCTGCTTTATGACAGGATACAATGCTATGTTTATTTCTGGACAGCTAGTATAGCTCTTCTTCATCTCGGGAATGTTTTTCTATAAAGGAGTTATGAGAAATTTTTATATGATGTGTAAACAAGTTAGTTTAGGTTTTAGAGGATCAGAGAAAAGCAAAATGTTACAGGTTAGGAAGATCAAGACCTCAATTTCTCTTATTATAATCTATTTATCTCATAGCTTGCTTGGAACTCACTGTTCATCAGTTTCATATCAGTTTCATTCTCTTTTATTACCTGCTCCACTGTAATCCATATGTGTGTGTATGTGTGTGTATATGTGTGTGTGTATGTGTGTGTATGTTGTTCATAACACACATGTATAGAGAGTTTCAATGTCAACTCTATCTATAATACACACTGTCAGACTTTAACTTCATGTCTATTTATTCAAAGTAAGATTTGAGGCCTTCATGGAGCTCACTGACTTCTCTTCCAAGCCAGTCTATTCAAGACTTTCCCGACATATTTACCTGGATCTGCTTGGCAGTTCTTCAGGTGCTTTTGTGTAGCACTTTTTTTCTAAAGTTAAAAGTCTTACACCTTGGAGAGAAACTTGTTAAGATATAGTTTTACACCATGTCTTAGTAATATAAAATAAAAGTACAAGAGATTATTTTAGGACAGGGTGTTTACAAGGATATGAAATAAAACAGTGTTTCCAAGGGGCAGGAGTAAAACTCCATCCTACAAGGAAACTCTGTTACAACAAGAAGTGAACAACTGAAGATATAGTCTAGAAGTCCCTGAAACTGTTAAGATTCACTAAGCTCCTCCTACTCCAAGGGGATAATGGCAGGAAAGACAGCTGGGAGTCACTTTCAGAGAAGCCACTCTACAAAGAAGACACCTCTATAAACTATGCTGAAAGAAGCAGAGACTAGCCATGCAGCCTAGAAGAACCAGAGACCAGCTGGACCACCCAGAAAAGGCTCCTACCAACTGAGCCACCTGGAAAGGACACTGTAACTAGAAATATCTGTAGACTGTGAAGTGTGCTCCAGGCTTCCAGCTTCAGTGTGATGTCACCCATTCATGGGTGTCTTCAAGTCATTTCTTTTCCTGTAGGAACTATTCATTCCTATTCCTACATACAACCTCAAGAAAACTAATGGCTTCACCAAGCTGGATTTTAGTGGTACCCATACTTTGGTCTTTTGTAGGCTCCCTATTGTGGGTCAGTATATGTGTTTGTTTTATGTCTTCCAAGGAACAGTCTGTCTTATAACAGGCATTGATAATGTTTACTAAGATTGTATAGAATGCACTTGGAAGCTTTATGAGCAAGCAGTAAACATTTACAGACACAGATGTCAGGTTTTTTCAAACGTAGTTAATGTATTCACTAAACTTTCTGGCTGATATTACAGCTAACAGGAAGGACTATTAATAGTTGTAATTCACACCAAGGTTCCTGCAGGCAAATAATTATTTCAGGGAAGATATTTTCCAAGTTCAAAAAATAAGAAAACAAGTCTTAAAGTAAGACTGAAGACTTGTATTGGGTGGGTGAGAGAAACAATATGATACAATCTACATCTGTCATGTCTGTATTATGACTTCACTATGGGGTTCTCTAGTCTTACTGGATTTAGTGGTCAGAAGAAGTGAAATGCTGACCACCAGTGTATGGTGTGTGTGTGTGTGTGTGTGTGTGTATGTATATATGTATGTATGTGTGCATACATGTGCACACACACATACGCTTTGGGATAGCCACAAACTCAGATCAACTAAAGTGATATTAAGAATATACCATATTTTTATTATAGAATATAGCACAGACATATACTTGGTTTCTTGTAGTTCATTTGGGCCATGTGAGAGCTTAGTGGCCTGTGTATTTACAGATTTTTCAGTAGTAAAATATATTGGCTTCAAATTCCACCAGCTAATTAAAACTTTGCCTGTAATAGATCTCTGCATTTTTTCCCGAAATTTCCAGCCTCATGTCTCTTCTGAGTATCCTGAAAAAATTGGCAACCCAATTTCATCTGAGCTTCTTAGTTCTTGCCTGCTATGATTATAAGATGTGACATCTCATATGGATCCTTGACATGACTTGGTGATACATCTGGCAAAGGCCCCTGCCATTTAACTTTCTATGTCTAAAACATGTGGCACACTGATGTAAGTAGGGCACTATGAGATGTTCCCCTGGACTCATTTAGTCTTATCAAACACGCTTCATAATAGCTGTTTTCATTTCACTATTGATAGAAATAAAGTTTGGAGGAGACAACATTACAATAGATGAACTTATAACCTTAAGTAAAAAGACAAAAAAACTATTCAAGACTGTCATTTTTAGTGGATAGGTCTATACTAACTGACACTGAGGCCTTTTCTCTAGTTATTAAATTCCTCATGGAATGAAATAATATTTTAGATCATGCTTTCAAAATTTGTCTGATGAGGCTTACACTATTTATTAGCTTTTATCAATATTTAAAAAGTTAGATTGAACTGTATTTATGTATGTGTGGGTGTGTGCATTAGCTTATCTGTATTAGTGTGTACTCATATGTGGATAGGTGTATGTTCTGTCCAGGTACCCATTTCTCCAATATAAAGAGACCAAGTGTCTTTTCTCTGAGCTTTAAGTTATTAGACAATGATTCACTATCGTTTAAATATTCTGTTTACTTGGATCAATTACCATTTCTAACAAACTGAAAGTATAGCTGAATGACTTATTTCTTTCTTTTAATAATGTACTAAAGATATTGGACATTGCTAATGTCACTATTGATGTGGATGGCCAGGAATACTTGTTCTTATTGTTGTTGCTTGTTTTTGTTGTTGTTGTTATCATTGTTAACATCTGTTAAGAAAATCTTTAACTCATTGTTTCTCCTTAAGTGGCCGTATAAATTACAGTGAATCTGCCATTTTCTACTTCTCTCTTAAACATTCTTTTATTATTTTTTTGAAATGAAGGAAGACCTAAAGGCATGCTCTTTATTACCCATTCTTAATTATTACATTTTCATTTGAGTTTCATTCTGACATTTACACACATATGCTTAATTATATTTTCTTCTTAATTGCCCCAACCTTCTCTTGCTGGTTTTTTTTTTTTTTGCCATGAATAGCCCTTGCTTCTGATTTCATGATACATCTTTTATTGAAGAACATACCCTTTTTGAAAAAGAAAAGCTCTAGGATTTTATAAATTAATTTTTATAACTATTTTTAACTAACTTCAAATTTTCTCAATCACATGATCTTTAAATGTTCAGGTTTCTAATCACTAACATGCCAATATGATGAGAAGAAACTGCTTGTAGGTCTTAGATACATGACATAACACACATGATCTATACCTACTATACTTTTAGCTTACATTAGTATGGGGCACATTAGGATTGCTTATGCTCTGATAGCCAAAAGCATGCATGAACACACACACACACACACACACACACACACAAACACTTGCACCACAGTCAAATATATACAGACATATCCATACATGAAAATATGGAAACTTCTGGCTTCCCTGAGTCCTGAGGCTAAGTATTTGATGGAAACATGATATTTAGAGCTGGATGTTGTCAAGTCTCTCACTCTCTGAGCAATGTCTGGTTATGAGTATTTGTATTTGTTCCCATTTGCTGCCAAATGAGGCTTCTCTGGTGATGGCTGAGCATGGCACTTACACATAGTCACTAAGAGTAAAATTATTGCTGCAGTATTTTAGTAGAACAATAGTAGTATTTAGTTTTATCCTAAGACCTGAGCTATTGAAACTCAAGTTCTTGGTCACTCAAGCAGTGTCTAGAGTTGTTTATTTCTTGTGAAATTGATCACAAGTTAAATTATATATTGGTTGCTTACTCCTGTAAACTTTGTGCCACTTTTGCCCTGCATGCCTTGAATATAAGACACCATAAAAGGGTTTGTAGCTGGATTGGCATTTACATTTCTCCTTTGGTAGCATGTTTTCAAAGCACATATTTTTTGAAATTTGTTTTAAACTCCAGATTTTATTCCCCTTCTGGTCCACTCTCTGACTGCTCCACATCCTATATCTCCTCCCAGCCCTTGTCTCCACAAGGATGTCCCCACCCTCTACCTGCTACCCCACCAGACCTCTAAACTCCCTGGGGCCTCTAGTCTCTTGAGGGTTAGGTGCATCTTCTTTGACTAAACATAGACTCAGCAGTCCTCTGCTCTACATGTGTTGGGGGCCACAAATCAGCTGGTGTATGCTGCCTGGTTGGTGGTCCAGTGTTTGAGAGATCTCGGGGTTTCAGATTAATTGAGACTGCTGATCCTCCTACAGGGTTCAAAGCACATTTTATTAGATTTGTATTCCCTAGGTTAGGGAACCTCTCCTGTGTTGCACTTGTGAACATCATGGACTGAAGAACTTGTGCACAGCGTTCTTAAACACTTCACATCTTAACAATTCTATGAAGCCTTTTCAGATTCTCAGCAATCAACAAATTTTTCCGAATCGCACTGTTTCTTTTAACACTTTTCATCTACCTCTGTATCTTTTTCTCATTTGATTCAAGTAAGTCTCTACTCATAAGCATGCTATATATTTGTCTATAGTGAATAATAATGTAACTAAACAAACAGTAACAAGAGTGAATTTAAGATAAAGCCTGCTTGCCTTACTCCCTCTCCCTCCTTCCTTTCATCCCTCCTTTTGTAACTTTATTCCTTTCCTTTCCTTTCCTTTCCTTCCCTTCCCTTCCCTTCCCTTCCCTTCCCTTCCCTTCCCTTTCCTTTCCTTTCCTTTCCTTACCTTTCCTTTCTTTTCCTTTTCTTTCCTTTCCTTTCCTTTCCTTCCCTCCACTTTTATGAAGGAACTATTGTATTTCAAGGTGTGAGCATACAGAAGGAATGTAGATAATTGTATAAAAATCTACATGAGCAGCCTCAGCCTTGTGATCATTGCTGGATGAAATGAGGACTGTGTTACTTGTGTACACACAGGAAGCTCTACATCCACAGATCTACAACTTACCTATTGAAGACAGAAACATTTACACACGTGTGCAACGAGGAATCAGCTGTGTAGCCTCTGTGACTACAGTGACACTTCTATAGTGCAAATAATAAAGGTAGGCGAAACTAAAGAACTTGAGATCAATCTCCATCCTGGGAGATGACTAAGTCAGCAATACAAATTTTCTTTAATAAAACACAGCTCAGAATTCCCCCATCTTAAAGTGGTGGTTTTTACACATGGTTGGACACCCTAAAAGAAGAATTAAAAGGAACAAAATGATCCTTTCACATATAATTAATATTCCCATCAACATCCACCCTCATGAGAAAACAAGTTTGGAGATATATTCACAAACATTTCAGCTGAGTCAAATGCTTTTAGTTGGTGCCTGTTCAGGCAAATCCAGGCAGCAAGCCACTTGTGGCTTAATTACTAGATTGTATTAAAACAAGGCAATTTAATTGCAATTAGTGTTACTATTATTTATTCATAAAATGCCAGTATATGTATTTATTTCCAATAATCCATTACTTACAGCCTGGAACTATGTGGGTTACATTAAATTATAAAGTACAAGGTCATTAACCTACAGTTGAACTTTGGATCATTTTTTAAGATTGCATTCTGTTTGCTCTTTGGTTCAGTTTAAATTGTTAACTGCCCTTAGATCATGTATCTTTAGCTATTTAATTTCCCCATGATTTTCTAAAGGCTCTTATCATTGCTAATTAAGCAGGTGTGACCTGCTCTCTGAACAGTTGGCTTTCCTGGAACATCTGGTAGAAATCCAAAACTGAATTAGTCCACTATAGTTTTCAATGTTTCTTGTGGCTGAATCTGGTCAGTAGTAGTTCTGAAATTGTAATACCATCTTGGAGGCCCATAAAAAGGATTTTTGGCTCATGAGAAAATGCTTATATATAGTATTCATCTTTTTTTTTCTGATTCTAGAAAAAGACCATAATTGAGTTGTCAAGGATCATGAACAGAACATGTATATAATGAAAGTTCAAACATAAGCAGTTTTACACAGGGGAAAAATTATTATTCTTCAGCAAAAACGGGTGTTCTCAGGCCAAGGTCAGCTATCAATAGTTTACCTTTGGTTTCTTCCTTTCATTATATGTGAAGTATGATATCCCTCAACCCCTTAGTTTGGGTTTCCAACTGGCATTTATTTTTCTGTTCCTTTAGGTTAACTTACTCATTCAACACTGAATTGCCCCGTACTCCCACATCATACCCTCCTTAAACAATCCTGCTCCCAGTCAGGATTCTAGCTCACCACTTTTCTTTAGTCTATAATATTCTATCACTATCTCTTAATATGCCCTTCCCAAAAGGCTACTTTCCAGTTTCCTGTCTTCCATTTATGTGTCAGGTTAAAGGCACATACACACACACACACACACAAACACACACACACACGCACATGCACACACAAAGATTTAAAGTAAAGCTTCACATATGAAAGTGCACAAAACATTTGTCTTCCTCAGTCTGACTTAGTTAATTCGGTTTAATTTCTTCAAGTTATATCTATTTTCTGCAAATTTCATAATTTCATTTTTTCTTTAGAGCTGAATAATTTTCCATTGTGTATATATAGCACACTTTAAAATCCATTTTCCTGGGGATGAACATTAGGCTAATTCTCTTTTCTAACTATTGTGATATGAGCAGCACCAGAAAAAAAAGGGTCCAAATCTCTCTGTAGTAGAATATAAAGTTTTTTTATGCATGTTTTCCAGAGTGTATGACAGTCACATGACATCTCTATTTTTATTTGTTGAGGAATGCTGCTCAGACAAATTTCCAAAGTGGCTGCATAAATACATACATTCAACAAGAGCATATAAGGATGCCCTTTGAGCCACATCTATGCCAGTACTTGTTGGATAGGGTATTCTTTTACATGCTGACCTCCAGTTGAACCAGAACCATTTGTTGAAAATGCTGTCTTTTTTTCCACTGGATGTTTTAAGCTCCTTTGTCAAAAATCAAGTGACCATACGTGTGTGGGTTCATGTCTGGGTCTTCAGTTTTATTCCATTGATCTACCTACTCATCTCTGTACCAATACCATGCAGTTTTTTATCACTATTCCTCTATATTGCAGCTTGAGGTCAGGGATGGTGATACTCCCAGAAGTTCTTTTATTGTTGAGAAAAGTTTTTGCTATCTTATATTTTTTGTTATACCAAAATGAATTTGAGAATTGCTCTTTGTAAATATATGAAGAATTGAGTTGGGATTTTGATGGAGATTGCATAGAATCTGCAGGTTGCTTTTAGTAAGAGGGTCATTTTTACTGTATTAATCCTGCCAACCCATAAGCATGGGAGATCTTTCCATCTTCTGAGATCTTCAATTTCTTTCTTCAGGAATTTGAAGTTCTTGTCATACAGATATTTCACTTGTTAGGTTAGATTCACACCAAGATATTTTATATTATTTTAGCTATTGTTAAGGATGATGTTTCCCTAAGTTCTTTCTCAGGTCTTTTATCCTTTGAGCAGAGGAAGGCTACTGATATTTTAGAGTTAATTTTATATCCAGTCACTTTGCTGAAGTTGTTTATAAGCTGTAGGAGCTCTCACTAATAAGTTGATATTAGCCCAAAAGCTCACAATACTCATGATACAACCCACAGACCATATGGAGCATAGAAGGAAGAATAGGGTGTGGATGCTTCAGTCCTGCATTAAGGGGGAAACAGGACAATCCAGGGGAGGTGGAGGGAAAGAGGGACCCAGGAGGCAGAGAGGAGGGGGAGAAGATAAGGGGGTCAGTATCAGGAACTGGAGGAGATTTGAGAGCAGTACAGAGTATCAGGAAATCAAACAAAAATATGTAGCAGGGGGTGGTGAGGAACTGGGGATAGCCACTGGAGGGTCCCAGACACCACAGAAACATGAGGCTCCAAGTACTCGATGGGATTGACTTTAGCTGTAATCCACAGAGAAGGGGGAGAGAGAACCTGTTGAGACCACCTCCAGAAGATAGATGCATTGCTGGTTGAGGGATGCGACCACCCATCCATCTGAAAGTTTTTAACCCAGAAATGATCCTGTCCAAAGAAGAACAGGGACACTAATTGAAACAGAGACTGAAAGTTGGGCTAACCGGGGACTGCCCCACCTGGGGATGCATCATTTTTGCAGACACCAAATCCAACATTGTTGCTGTGATAAAGAAGTGTTTGCTGACAGGAACCTAGTCTGGTTGTTCCTTGGGAGGTCTGGCCTGCAACTAACCAATGCAGATATGGATGCTTGGAGTCAACCATCAGTCTGAGCTCAGGGAACCTGGTTGGGGAGCTGGTAGAAGAACAGGAAGAGCAGAGGAGTAACCCCATTGGAAGAACAACATAGGTTGGTCTGACCACCCAGTTATCCCAGAATCTAGACCACAAAACAAGGAGGACCTTGGAGGGATCCATGGCTCCAGATACATATGTAGCAGAGGATGGCCTTATCTGACAGCAATAGGTGTGGAGGTCCTTGTCCCCAGGGAGGCTTTATGCCCCAGTGTAGGGGACATATTGGAGCAGTGGGGCAGGAAAGTGTGGCTGGGTAGGGGAGCACCCTAATACAGGCAATGGGTTAGGGTGAGGGACGATGTGGATGGGGGTTTGGTAGAGGGGTAACTGTGAAGTGGGATATCATTTGAGATGTAAATGAATGGAATGATTTATGAGAGAGAGGGGAGAGGGGAGAGGGGAGAGGGGAGAGGGGGGAGGGGAGGGAGAGAGGGAGAGAGGGAGAGAGAGGGAGAGAGAGGAAGAGTCAGTCAGTTAGGAGTTAGTGCAATATGTATAGTGCAGTTTAGTTGAGTTTGTTCACGAGTTCCTGCAGGTCAATGTTGGTTAACAGAGACAGTTGAAGTCAGAGAATAGAAAAGAGCCAGAAGATTAGAACAAATTACTAGTGTTAGTTTAAAGCAAAGCAGAGCAATTCAGGGAGAAGGTTAGAGAAGCCAGATTGAATCAGTCAACTTAGAGAGGAGTCTTGAGCCAGAACAGTTGAGTTGAACAAGCTAAGAAGAGGGCAGAGAGAACTAGGAAGGGGTGAGCTTATTGAGCAGTAAGTCTCAGAAATCACGATTACATCAGGTGAATAAAAGTTAGATTTACAAGTATAACCTGATATTGTCAAATTATTTTTAAATATTTAAGTTCACACCTATTTATCCAGGGTGCTCATTTTTCAATAGATAGTCAAAACCATAGAGATACGTAACTAGTCTAAACAGCACAAGAGACAGAGAGCTCAGTCCTTAATTAGAAAATGAGCTGGACAGAATTTGTCAATTTGACACAAGCTAAAGACCTCTGAGAAGAGTGGAGAAAATGCCTCCATCAGGTTGGACTATAGAAAAGTATCTTTGGGTATCTTCTTTACTAATGATTAATATAGAAATACCCACATTCTAAAGGAAATACATGCTAATGGACTTACTCCATGAGGTCATCTTGTAATGATTGCAGATCCACTGATAAAAGATGACAATGGTCAGTTTCAGGCAGAAGGATAGTTCATTTCAATTAAACTAGAAATGGCAGGATTACGACAAAAGGCAAGGGGAAGAAGAACTTAAGAAGTCAGAGATGAGTCAGATACATTGTTCAGTGGGTAAAAGATTTTGCCAGATAAATCTGGTGTCCTGAGTTCAATTTCTAGAACCCACATGAAGGTGAAAAAATCAACCCTAACATTCACACATGTAGTGCATGAACACACAGGCATGCACACACGTGCATATGCACATTAACACAAACATACAGAGACATTCTTTCCCACAAACACTCAAATGCACAGAGAAAAATAATAAATAGGATAAGATAAAATAAAATTTAGGCAGTTTTAATTAAAAAAGAATTGGAACAATTCTTCCTGCTCTTTCTTTAGTCCATTTACTCTCAGCTAACTTCCCTCAAGACCCTCCTATGTACCTAACTCTTAAGTTTATAACTTCTTTTGCTTTGAGTATTATTATTACACATGCACATATATGCACAAATATGTAAAAGCAATCCCAGTGTCCACGTTGTCGTTGTATGTATATATAACTTCAAAGCTAACCACTCTACATTAGATAATCAATACTAATTGAAAAGGCTAACTCTCCTTCTCTCATAAGTCATTAGTTACATACACATAGCTTTTGTATATGTGTAGAACCCCCATAAAATTTTCCCTCTTGAATATGTCCATTAATATTGTCCTTGTTTCAGACTTGCTTATGCAGCTATTTCTAAAAAAAAAGAATAAACCAGAATATCAGTCTATGATGTAACAGTCACTATTAAATTAAATTTAAAATAAAAAATTGAAACATGAAAATCCTACTACATGTACAATATGTGAGACAACCAAATGACTCCATTTCAAACAGATAGTGGATAAGCTGGTGACATAAACCCAAGAATCAAAGAGGGTTTCATATTGACTGCCTTCCAAGTCAATACTAATGGAAAACAACAATGTTACAAAGATGTGCTGCCTGTTAGTAGGGGAATGAGCATATATCAAAATCAGAAGGGCAAGGTGAGAAGGCTGCCATGTCTTTCAGTGAACAGAAACGACCGCAGAGATTTTTATAAGTTCAAATGTCAACTATAGAAGTCTAACTCAAAGAACTATGGTGGAGTTACAAGTATATAGTATTTCTACTATGAAAAGGGAAAAAGGTGAATGGAAGGGAATATCGTTAACCTATTCAATCAAAAAACACATGACTTTAGTAGAATTCTATTCCTTTGCTCAATGTAAAGAAAAAATATGTACATATATTTTGGAAGAGATTTTTTTCTTGTTACACCACAATAAGAATGTTACATGGTCCTATCCTTTGTTCCCCAAAAGAGTTAAACTCATATTCTTGGATGATCCCTTCAGAAAAGGTGAAAAAGATATCAAAGCATCTTGAGGTATGTTATACACAGAATCAAATATGATGTTAAAATACAGAGATCCTAACCATTATTACGGTGACACTGTTGGAGTAGTAATATCATAAATAATGTTCCGACCCCAGTCTAACACACAGAGTGCCCAGTATAAGGACTTTAGTCATTAATTCTGTTTAGCTGTAATGCTGAAATGAGCATGTGGGTAAGAAATAAGATGGTAAAGAAAGCCAAATAATTCCACATTTTATATTTCAGGCGTATTAAAATTGATGAACAGGCAGGAATGTGAAGAAACCAGGAAGGAGTCTATACTCTATCTTTTAAAAAAGAAATAATGAACTCTAGTCTTGGCCCAGAGCATGAGACAAGGAAAAAAGATAAGGGCCCTAATAAAAGATACTAGGAATTAATTCCAACTATATGCATATTAAGTGGCTCTAATGTTATCAATAAAGAAAAAATGAGAGTGATTTATTTATTTTCCTGTCTTCCCTTCTCTCTGTCTGTCTGTCTGTCTGTCTGTCTGTCTGTCTGTCTCTCTCTCTCTCTGTCT
>NW_021604568.1:10661592-10672280 GCF_004785775.1 Grammomys surdaster | reverse complement strand
CTCTCTCTCTCTCTCTCTCTCTCTCTCTTTCTCTCTCCAGAATATTGATATTTTCTAAAACATGGAGTCATCATATAGGAAATATATCCTAGCACAATAAATCCTTTTTCACTTTACACATTTATATTTATGATCCACGGCAATGTTTATTTTCCTGTTCACTGAGCCTTAAACAATTGCTAAGAAACTCTCCATATTATCATGCTCTTTCACTATATCAGTAAAATTATGTAAATTGGAGCACGTGATTAATAAGCACCAAATATACTGGAAGACTTGGGCAAGCTTATGAGTCCCAGGTTATGTGGTACGAAAATAAAGAGCCCACGGACTACAAACAAAAGGTGAATTTTTAGAGACTGAAAAAAGCTGAATACATCAGAGTACCTGCTCTGAGTAAAATACGAATCAGTTTTCACCCATCTCAACATGAACATTTGTTCTTAGACTGCATGTTTTACAAGTGACAAAATGGCTTAAAGGACAGTAGTGTATCTTAGTTGATGGAGCAATTTCCTAGTCTGAACAATGCTCTTGATCTAATCCCCAGAAACACATAGTCTCAGTCATGATTGTCCGCAGTTCCAGAACTTAGGAAGTACAAGTATGAGGATTAGGAATTCCAGGTAGTCATTTGCTACATAGAATGATTGAGGCCAGCATCAGCTGCATGAAAATTGAACTCAGTCACTAAATAAATTACTACAATTATTTCAATGTATTAGTTTCCCCAAATGGTCTCTGTCTGATTAAGCTAGAGAATACCAAGTTTGTTAAACAGATTAAGTATTTGGGTCATCTTAAGATATAAGTCCTAATATTTGCATCTATCTTGCATAAGTTTGGATGTCTTATTAGGTTTCATGGCTAGTCCCATCAAAACAATAAGAATTTAGGTAGTCTATATTCATTATTTCTGGGCAAAGTTAAGATATGATGACGCTGAGCCATAATTCTGAGTTGATTTCTCAGTTCAAAAATTTTAATGTAATGAGAATTGAGTAATACAACTCTAGGACCAGTTAGTAGTAGAATACACGCTAGGTGATTGGAATCCCTAGCTATATTGTCACTTGCCACTTTTTCTATAGTATATCTTCACTGCTAACTATTACCAGATTCTGATACAGAGAAAAGTAATAAACTTCATATAGATTAGCACATTAGTTTCTGAAGAGTAGGGACAAACAGTGACTATATTATAGATTCTTGTCTCTAGCTCTTAAAAACAACAGCAAGAGGAAAATTCTTCCACTTGGAAAATTTTCAAATGAAACAATTTATTATCTAATTTGGTAAAGATATAAGTCAGGAGACATGGATTATAGTCTCATGAAATGCATATTTTGACTGGTTATTCAGGTATTTACAAAGGTAGAAAAATGGAAAATCTGGGACAGTAATATGGAGAAAAGGCTTATAATAACACCTTTTGGAATAGGCAAGAAATGAGAATATTATTTTGGCACATGTTAATGTCCACTGAAATTCATTTAACACAGAAAGATCACTAATCAAGCAGAAAATTTAATTTAGCAGCTTGTTCACACTAATGCTGCTATAAAGCCCATGTAGATGGAGTAGTTGAAATGTTATGAACATAAACTTGGCAGAGGCAATAGCCTAACCATATTAGCCTGTATTCATCAAAGCTTAGGTAGTTATTTCTATAATTCCCAGTCTCCAACAGACCCAAATACTGACATCCATTTCTAAGCATTTGTTTCTGATGACATCAATCAGAGAGAAAGGCCATTTCCTTGAGGAGAAATTTATTTATAATGGATTCCTTCCATCCTGGAAAAACACTATCAATTCACTTTGTTTAACTTGATTAGATTTACCACAAATCTATGTATGGTTTATGATCCCTGACCATGGAGCAATGCAAGCATATTTATGCAAAAATTTCACGTAACAAAGACAATAATATTATGTGAGCTCCTGTGAAGAGAAATCAAGGTTTCTGACTTTCTGCATAATATCTGGCTGTGTGTTTCTGCATTTGTTCCATCTTCTGTAGGAGAGAACTTTCTCTGATAATGACTGAGAGGACACTCATCTATGCTTATAGCATGATTGTCATTAGGCGTCATTTTTTGGCTACAGTTTTTCCTTTGTGTCGTTGTTGGTTTTGCTGATGCTGCTTCTGTTGTTGTTATTATTTTTTATAACAGCACTGTCTGGTTTTATCCTAGGTCCCTGGGCTATTTATAGTCTGATTCTTCTTTTGTTTTTATTCTTAATATGTGCAATTTATCAAAGTTAAATAAAGATCAGATAAACAGTGTAAGTAGACGTACATCCTTAGTGAAATAGAAGCGATCATTAAAACTGTCCCAGTCATATAGTCTGATTCTTAACCACTCAAGTACCATTTTGGATACAGAATTCGTCTTGTAAAGTGGGACTTAAGTAAATTCAGGCATTAGTTGGATATTCTTACAACCTTTGTGCCACAATTATAGTAACATATCTTGTAGGCAGAACACTAATGTAGATCAAGGAAAGGGTTTTTGGCTAAGATGGTGCTTATATTTATCTATGAATCATTATGAAAGTTTAGTTTTCTTCATGGACGTTTTACTGGGGAAACAAACTACACTTTTTTCCTTTTCTAAAATATATTATTTTACATAATATAATACTGATTCAAGGTTTCATCTCCCTCTAATCACCCAAGTTTATCTCCACCTCCCCTCTACTCTCTATTAACTCTCTTTATGTCTCTAGTAGAAAAAATAGATTTTAAGATGTAATAATATGGTAAAATGAAATAAAATAACCAATACATTTGAAAAGGACAAGATAAATAAACAAAAGGAAAAAAAACCCAAGAAAGGCACAAAAAATTTAGATATGGATTCAAAGAACAGCTCATCTACAAACTTAGGAGTCCTTAAATTTACTAAACTGGAAGCCATAATATATTCTCAAAGGACCTGAAAAATAAAGAATGAAAAAGAAAAAATATGTAATTTTTCTTTAAATAAATAAATACATATTTATGAGAGTGGAATAAGGTTAAAAAAATGAAAACAAAATCTCTGACACAACATTATGAGACAGCGAACCTCAAAAAATGTCGTTGAGTTAGTATTTTACTGGCTGACTACTGCTGTGCATGCAGCCTACATTTAAGAGTAATATGTAGGCAAAACAAATCTTGGGTTGAAGGTTTTGTGGGTGGATTGATGTCCCAATTCCTCCTCTGGAAGTTCTGCCTGGCCATAGATGATAGCTGATAGCCACTTCAGTCTCTGTATTCCCCTCTGTAAAGAATCTCAGCTAGGGTCTCCTCATAGACTCCCTGTAGCCTCCCCCATCCTAGGGGTCCAGCAAGTCACAGGATTTTTTCCACCAATCTCTATTCTCTCCTGCCCCACACCCTCCACACCAGATTGATATCTTGCACCCCTCCTCACCCACTATCCCATCCAGTTCCCTCTCTCCACCCACCTCTGATGACTATTCTCTTTTCCTTTATCAATGATATTCACTCATCTGCCCTTGGGCCCCCCTTACTACCTGGTTTCTTTGGATCTGTGGATTGTAGCATGGTTATCCTGCACTTTACGTTTAGTGTCCACTTATTATGTATATGTACATAAATATATATTTATGTATATAAGTATATGAATATATATATCATACAAATTTATTATACATATATATATATATATATATATATATATATATATACACACAGTATGTGTGTGTGTGTGTGTGTGTGTGTGTGTACATAAAGAACCTGTTTGATACATTTATATACACAGGTATGTTGCATATACACTATGGGTTCCAGTCTAGTGATTTTATGGTATTCCTGAGAGTGTAAATAAGTAGGTCTCTGCATCCATATCTCTTTCTTGTACCTTTTCTTGGGCTCTTTTCCTACTGTTTATTTCATTATATTCAGATGTGTTAGTTTTTCTTTTTATCTTACTGCATTTTATTTTATTATAACCCTTAAAAGCCTATTTATTTTCTAATGAGAAACCCATTGGGAGCAGGTTCAGGTGGGAGGGGAGTTAGGAAGAAACCGAAAGTGATACAGGGTAGGGAAACTTCATTCAGGCTCTATTATGTGAGAAAAAAATCTATATTTGGTAAAAAGAAAAAACCAAAAAAAATTATTAAAATTTAAAAATTAAATTCTCCTATAAAAATGTAGAAATAAAGGTATGGATTGAGGAGTGGTCTTACTTAACATCAGATAGTAATATGCCTGGGGATTTGTTTCCCATTTTCACAGTCTATTTGTATAAATGTTGAGGCTTCAAAGAAACCCACTTGTTTTACATGGTTACTTTGATCATAAAAATCAATGAAGCAATTCCCAAAAAGTGATTTTGTGAAGAGTTTAACCTACAGAGAGTACTTACCTTGATTTTAACACTTCACATATCCATTAAGTTGGGATTGAATTTGTTTCTTCACAATTTGAAGTCTAACTTGACATGCAAATTATTCTTTCAAAACTATGCTAATTCATTCACTTACATTTTTGTTCAGGAACATAAATGTAGTGGCCTAAAACCCACATTGAAAGATAAACCCTTAAAATCAACACTTGCTGGCATCCTTATGATGTGGTTGTTGGTGGTGGTTGTAGTGGTGGTGTTGGTGGTGGTGGTGGTGGTGATGATAGTGGTGTTTAAAAAGTAAGACAAAATATGTCAGCTCAACTCATGTTGAGTTTATCAAAAGAATATCAAAATGTAACAAGAGGCATAAATAAGATATTTATGGACCTAATTAGGGTAAGATGAGGTGACTAAGAATAATCCCTAAAACAATTGCTATTGTTTTTATATTTAAAAAATGCAAGCAAAGAAGTATTCAAAGGCCAGAGAATATGAAGACAGGAGAAAAGCAATCTATCAACAAGGGACAGAATAGCCTGAATTTAATTTCTTCCCTCTTGGTCCCATAAGAAGCCAACCCTTGCCACAGCTGGACTTCAGTCCCAAATAATAATGCATGAATTTCTTTCTACATCACTTTAGCTTTGATAGTGAGTTAGGTTGATGCTGGAGAACTAAGAGAATGATGGTGATATTCTATCTCTTAGGTTTTCTTTTTCTTGTTTTTCTAACAAAAAGGACAACTTTCTTTAGTTTTTATCCTTTGAAGTGAATTAAAAACATCTTATTGTGTTTTATGTTATTTTATAATGGAAAGCTCAAATTCAAAGCATTATACTATTTGTTGTTGCTGTTGTTGTTACTGTTGTTGTTTTTGGTGATGGTGGTAGTAGTGGTGGTGGTGGTGGTGGTGGTGGTGGTGGTGGTAGTGATGTGTGTATGTGTTCTTGTTGTTGTTTTGTTTTCTGAAAAAAGATTTTTTTTTCTGGTGTGAGTTAAATATTGACCCATGAAAATTGATACAGAAGAAAGAAAAACAAGTTTCTTTCACAGAGGAAAAGATTATTACCAATCACCTAATGGATTCATTTATTGTTTTGATATGTTTATTTAGCTTGCACATTAATATTAATTTATTTCATATCACTTCACTCACTATTATTTAAATGTAATATTCAGTTTAGCAAGCTATTTATTTGAAGAGCATAATCAATTCTTTGTGCCTAGATTCTATACATCAGGATTAGAGATGGAGTTGTATCTGGAACAAAATGATAAGAATGTGAAAATTGAACACCTGAATGATCTACTTCCAGCAACAAGCCATGGAGAGACTTGAAAAAATTTGGGGGCTATTATTCATTGATAACTTTCACAAGTAGTAGTCCATGAAAACAGTAATTTTTCTATAATGTCCTGTCTTGTTAATGTTTCTTTGATAGAAACATTATAGTATCCTGATGGTTAAATAGGAATATTTACTAAGGATATAGAACTTGATGTTTATGTCCCTGAACCATTCTAGAGTGATGTCTGTTCATGGGCTAACACTTTTACATTTAACTATTAGATAAAATCTAGAAGAATTTAGCAACTCTTGAGGGCTTACATAGAGGGGTGGAGGGGGTAAGTGAAATGGATTATTTTTTCCTCTTCTTGAGGCAAAATAGCTGAAATAAGCATCTTTCAAGGACAATAAATTTATTTTGGCTATTTGATTTATAATTTTCAATCTCTGGTTATTTTATTGTATTGTACTGAAACCTAAAATAAGGCAGAATGATATATCAGAGGGCATGTTATAAAATAAAGTGTCTTATTTTGTGCCACATAGAAGGCAGAAATAGAAGGATGAGTGATATCTTCTAGCATATACTCTCATTGACCTCTTCCCTTTAATGAGGTATAACTTCTAAAGAGATATCCACCACCTCAAATATTGCCAAGAAAATTTCATTACTTGTTTCATCCACTGATGAGTTTGACAATCCAGGATCCACTCACCTTCCCCAAATCTCATGTCTAAAATACCTTTGCATATAGATTTTTACCAAATAAACATTTGAGAACATTTGACATTCCAACCACAAATGTGTTAGGTTGGCTGGCAGCTTTTCCCCCTATTTATATGATTTGAATTGATACCTGTCATTTCTAAAATCTGAGAACTTAAAATGGTAGCTGCAATTGTGATAAGCTTGTCTTCTTTGTGGTTATCAATTGTGAAGAGTTTATTTGGTTTAATATTCACAAACGAGGTGTTATGTGCTCACTATGCACCAACTTATTAAGTTATAAGGTTTATTTATACTCTCGATTTTGGAACTATCACTCTGAGGTCAGGAAGCATCATTTCTTTAGGATTATGGAAAGTTTAGTTTGCCACCATACTGGAAACACAAAATAAAGCCATCTACTTGCTCATGAGCCAAGAAATAACAGTGCATATGGGGCTCCCATGACATACTGGTCTATGAGTTCTTTTTGTCAATTTGACACTAACGTCAACAAAGCAGAGGTGAACTTAATTGAGAAAATGTCTCTACAAGATTGAGACAGAAAAGTCTTTATTAATGATTGATGAAGTTAAGCACAACCTTGTGAAAGTAGTTCTTAGTAAATTAAAATAGGCTAAGCAGGTAATTAAGAACACATCAGAAGACTTACTCTTCCATGGTCTCGGTTTTTTTCCTGCCATGATTTCTTGCCCTGACTTCCTGCAATAGTAAACAGTGGCCTAAGAGTTAAGTTGAAATCAGCAACCCTTTTCCCCCTAAATTGCTTTTGATGGTGGTATTTTATCACAACAATAAAAATCCTAATACATCTTTCAAAGACACACTTCCAGTAGCTCACAAATGCCCAACTAACCCCATGTTCTAAATGTTCCACTACTACAAGATTAGACCTTTGAACACATGGATAGTTAGAAGACATGTAGCATCTAAATTATAGCATGTGGTTAAGGGAAAAATGGAATGATCACAAGTTTCCACAGGAGTTTCCATAGGAAACAAGTGTCATATAAAGGATAATGCTCTATATTTGTCCAGGGATACTATGCTTGGTATGATGCATATTCGGCAAGCACTAGAATCTTCATATATTTTTCAGAGCAAGGAAAATTCATCTTGAACAAAAGCAAAGCTTACTCTGGCTTCTACTTTGATTTTGTCTCCTGTTCCTGTAATAACTGTGTTGTGATGAGACTCTTAGTTCCTCACATCAAGAGAGCATTCTCTGCAATTTGTTTTGAACTGCTTTGAATTAGTGGGCCTACTAAGGCTCTTAGATGAATTTTAAATAATGAGATTGTCAATCCCAGAATAACAATTTGCTGACTGATTTTAGTCCTACTTCTGACAACAGGCTATCACTATTTGTAAAACAATATCATCATTCTGTATTTTGAATAAAATAGGTAAACCACAAAGTGACAGATAAGAGGAGAGGATAAATGAACCATTATCTACATTATGACACTCTTTAAAAGTCCAAAAACCTTCCAATGGAGAAATATATTGGACCAACACAAAAAGTTAATAAATTAATTATTAAATGTATTGATTCTAGAACTATGTTCTTCCATGGTGTCTTAGTTAGGGTTTGCATTGCTGTAAAGAGACTCCTTAACCATGGCAGCTCTTATAAAGGAAAACATTTAATTGGAGCTGGATTACAGGTTATGAGATTCAGTCCATTATCTTCATGGTGGGAAGCATAATAGCATCCAGGCAGGCATGGTTCTGGAGGAGCTGAGAGTTCTCCATCTTGTTCTGAAGGCAAACAAGAAGAGACTGTCTTGCAAACAGCCAGAAGGAGGCTCTCAAAGCCCACTCCAACAATGACATATTACCTTCAACAAGGCCACACCTATTCCAAAACACCTGTTAATATTACCATCCTATGGGCCAACCATATTCAAACCACTACACATGGTATGTACACTACATGTCTAATTCCTAATATCCTGAGTTTGAGAATCTAGATATCTTGTATTCTTAAGAGAAGTCTACATGGAGTTTCCAAATAAATTATGGAGCTATTCTGGGTACAAACTGCATCTCTTTACATACCCTATGAGTGATATTTTGTTCAATGTAAAACAGCCAAAAGAAGTTAGATCTTCAGCATCTGAGTTATATTTATATATACATTTCATTTTGTACAATTTCTTTTAGTCCACAAGTATGTGGTCAATGACAATTTCTGTACTGACATTTCCAAAGAAAATAAATGAAAAATAATTAACTTCAACCTTAAGTGTTCCTAGAAAAATGTGGCAATGATTGCCTTTGTACCAACTAGACATAATGACAGAAAAGAATTATTGTCTATGTATCATTTCTTCTCAAAATTTCCAAGTATTAATATATACCAATAGATAGATAAATGATAGATAGGTGATAGATAGATGATAGATAGATAGATAGATAGATAGATAGATAGATAGTTGAGTCGGTAGGTGATAGTGGTTTTCTAGGAGAATAAGTTTCTATGCATTGTCTCAATTGACAAAATAGTTGAACTGTTTGAGTCTTTTGTCAATATCTGTAAGAATAAAAATATTTAAAGATAAATTATATTTACAGCAATCTCATTTAAAGAGTTATACATGCTCTTCCATGGTATAAGTTTAAAATTTCTAAATACAGCCTTGTATATGGAGATCATTTCTAAGACTATAGATGATATAATCTTCATACATGGGATTAAAATGAAAAAACTAATTCCAAGTGACTGCAAAGTCTTGGGTATTGTGTTACTTTTCCTGCAATTCCAGATAATAATCTTTTTCATACCACATTTGAATCATTTACTACATTAGTAACTGAATATTCATTAATCAGAAAAGAGCTATGTAAGGTATAATGTCCTCATAGTGGAAAAACAATGCAACAATAAATGGGTCTCATACTGAACTCTAGTAAATATGGAAAATGCATAGTCTATTCAATGGATTCTCTTTCATACTCATTTAGACATAGAGATTAGTACATGATTACTTTCTCCCTGTTCTATATTTAGCCACTTAACAACCAAGTTTAAACTCCAGAAGAAATCAGTCATCTCTCTATGCTAGGTCCATGACATCTTCTTTCATTACTCAAAATGCACATATCACTTGCCATTATCACTTCCCAAATAAAGTTATTCAAGGTGCTGACTGTCATCATTAATAAACTATGATGTGGAGTTTAAGCTGAAATAAAGCCATTCTTCCCCATGTTGCTTTTGATCATGGTGTTTTTCTTAGTAATATAAACCCTATCTAATACACCCAAAGTAATATCCATTTTGTACTCATTTAAAATTTATTAATAAAAGGAAGTTATCAAATGCTACTTTGATAAGATACTGTTAAACTCTTTAGATACTTTTTTGTTACTCATTAAAGCCTTAGAGAGAACTTTAAGTCACTTCCCCGTGCTTTGGTGAGGTGCTGCTGTTTTAGCTAAATCACTGACAGTTCTACCCAAGGAAGTGTCAGAGTTAAGATTACACATTCCAGTTGTGCTATGCTCTTTTCTGATCCCTTGATCCGATGATCTCTTTGATACTGAGAAGTAAACTTTTATACTTTAATCTCAAAGATGAATCACAGCTCTTTTGATCTGATGAAAATGGAGTTTGTTCTACAGACTAAGGGAGGAATTACCAGTCTCTTCAATGATGTTTTATATTAATTGATCAGATCATCTTTTCCTCTTACTTTTTTATATTATAATATAATTATATCATCTTATCTCTCTTTCCTTCCTCTAAACCCTTCCATATCCTGCTACTGTCTCTCAAATTCATGATCCTCATTACATGCACATATTTATATTATATGTACAAATATAGCATGATAAACTTATATAATGTTAATTATATGTCTGGTGTCATGCATGACAATGTGGTATTGGACAATCAGTTGGTATGGCTCTCCCTTAAGAAGACATTTCTGCTTTCAGCATTCCTTAATTGCCTGTATATTGGTGCTGCGCTTCTTCAGCTATTATTTTATTTTCGACCTTTTTATTGTTCTTTTTTTTTTAAAGAAGGGATCATTATAAGTAATTGTCTATAGACATGTTACATTTTATCCCTGTCTTAAACACAGAGGTGACTGAGTCTCCTGGATATCAGAGCTATCTTCAGAGTCCTGAAAGATAGACTCCAATAAAATGCCTCCCAACTTTCAGGTGCTTTCTCAGCACTTGAGTTTAATGAGAAGGCAGTGACAACTTATTGTGCTTTTTTTTCTTCTCTTTTCTTCTCTTCTCCTCTCCTCTCCTCTCCTCTCCTCTCCTCTCCTCTCCTCTCCTCTCCTCTCCT
>NW_021604568.1:10655178-10661582 GCF_004785775.1 Grammomys surdaster | reverse complement strand
CTCTCCTCTCCTCTCCTCTCCTCTCCTCTCCTCTCCTCTCCTCTCCTTTTTTTTCCAAAGACTATACTGTGTCAAGAGTAAGGTAATAATAGGAACCTTACTTGGGAATAATGACATATCTTTGAAAAATAGCTCTTATCTCTGCATAACTGGTTCAAGAAATACACTCTTATCTTCTTACATTCTTGGACTCATCTGTCCTATAGATTATTTATATATATGATTTGATTGTGAGCAGCACTGCTTGCCTTTTTAAAATATGAGGAATCAAAGTCAAGGCATAATGGGTTAGAGATTGGAAAGTCTTTGGGGATGCTTCCAGAATCTTGCTTTGCAACAGTTGTGGTGATACTGAACTACATTTGAAGGATTTAGTCTATGCATCTATAAAAATCTACAACCCAACCTAAGATTATTCAAAAAATGTTTGTGATTTTTTTCCCAGCATAAATATGGGTAATGTCTATTTTTTTGGTATTTGGATGATAAATTGTACAGCCACCCAAATAGTTAGAAGAACTGTAGGAATAATATTCATCAAATATATTAATATGGCAAAAGGAATTTTTATAACAGACTTCATCAAGTCTACTAAAGTGTAAATAATGACTTTCTTATTTGTGTTAGTAACTTTTCTCATTAAGAAGCTTAAGGCAAGAGAATTTTGTTTTGTCTCATTCTAGGGAGGGTAGGCATTTTGTTAGGAGAATCTCAAAGCTGTAGAAATCGGAAGCAGGAGACAGCTAGTTACAGCGTATTAACATCCAGGAATCTATCTCCCTAGGGGTACAGCAAGAACAGGCTATAAATAACAAGACTTATAGCATAGAGACCCACTTTCTAAGTCTGGAGCCCTCCTTGCAATGATTTCCAAAACTAGCAAAACGACATGGCCAGATGGATATTATGTATTCAAATGTATGATCTAGTGGGGATCATTTCACAACTAACCCTTAATTCCAAGGATTAAGTACATCACTATCAGTGCATCACACGGGTAAAATCAAATATGCCAAGAAGCTATGGGCTGAAATTGACCACATGATATTTCTCTGAACATTCCACATGTGTTTGAGAAAACAGAACAAAACAGAAACAAAAACAAAACATGATGCTAAACACATACCCAACATATACCCTCTTGTGACTGTTATAAAGTGGCTCTTTTCAAAGACCATGTAACCAACATCACTACTAATGATAAATGTATAAAGGGTTAACACTATTTCTAAGGGAACAACATAGTAGTATTTTCTATTTAAGGAGGATATAAAGAACTCTCTAAAAGAGATACAGGAAACCACAGTCAAGCTGGTAGAAGCCTTTAAAGAAGAAACAAATAAATTACTTAAAGAAATACAAGAAAATACAATAAAGCAGGTGAATGAATTGAAGAAAAATGGTCCAAGAAATAAAAATGGAAATAGAAACAGTAAAGAAAATGTAAAGAGAAGCAATCCTGATGATAGACAAATTAGGAAAGAGATCGAGATCAGAAGCTAAAGATGCAAGCACCAGCAACAGAGTACAAGATATAGATAAAAGAATCCCAGGCATAGAAGATCATAAAAAATATTGGCACACTGGTCAAAGAAAATACAAAAGGTTAAACGTTCCTGACCCAACATATTCAGGAAATTCAGGACACAAGGAAAACATCAAATCAAAGAATAATAGGAATAGAAGAGGGTAAAGAAGCCCACCTTAAAAGACCAGAAAGCATCTTCAAAAAATCATAGAAGAAAACTTCCTTAGCTTAAAGAAAGAGATGGCAATAAATGTACAAGAAGTCTACAGAACACTAAATAGATTGGACAGAAAAGAGAATCCTTCCATCACATAATAATCAAAACACAAATTGCACAGAACTAAGAAAAATAATAAAAGCTCTAAGGGGAAATGGCCAAGTAACATATAAAGGCAGACTTATCAGAATTACATCAGACTTCTTAACAGAGACTCTAAAAGCCAGATCCTGGACAGATGCCATCCACATCCTAAGAGAACACAGAGGCCAGCCCAGGATACTATACCCAGCAAAACACTCAATCATCATATATGGAGAAACCAAGATATTCCATGAGAGAACCAAATATTTTTATTTTATTGGATATTTTATTTATTTACATTTCCAATGTTATCCCCTTTCCCAGTTTCCCCTATGCAAACATCAGTTACCTCTTCTGAAGAATGTCTCCTCTCCTTCAAAATTGCTTATTCTCTAAATATTTATGGAGGAATTTTGTGACATTTGTATGTTTTGTGAGTTTTATTTAGTCTTATAAGCTTTCCTCCATCAAAAAAAAAAAAAAAAAAAAAAGAATGTTTCAACTCAGAGGAAATAGCTAGACCATGCCTACCAAGAATTCAGATGAGTTTGAAAGCTTAAGAAATTCAGAAGAAATGGATAGAAAACACCCATTATTATAGTCACACAGTTTTGACTATTTATCCTCTAGGCTAATCCTTTTAATAGATGTTTTCCTAAGATTTTACACAAATGGAAAATTTTCACCATATCTCCTATAAACATGGTACTCTGTTTTGCTCATTGCTTCCTTCAGTAATCAAACTAGATGTGACATGATTATGATGATGTCATTGCATATTCTATAGTATAAAATAGTGTTCACACTTCATCCTCTGGGAATCAATCAAATTTCTATCTTTCTCTCTTTCTCTGTCTGTCTCTGTCTCTGTCTGTTTCTGTCTGTCTCTGTCTCTGTCTCTGTCTCTCTCTATCTCTCTCTCTGTATGTGTGTGTGTGTGAGTGTGTGGTGTGTGGTGTGTGTGTGTGTGTGTGTTCAGGCACACGTGCAAGTCAAATTTTTTTGCTTGTAATTTACCCTAGATTTAAATGATAATAAAATGGCTCAAAAGGATTGTCAGACTCAGGAATGTTGATGTTTTCAAAGTGCCCCTTTGCTAAAGAGGGGAGATAATTAGAAGTGGCAACATCATACATCTCAGAGTGAACACCAACCATAAAACTAAAGGTCCAAAACTAAATTTGAAATGATTCACTGCCTTTGTCCTTCTCCCTCTATGCAGTCTTCTGGCTGAAGATGAAATTTTCAAACAAAGCTTTACCTTACGATACTAATCCACTATCCTCTCAGATTGCTGAGCTATGAATTAAACACAGTTTACAAATTCAATCCCTGGTTTCGCTTATGTGATGACGGCTGAAGGGATTCTGATAATAGCTCTCATCTGTTCTCCAAGCTCCCTCACCTTCACGACCATCCCTTGTCATCCTCTCCTTATGGCAAGGTACCTCCCTCCATTGGAAAGAGAGGAGAAACACAGTGTCTTTCAATGGTAATTAGTTCCTGACCAGTTGACTTACCACCAACAGAATAATAAAGAAATCTGGATTCTAAAGTCCATCTGGGTGGCCAGAGTAATTAATCAGCTTAGACTTTAGCAATGACTTTGTCTCTTTAGAGTAACACATCTCATTTAATGACATTCTCAGTATAATATCATGGACTTCTCCATTGCATTTAGAAAACTTACTCATGTTCGGAGCTCTTTTTGGCAAAAGAGAAAATAAAAAAAAAATGATTAGCAAATAACAATTTTTTTTACACTTCCCCAAGGAAAACATTATAGAAATGCATTATTTTCAATGTAATATAAAATAACTAGGAAAGAAGTTAACTATCACTCAATAATATTTCCTGACTCTTAAAATCAGGAGTTTTCCTTCTGACTGTCACTTGATTACTGTGGTAACAGGCTCCTTATTTCCTCTATCTAGATAGAGGGCAACGAGTTCAGAGAGGCTGTGGCTCAGGATGCTGGAAACTGAATCTACTGATCTCAAATAGTGTTTCCTTCTCTCGTGATGAGACAGACACAATAAGAATAATGGTGATAATGAGAAGTCTTCAAAAATGCTTTCTGTCTGACATTTTTTATTTTCATTTCTGAAAAAAAGAACCTTTCATTTATGCCTAAATATAAATAAGAGGTCATGTTTCATGATCTAGAGAAAATAAATTGTTCTTCCAATTTTCCCCAGGCTTTTTGTGTTCCACACTATAAAATATTCTTCCAATGAAATTTTCTTAACTGTAAATAAGGTTAGAAGAGGGAGTAGTCAACCAAAACAATTATAATTGGCTACAAACCTAATCCAATAACCCCCATTCACCCATATTGTTAAGGGAGTTAATTGGACCCACACAGCCACAAGCTAAATATGTTGCTGTGTGCAAACAGTGAATCCAATTTCCTTCATCAGTTTAACACTGCAGCAGCACTGTGCAGACAGGGTGGGGCAGGAGTACCAGATAGCATCCTGAAGCAAAAGCCCTAAACAACATCTAGCTCATCCTAGTGATCTGATCGAGAGTGGTAGAGAGGAAGGAGAGAGAGAGAAAGAGAGAGAGAGAGAGAGAGAGAGAGGGAAGGAGGGAGGGAGGGAGGGAGACAGAGAGAGAGAGAAATAAAGAGAGAGAGAGAGGAGAGAGAGAGGCTCACCCACCATTGTCCCTATTCCTTTTTAATTCAAATATATATGCACAACCTTCTCCATTGCAATGAACTGAATCCCAATCATACAGAACTCTCCTTCTGCTCTGAGACTGAGCAAACACTGGATCTCGAATCTGTTCACAGTAATCTGGCGACAGTAGGCTCATTTTCTTTTTGCCGGGTGCTTGCTTTTGTCTGGACACATCAACATGCATTTTTCTTTAAAATTGAGGATTTAATGAGGTCTTTTTCTTTCCTTATTTGCAGGTTTGAAAGTGTGACCCATTAGGACATGATTCATCACACCACAGTGCAAGTAGAGTATCACTGTGTGGCACCTCAGTCCTGTGGCACTTTTCATTCACACCGAAGCTGCCCAGGTCAAGGTGTTTATATGTTATCTTGGTTTCTGAATGAGAGATATAATCATGTCTTTCTTGTGTGATCACAAAAAGATTGTGAATGGATTCATCGCATATGAAATGCACACAGATGTGAGAAAACATTCAATCATTGAACACAAAAAACAGGAACACAAATAAGCAGGAAAAATTGTCTCACTTCCAAAATAGGTGCTCTTTTGTTCAGTTTTAAGACTCAAGACATAATGCGATAATAAAGTAGCAAATGAAAAATGGTCAGGAATGGTTCACTAAGAAGGGTCTTCCCCATCCACATTTTGTGGTGATGCGTTGTGAATTCAGATCACAGTTATTATGGATTCCCATACTTGGAGCTTCTGACAAATTCAAACTACTGATTCTTCAGCTGTTACAAATTACATGTTAGTCATTCTCATGTGTTCAGTGGATAATCCTCTGAAATGGATATGTGTATTAAAATACAGACTACTTTCTTTCTGGAGAAAAAATCTTTCTGTAAATTATATGAACCATCTCTCCTTTTAAAATATTTTTGTTTAAATAAGGAAGTTAAAATGTCCTGATCTCTCACTTTATATAGCTGATCCTCCAAAATTATTATTTAGTAATTAATTTCCCATTTAGTTTCAGGATTTAGCTCATGCTCCTATTTGCTTTGGGAATGGTGTGTGTGTGTGTGTATTGCAGTGTATGGATGTGTATGCATGTGTCCAGATGTTTGTGCCTATAGGCATGCAAGTCTAGTGCCTTCCTCTTTCACTCTACGATCTGAAGTTCTAGTAATTTCACTGTCATTTCTTCTCCATGCCTCCATCTCAATGCTGGAATTACAGGATCTAGGCTCTCTATGGGCAGTGGGGATACAAACTCAGTTCTGTGTACTGCAGAGCAATTCCTTCATCCACTAAGCCATCTCTCCATCCTGGGATCTCTGACGTTCAATGTTCCTTATACAAATTAGAATTGAGCATCATATTCCTGCACTTACCTTTTATTCTTTTATTAGAATACAGTGAGCATTGGGAAATGCCTCATGATAGATATATTTCAGTTGTGTGTCTACTAAGATTGGTATTATTGAAGGCTTATGGAGGTTTATAAGATGGTTCTGCTGGGGAATATGCTTCCTACCAAGTCTGGTAAAACAATTCCTTATGTCGTCATCCGATCACTGCAAACAGACTAACAGACTATGATGCCAGTCTGTGCTCTCTCTCTCTCTTTCTCTCCCTCTCTCTCTCTCTCTCTCTCTCTCTCACACACACACACACACACACACACACACACACACAAATAAATAGGTAAATAAACAAATATTTTTATGAAAATTTATATTTTATGAAAATATCTTAGGAGCTTAACATCTTATAAATAAACACCCTGATGAAAAAAATCAGTCTATAAGTATCTTTGTTAATGTATGGACATGAAGAAAAAATCTATAGGGTACTTGGAAAAGGCCTCTTAAAGAACCTAAAATGTAAATTGAGGCTAGAAAAGAGTTGAGTGACACACACATATGTGACTACACACACACAC
>NW_021604568.1:10615297-10654778 GCF_004785775.1 Grammomys surdaster | reverse complement strand
TCTCTCTCTCTCTCTCTCTCTCTCTCTCTCTCTCTCTCTCTCTCTCTGTGTGTGTGTGTGTGTGTGTGTGTATGTACACTTCTGTGAAGATGCTGTTCATCTATGCATGTGTAAGTCTCAGAGGACCACTTCAAGTGTTAATCACCTTCATGGATTACCCACCTTTATTTTTGTTACTGTTACTGTTGAGTTTTGTTGTTGTTGTTGTTGTTATTCTTTCTTTTGACACAAGGTATCTCACTGGCCTAACAGTAAAAATCTGTAAATAATTGACACCTGGAAAAGCTAGCTTCATTTTCCTATTGGCTTTGTTTACTGTAAACAAGACAATAAAACTTTGTTCCTGAGTCAGAGTGCCTTACAACAATTACAATATCAAACTGTGCTCCCATACAAATGGACAAGTCTGTGTATATTACATTACCACATTAAATGAAACAATGATGCAAACACACCAAAACCGTCACTGTGCAGCAAGACCAACCTAGCTGACAACACACAGAAAGAAAATCCCTAAAACTTGGAGGACTAGAAACTTCATTTTGTGACCCTGGTATGACATGGGGAACGATACCAGGGTCAATTGTACAGCATAAATGTTTAAACAATTTCCATTTTTTTCAACTCAGAGATTGAAGAATATATTATTTTTCAATATATATTGAAAGAATATTTTGTATATCAAAATATATTGAAGAATATAAGAATAAAGACTGTTTCAGACATAGGTTTAAAGACAAATACACCAATCTTACTGGAAGATCAGCTGTTTGTAATTTATGAGGCCAGTCAATCATTCTTTTTGAACTAAGCATTTTGAACCATAACATATATGCTTCTTGCCTGCTATTGAACATTGAGTATAGTTACTTTTGATGAGGGATAATTGGCTTAAGGGTTTCTTTGCATTTTATCAAAAACAAGATAACATCTGCCTAGCATTTTTGAACTTAATGTTGTCCCTTTAAGCTTCATGGGGGCCTTATTTTACTCAATCACAAATGCAAAAATAACTCTGTCACATGACCTTCATTAAAGTCCCATCTGTCTATGACATTTTAAACAGCTTTGATAAGCTTCATATATTTTCTAGGTTTTGTTTGTTGATTGCACACACACACACACACACACACACACACACTACCTTGTTCTAGTACTCACTATGAAGATGAGGCTCATCTTAACCTCCAAATATTCTCTTGTCCCTGCCCTCTGCATAAGCCACCATGTCCAGATTTTTAAAGCATCATTAAAATATTCTGTGACTCGAAAAATAGCGACACAGTTAAAAGTGCATTATGCTCTTGAAGAGGACCTGAATTAGGCGGTTTCTATGTGTGTATAGTTCACAATTCTCTACATCTATATCTTTATGGACCAATACATTTATGACTCAAGGAGTACCTACACTTATGTCTGTAGCATTGTAATTTAAAAGTACATCTCAAAGTTCTGATTGCAACTACCTTTTGTAAAGTCATACTAAATATGTACCAAAATTATTAAAAATAAATTTAGGCTCCTAGCAAATGCTCAGCAATACTTTTGAATATTATAATGTCATTCTTATTTTTATTTATATCTGATGATTATCCCATAGTGTATATGAAGCCTATTTTCATTACTCATTTGTCAGTTGAAGAACGTGTAGGTTGTTTTCATTTTCTGGCTACTGTGAACAGTGCAGAAATAAACATGACTGAGCAAAAGCATCTGTAAAGTAAGACAGGGGGTCCTTTGAGTATATAGGAAGGACTAGTATACTTTAATCTTATAGTAGATTTTCTTTTGAGCTCTGCGAAGTTTTTCTGTATTGGTTTCCAGACTGGATGCACCAATTCGTATCCCCAGCAACAAAAGATATGAGTGCTGATTGAGATGTACAGTGTATATTCCAATGCATTCTTGGCTTTTCCAGATTCATCTGTAGGACTCAGGCTTTATCCCTACAAGTCAGTAGTAGATCTCTTGTCTAGTATGTATAAAGACATAGGTCCTAGATGGTGGAAAAGTACAAAGGGTCAGGAATTTAAAAGTAGCTGTGTAGCAGCGAAGAAGGGAAAACTGGCGGTAGCCACTAGAACGTTCCAGATGCCAGGGACCCAAAAGGTTCCCAGGACCCAACAAGGAAGACATTAGCTGAAATACACAACAAAGGGGAGATAGAACCTGTAGAGACCATATCCATAGGCCTCAACCCCTGGTTGAGTGATCGGGCTACTCACCCATCTCAAAAGTATTAATTCAGAATTCCTCCTGTCAAAATGAAATGCAGAGATAAAATGTGGAGCATAAACTGAAGGAAAGGCCATCCAGAGACTGCCCCATCTAGGGATCCATCCCATTTGCAGACACCAAACCCAGACACTATTTCTGATGCCAAGCGGTGCTTACTGACAGGTGTCTGGTATAAATCTCCCCTGAGAGGCTCTGCCAGATCCTGACAAATACAGATGCTGATATATGATGCCAAACATTGGACTGAGCATGGGGACTCCAATGGAGAAGTTAGGGCAATGGCAGTAGTAGCTGAAGGGGTTTGCAACCCCATAGATAGAACAATAATATCAACCAACTAGACCCTCCAGACCCTGGGACTAAACCATCAACAAAAGAGTACACATGGGGAGACCCATGGATCCAGCTGGATATGCAGCAGAGGACTGCCTTAGCAACCATCACTGGAAGCAGAGCCCCTGATCCTGTGGAGGCTCAATGACCCAGATAGGCAAATGCTCCGGTGTCGAGGCAAGAGTGGGTGGACAGGGAGGAAGGGATAGGAGGCTTGTGGAGGAAAAACTGGGAAAGTGGACAACAGTGAAATGTAAATAAATGACATAACCAATAAAAAAAATACAGATGTAGGTCCAATTTTTCCTTTTCTCCTTAAAATGCAGAGTGGCGGGAATTGAAATAAGAGAAAGGGAAGAAAGGAGATTCTTTTCTTAATTGTTCATTTTACTGATGATCTTGTCCAGATTCTGAATCAATATTTTTATTTTAATTTTATGTTTGTATTTTCTTTGAAATCATGGCTGCTTTAAACTTGACCTTTATGAGCTGGGGCAATTCCTCAGTGGTTAAAAGCACTCACCCTTAGCACAGGACCTGAACTCAGTTTGCAGCACCCATAGGTTGGCTCACACACAGTCATAGTGCCCAGTCCAGGAGATCTGATGACTTCTCACCTCTACAGTACCATACATACACATGGTGCACCTGAATACATGTAGGCAGATATGCATACACATGAAAGAAAATAAATATAAACAAAATTGGCTTTTGTAGATTTTGTTTTGAGTATTTTAACCATTTCATTAAATATATCTATTTACATAATTTATTTTACTTATTCAGTTTACATCTTGCTCACTGCCACACTCCCCATCACCCCTTCCCACAATCCTTTTCCCCATCTGCTTCTCCTTGTCATTTGAGTGGGTGGGGACTCCCTCATCCTGGCACATCAACTCTGTGAGATTAGGCTCTCACAATTACTCTCTCCCAATGAGGTTGGGCAAGTAAGCCTACCTAGAATAACATATCCAACATAAAGGCAACAGTTGTTAGTATCATCTCCATTCCAGTTGTTTGGAATCCACATGAAGACTAAGCTACATATCTGCTACATATTGCCTGGGAGTCCTAGGCCCAGCCCACTTATGTTCTTTGGTTGATAATTCAATCTCTGACAGCCCCAAGGATCCAGGTTAGTTGACTATGTTGGTCTTCCTATGGAGTTCCTATCCCCCGGGGAGCCTGTAATTCTTCTTTCCATTCTTCTTTGGCTGTAGGTGTATGTATCTTTCTGAGTCAGACAGTGGGTGGACTCATTGACTACATCTTAAGCCAGCTTTTGAGAATATAGAGTAACAAACTTGGCAAAGTGTATATTCTAAAGAGACATTTTAACTCTAAGACTGAAGATAATGATCTTATAGAAATGAAATTTCCATAAGAATCTTATACTTGGAAAAGAAAAGCATATAGCAGCCAGAACACCAACTCAATTCAAATACTTTCTTCCTGAGAAAGAGATTTACACGCTTAAGAGACAATGTTGTGTTAATGGTAATTGAGCCCACACTTTGTCATGTACTGCTTACATATACGTACTTCTAGTCTTCTATTTAAGATAAAAACCTCAAGTGCCAACACATGTTGGCAAGAATGTGCAGAAAGAGGAACACTCTTCCACTGCTAGTGGGACTGCAAACTCGTACACAACTCTAGAAATCAATCTGGAGGTTTCTCAGAAAATTGGAAATAGATCTACCTGAAGACCCAGGAATACCTCTCTTGGGAATATACCCAAAATATGCCCCACTATGCCACAGGGACACATGTTTCAAAAGGACATGCATGGTATGTACTCACTAATAAGTGAATATTACCCCCCCAAATATAAAAGAAAAAAAGGAAAAAGAAAAAGAAAAAAAGAAAAGTACAGAATACCCAAGATACAATCCACAGAACTAATGAAGGTCAACAAGCTGAATGGCCAAGTGAGGATGCCTCAGTCCCACTAGGTAAAGAGAAGAAAGTATTCACAAGCTGGGAGGGAGGCACCTGGGAAGGAAAGTGGACTTAGGTCGGGGGCAGAGAGAAACCTGATCAGGTATTGGGTGAGGGAAACGGGTTGAAGCTCTGAGGGTCAGCCGAAAGGATGGAAACAGGCCACCTCTCGAGGTAGGAGGTTGGGGGGGGGGTTATCCTCCAGAATATACCAGAAACCTTGGAGATGAGAGACTCTCAGGACTTAAAGGGAGGGGCCTTAGATTAAATGTTGGGCAGAAGTGAAAGGGAAGTTATAGAGGCCACCTCCAGCAGGAAGACAGGGTATCAAGTGGAAGGATAGGCTTGTCATCCTACAGTTAAAAATTATGACCCAGAATCATTCCTGTCTAATAGAACTGCAGTGATAAAAATAGAGAAGAGATTGAGCAAAACATAACTGGCCCAAATTGGGATCCACCTCAAGGGGAGACTACAAGGCCTGACACTGTTACTGATGCTATGGTGTGCTTATGAGGACCACAACAATATACACCAGAGGACTGCCAGGCCTGTGTTCAATCCAAGCTGATATACCTAACCATCAAGAGATTGGAGGCCTCAGGGAGTTTAGAGATGAGTGGAGTAGGGCGTTGGGGGTGACACAGCCTCATGAAAACAGGAGGTAGGTTGGAGGTATGGAATGTGGAATAGTCAGATGGTAGATGAGATAAGGGGAGGAATAAAATCTGGAGTGCAAAAAAAAATAAATAAAAAACAAAATCAAAACAACAACAGACAGTTTCAATTTCACATGAAGGACTCCAAGGAAGAGCTAAAGGAATTTTTGGACCTGTCTGTCCCTCTTTCCCATGTGAGCACATGCATATAGCTTTATTTTCGGTTTACCATCAGTTTGTCTGTTCTACATGGTTTATTATTGATTATGGTATGTTGAATATAAACAAACTCATATGGAATAGAACTATTACAAGGTGTGACCTTGTTGGAGTTGGTGAGGTCACATTAGAAGAACTGTGTCAGTGGTTGTCAGTTTTGAGGTTTTTAATGCTCAAGGGAACCACAGTGACTCTCTCTACATATTACCTATAAATTGGGATATAGAACTCTCAGCTATTCTCAAGCATCATGTCTGCCTGCATGCTACCATGATTCCTCCCATGATGACTGACAGCCATATCCACTGGAAAATGTGAAAGTCATGAAGTAAGCACAGCTGTTTTACATAGTTCCAGCAAAGCTGAGTCTAATGTTGTGATCACTGATATTCTGTTTCTCACTTTTAGGTTTTGGTCTTCGGGATTTTCTCCATTATGATTCATTTTGTGTTTGTACAAGAAAATTAAGTGTGAGTCTTTTTAAGAAGTCCTAAACTTACTATTCTTTCTGCTCTTAGGCAAACAATTCTACCTAGTCTTATTTGGAAGTGTTTCTTATACCCCAGAGAAAATGATAAGCACAGATAAATACAAAACTAAGAATTTCTAAATAAAGTCACGATTCCAGGAATCTCCTTAGGATATCTATCCCTGAGCAAACTCAAAAATATAATTGGAACATGGATAAACTTAGAAATAGTTGGCAAACTCCAACTGGCCAGAAGATTTGGTAATAGATTAAACATCTCTTTTTACAATATTATCCTAGATATCTGAAAATATAATTTTAAGATAAGGAATTGTTCCTCTTTCTCCACATCCTCTCCAGAATCTTCTGTGACCTGAGTTTTTGATCTTAGCCATTCTGACTGATGTGAGGTGGAATCTCATAGTTATTTTGATTTGCATTTTCCTGATGACTGAGGATATTGCACATTTCTTTAGGTGCTTCTAAACTATTATATATTCCTCAGTTGAGAATTCTTTGTTTAGCTCTGTACCCCATTTTCAATAGGGTTATTTGATTCTATGGAGTCTAACTTCTTGAGTTCTTTGTATATATTGGATATTAGCCCTCTAGAAAATATTATCCTGAGTGAGGTGACTCAATCACAAAAGAGCACACATAGTATGCACTCACTGACAAGTGGAAATTAGCCCAAAAGCTTGGAATACCCAAGATACAATTCACAGACCGCAGGAAGCTCAGGAAGAAGGAAGACCAAAATGTGGATGCTTTGGTTCTTATTAGAAGGGGGAACAAAATACTCATAGGTACAAATACGAAGACAAAATGTGGAATAGAGACTAAGGAAAAGGTCATCCAGAGTCTGCCCTAACTTGGAATCCATCCCATATACAGTCATTAAACTCAGACACTGTTGTTGTTGCCAAGAAGTGCATGCTGACAGGATTCTGATATAGCTGTCTCCTGAGAGGCTCTGTAAGAGCCAGACAAATAGAGACGCAGATGCTCATGCTGGCAGTCAACCATTGGACCAAGCACTGGGTCCCCAATGGAGGAATTAGAGAAAGGACTGAAGGAGCTGAATGGGTTTGCAAGCCCATAGGAAGAACAACAATGTCAACCAACCAGACTCCCCAGAGCTCCCAGGGATTAAACCAACAACCAAGGAGTACACATAGAGGGATCCATGGCTACCGCTGTATATGTAGTAGAGAATGGCTTTGTCAGGCATCAATGGGAGAAGAAGCACTTGGTCCTGTGACGGCTCAATGTCCTAGTGTAGGAGATGGGTGGATGATGTGTAGAGGCAGGAATGGGTGGATGGGAAAACACCCTCATAGAAGCAGGGTGAGGGGTGGGATAGAGGGTTTCTTGTGTGGGGGAAACCAAGAAAGGGGATAACATTTGAAATGTAAATAAAGAAAATATTCAATTAAAAAAGGGGAAAAAAGGTAAGAAATTGTGTAGGATATACCCATTGAGGACTAGAACTCAGTAAATAAGATAGATAGACTAAAATAATCTTTCCCTACTTAATAGCTTAGATTATACAATTATGTAAATAAAAGGAACATGTTCAGATCTTTTCTACTTGTCTGGAGTGCTTTACACCTGACAATACTGCCAGGCTTAACTCAGGCTATCATAAACACACACACACACACACACACACACACACACACACACACACACAATGTGTACGTTGGTAGAGACTTCCTTTACATTCATTGAGTTGGAGTAATAGGTATGATAATAAAAATAAATCTGTTCTACTTCTACTTTTTTAATTGTGACTGAACTTGTAACCCCAGATATGTAATGAAAATTCAAACACATGTCTGGAGATAAAATGAAATAGTCTGTACTTCTCAGGTAATCATTCATCTGTCTGTGTTCTCTGAAACCTATATAAATAAAGAAGGAACCTAAGTGTTAATCAATCAAAGCTTCAAAATTCCACTAACCATCATGCCTGACTACCTCCTCCCTTCCTACCTTCTTTACCCTACCAGCAGAGGTAGTTTTTCTGCTGGAGTGGCCCTTAGCAAATGACAATGGACTAAATCTCTGAGCAGTAAACCAGACTCAATTAAATTTTTCCTTTACAAGAATTGGCATGGTTCTGGTGTATTCACACAGCAATAAAAACCCAAAGGCATGGGTAGATTCCTGAACCTAGATTCATGCACTGCAGACAACAATCCCAAGTTTGGCAACAATATGAAGTTTCAGAGGAATTATATTGCTTTGCTTTTTCATATTTCTTTCATTTCTATATTGGTATTTGTGCATATTTCAGTTCTATTGTTCTTCCCATATTTTGTATTCTATGTTGTTCTTTTAAGTGGTTATTCTTCTCTTTAGTTTATGACCCCCACTCCTACTCAGAATGAACAAAGTAAAGCACAGAAGAAAAAAAACAAATAAAATGATGACAAAACCCACAACTTTTAAACAAATCATGTGTTAAAATATGAAGGGAAGCAGTTGGAAACTTTGAGAACACCCTGAATAAACAAAAATAAGCAAGATACGGTGCTAATAGGAAAAACTAAAGATTTAAACATTATAAAGCTGATGTTACTCTATAAAAAGAAGTATGGGAAGGACATAAAAAAGGTCTATGGAAAGGGAAAAGGAGAGACAGGCATAAGATTATAAGTTAATAGCATAATTTCATAAGAAATAATAACGAGTAAACACAGTGAAGTAAGTAACAAGAAAGTAAATTCAGCATAAAACCAAACAAAACTAAAAACAACAAAAATCCCACCTGTCAACACTTCTTTCCTGATAAAGAAAAGTGTATGAGTCTCCCACAAATTAGGCTTATCATTTGCAGCTTACCATTTGAATGATGCAGCTGTGTTATTTTCTTTCTAAAGTCCCAATTAAATTATAATATGGAGGCTCTTGGCTAAATATGTCTACTTCCTTCTCTACTGCGTTGAATTCCTAGGCAGGATCCACACTCACAGTGCTCCCACCAGGTTGGCATTAATCTCTCCAGCAATGTGAGTTTGGGCTTTTTTCTGCATAATGCATTGTGTATGGGCTTCTTTGCACCTCAAGACCCACATTCTTCACCAGGGTACATTGGTGTCCTGGAATTTGATACTACTTCATGACCAGTTTCCTTGGATCATATTTATTTTAAGATATCTCTTAGACAGTGAAAACAGAGAACTTTGGCAGATATTGTGCTCTCCTTATCTAAGAAATAGTACTATAAGCTCATCCTGGGATTAGTTCAGTCCACTTCTTCTACATCAGTTGTATGACATATGACTAGAATTTACCATTGTAACAGAGCAAGAAAAGGAAGAATGAAAAAAGACTAAGAAGAAATAAGAAAGAAGAAAAGTAATGAATTTCAGAGTTAATGATTCTTGAAAGAATTATTGTGTGAAGCGCTGGACAAGTTCCTTAAAAGCTCATTTCAAATAAATGAAAGTGTTTTATGTGTAGAAGCGTTTTCCATGCAAATATGTATATCATGCATGTTCCCTGTCTATGTAAGTCAACAAGAGGTCTCAGATTTCCTAGGACTGGAGTAATGAATGGTAGTGAGCCATATGGATTTTGGGGAGTGAATCTGTCCTCTGGTAGAGGAAAAAAAACTCTTAACATCTAAATAATCTCTCTATCCTTGTGAAAAGTTAATTTTAATAAGTGAGTTTACCTCTGCAGTGGAAGAGACATTTAATCAGCCTATTGATGTTGATAGGTGAGCCATCTTTATTCCTCTACCAGAGTAAAATTAGAACTGTCATTTTTTAATTCTATTAGTTCAATACCTTGAAAGACAGTGGGAGTAATTCATTGGGGACAGAGGCCCTGTTTCATTCTGACATTTTCATGTGGGTGTAGTTAATTATTGCCTTATTACAAATTTAATCACATGTAACTATATATATTAACTGTCTCTTCCTGAGGTGTCAACAAAAATTAAACTCTAAAGAAATTGTAAGACAAAGAATTAAGGAGATAAATATTATCTGTGCCAATTTTAAAAATGCTTAATCTTCAGAGAAGGCAGTAGGAAAGCTCTCCAGGGTACACTGGTTATTATGATAAATATCAGCCTTCTGAGAACTAGAGCTTTCCATTTAACTTCCATTCTACTTATTCATGTCTTATGCCTGGATTCATTTCTCTTTCTGGTGTCTTGTTTAGGATCATAAAGTAAGATGTAGCTACACATGTTCTCATATACCAGAAATGGCAGAGGAAGGATGGGTGGTCACCAATTACGGATGAGAGAATGTAGAGAGCCGTGGAAAGCAGAGACATCTCTGGCAATCTGATGCTCTCACAAGTTCTGTAATTTACTGTCTTTGTGTGAGGGGAAAGCGCACGAAGTCACAGCCCATCCCGGGGCATATAGGGTTTTATGGGCATTTGACCAACCAGATATGTACACATCACTCCAGGGGGTATTTAACCAGGGACTTCTCGGGGCTCGGGGCCTTTTCCGCCAGCCGGTTCCCACCAGCCGGCTTTTTCCCAGCGGGTCTTTCCTCTATAACATCGTAATAAAGATCTGCTGAAGAACTTTGGTGTCTGTGTTATCTCGCGGGCAAGAACACGCCACCCACATATTGGTGCAGAAATCCCGGGAAATTTGAAGGTATCTTGCGGAGAAGGACCTCCCAGCCGGAGTAAAACATAAAAGGAATCACTGCAGTGGAAGGCAGAATCAGGGAGGTATGGTTAATCCTGAATCTTTTCATATTTCCCCTACATCACAAGCAGCAGTGAAAATTTTGTTATCTTAGTGCCAGCTTTCACCCATTTTCTCCTGCTGGTATTGCTTTCACCAGTTTGCCTGTTTAAATCTTGCCGCCGCTTGAGCCAGCCCTGCCCCCCCTTCCAGCAGCCGTTCAGGGCTGCCAAGTTTCAGTAGGCAAGTGAAACTTTGGCCCTTTCCCTTCTTCCAGCTCTTTTCTGGGGTCTTTACAAGGCAGGAAAAAGTTTGGCTTTAGCTGCTTTGATCCAGCAGGTTTTATGAGCAGGCAGAGGCCTAGCATAATTAATTAGCCGGGAGTGAGCCCAGAGCCCTTCTCCCTGAGAGTCAGATTCCCCCGGAGATAAGATAACAAACAGCATGTGGCCTTGCAGTCAATTGTGACCTGCTCTGCAGAAAAAACTTTGTTAGTGCAGGAGAACGCTGACACTCGCCTCCTGGGACAGGCTAAAAGGAGATCTGACTAAGGGACAGCAGAATGGAAAGTTGAGGCCAGGCACACACTCATTGTGAAAATTACAAGATCAAAAGTATAGTTCAGCTATTGTGGTGAGTCAGGAGATACTGAAAGAGATTCAGGGTTACCTTCCAGTAACTGATTCTGGGTGGGAGCGCTCACAAGCTCATAGAAGCTTGGGTAGACATGTCTACAGAAATTCCCCAGACATAGATCTGCGGGAGGGAAGGAGGAACCCGAGAGAGTTCCTGGGAGAGTCTGTTACGAAGGGAAAGCCTCTATATCCAGTAGAGGAATTGCAAAATCTGAAATTATATGAATATGAATCGGGGAGGTCTGGTTCTTCCAAGCAGGAACCAGAGAAAGATGGAAAAATAGTCTGTTATGAGACAGAAAGAGATGAAGAAGTAGTCCTCTTTGAGGCAGAAGGATTCCATTCATGTGGGCGACTGCAGCCACAGAGTAGAGAACAAAGAGAGGCGGGGATTAGAAAGCGCGGGCTTACAGCTCCCCCGCCCCCCTGGAATTCTCAGGCAGCACTCCCTGCTGCAATTTTGAGCGCACCACTGCGTTATGCAGACAAGCTCGGTGCAACTACCTTCCTTTCAGAGGAAGATAAAAAGAAAGATGTTTCAAGCCTTTCCAGTGTTTAAAGCTGCGAAAAGAAGTTGCGTTTACACATCGGTAAAATATATTTCTATTAAAGAACTTGCTGAGTTAGTTCAAAAGCATGGGTTTGATGCTAATTTTACAGCCATGAAGTTTGAGAGATTTGCTGCTATGGCAATAGCTCCGAATGTTTGGCAAAATACAATAAAAACTACTCTCTCCAATAAGAATTAATAGATACTGGGGCTGATGTAACAATTATTAGATGACAAGAGTGCCTTTAACTTGGTGTTTGTCTGATCCCTCATTCAACTAAAAGGAGTTGCTTATTCAGTTAAACCAAAAACAAAGTTCAAATTTAAGATTTATGAAATTAATGAGACATTACAGCCTGTCTTGCCTACGTCAGTTACCATTCTAGTAAATACATAGAATTATTATAGATTTAAAAGATTGTTTTTATTGTTCCTTTACATCCTGGTAAAGGTGATGAGTTTAAATCCAATGAATTTATTAGTGATTCTTGAGAGCCCATGAAACAATGTCATTAAAAGGCTGCTTCAAAGAATGATTAATAGTCTTATATAAGAATTTGTTATTGCTTTAATACAGAAATTAAACATTTAAATCTCTCAGTGTATTTTATTCATTTTGTTAACTGATATCTCTAAAAAGAGTTTTTCTGTACGCCCTTACTCTAATACAATGAGTTTTGAAATTTTGGAGTACTTGCTGCTCCAGAAAAATTCAAAGACAATATCTTTATAATATTTGAAAATTCAGTTACATCTTAAGCAGATTGTGACACAGAAAATTCCAATAAGAATGGATAATGGGAGCTAGAGAGATGACTCAGCCATTAAAGGCTAGGCTCACAACTACAGATATTTAGAGTTCAATTCCCAGCAACCCATGGTGGCTCACAATCATTCGTAGTGAGATTTAGCGCCCTCTTCTGGCTTACAGGCGTACATACAAAAATTGGTTTACTTTTAATGATTCTTAAAAATCAAGTTAACAGATATTAATTGGCTAAAACCTCATCTTAAACTTACCATAAGAAGATTTGAACCTCTGTTCGATGTTTTTCAAGGGAGATACAAACCCTAATTCCCCTCGACAGTTAACTGATAGGGATAGATACCTTTGTAAAAGTATAGAATAAGCTGTTAGCCATTAAAAAATAAATTATCTAGACCATGATACATTGCTGGCTGTTTACATTATTATTACTCATGTGCTCACAACAGACCTTGGCCAAAGAAACCATTAATGTGGATTCATCTATCTACAAATAAAGTTTGAACATCTTATTTTGAAACTATTACAGTATTAATACAAGATTGTAAGATAGAATCCTGAAAATATTTTAGATGAAATGCTAATTCATTATTCCAAATAAAAATTAAGTTGGTTATTGGAAAATAATGATATTTGACCTATTACTTGGCAAAGTTTTTAGACAAAATTGATAATCATTATCCATAAGACAAGTTGTTAACAGTTGTTCTCTATACATGCTTTTGTTTTTCCTATAAATTTACATGCAGCCCATAGAAAAAATATTTACTATATTTACAGATGCCTCATCAATTTATTAGACAGTATATGTAATTATATCACATGTTCATTTTCTTGAATTTTCCCCTGCTTCAACACAAATAATTAAATTATGTGCTGTAGAAACTGTTTGAAATACTGAAAATTCAAGCTTTCAGTTGGTACACTCATAGCCAGTATACGGCTCATGGTTTGTAACTACTTAAAATTGTTGCCTTTTTTAGATATTACTAATTCTCAAATTTTACAGTTAATTATAAAAATACAGCTTAATTTAAGAAACATGTACTGTTTCTTTATAAGACATTTAAGGGTTCATTAGATTGCCTAGAACCCAAGACAATGCCAGAACAGATTTGTATACCAGTCAAATTATAGACCGTATAAAAACAATTGGCCATACAATCTTATTCTTTATATCATCAAAATAATAATAGCTTGAGACTATAATTTAATATTTCTAGAAAGTGTACAAGTAAAATAACAAAACTTCTTCTCAGTGTCCTCAATTTTCATAATGGTGTTAAGCCTTGAAGACTTACACATGATTAATCATGACAAATTGATGTTACCCATATCCCATCTTTTGGGAGACTTCAATATTTACATGTTTCTATTGACACCTGTTCTGGAATCATTTTTGCCTCCCCGTTATCGGGAGAAAAGGCAGCACATGTTATCCAGCATTGCCTTGAGGCCTAGAATGCCTGGGGAAAGCCTAAAATTCTCAACTTATACATCTCAAAAGTTTAGACAATTTTGTTGCCAAATAGAGGTGACGCACCTGACAGGTCTACCATATAATCCTCAAGGACAAGACATTATAGAACGAGATCATCGTACTCTTAAATCTTATTTTTTAAAACAAAAAGGGGGAGTCGAGGAGGCTCTACCCTCAGTGCCACGAGTCACCGTTTCTATAGCACTCTTTGCTTTCAATTTTTAAATTTTGGACAGTCAGGGCCATTCGGCTGCTGACCGTCATTGTTTAGAGCCTGATAGGCCAAAGGAGATGGTCAAGTGGAAGGACGTCTTGACCAGACAATGAAAGGCCCAGATCCTATATTAATAGGATCCAGGGGAGCGGTCTGTGTTTTTTCCACAGGAAGAAGACAATCCATTCTGGCTACCAGAGCGACTGATGCGAAGGCTCGTGACGACTGAAGATGACACCCCGAAGAATTCATCTACAGACGCTTCCAGTCCTAATCTGGACCCTCCAGAATTGGGTTCCTAGTATATGGGGAGAACAACGATGGGCTATATTATCTGCTTTTCCTAAACCTATACCTGTTAGACATGATGCCATGGTGTTTCCAAGATTTCTTACAACTAATAGAACCATGGGGCTACCTTATCTTCCCTATGATAAAATGCAGGCCCCCCTGGGAGAAAATCGTTCCTTGCCTGAACGGGGTTCTCTCTGTTTTCAGATTACTGAGACAGGAAACTGTATAACTCTCTCGAAGAGAACCTTGGGGTGGTTTTATGAAAAGAGAGACTGGGTTAAACTAACAACAAAAAGGAATGATAATGAAAAGGACAATAGTTATGTAAAAGAGTTCTCACAGTCCTTTTTACAACCAGCCATTTGGATAGATGGAACATTTTTATCACCCAAACTTATTGATGGAGAACATCCTCGTCAACCTAAGGTCTCTCCTTTTTGTAGTCTAGAAGATGAGGGAGCTGTTCTACCTTGGTCTGATTGTCAATCCAGAGTAACACGATGGGCAGATACCAATGAAACTTTTTCCTTTTCACCCAATATGTTGGGAGATCCTGGAGCTGGCGCAGTAATGAGAAAGGGTCCTTTTCTACAGAGCGCTAGTATGAATCCTTTTCACAAATGGCTACTCTGTGGAGTTAATGGCAGTTGTACCGACCTCAATTCACTAGCCTTTCTCCAGGGTGGAGCGACAGGAAGAACATCCTTTACAGGAGTTATTAATGGAACTATGGTGAAACAGAGTGCAGATCCGATCCCTCAGTTGACAAATCCTATTCAGTTAATTACTGGAGTTAACAGGATCATTGTAAATCAAACAGTATTTTCACCTACACCAGTGTGTGTTTTTCCACCTTTCTTGTTTATTCTTTCAAACTCCTCATTTGAAAAATGCACTAATGATTCATGCATGATGTCTCAGTGTTGGGCTGTTGGACAAGCTAAACGTGCCATGGTTGCCAGAGTGCCACGATGGGTTCCTGTCCCTGTTGAAACACCCTCTACTCTATCATTATTCAGACAAAAGAGAGACTTTGGCATAACTGCAGCCATAATAACGGCGATATCAGTCACTGCCATTGCAGCTACAGCTGCTGGGATTGCTATGACAACCAAAGTCCAAACAGCAACAGCCTTAAATCAGCTGTCCACTACAGTGACAGAGGCAGCCAACTTCCATACTTCTGCTAATGCTGAATTGAAAGGCGGATTGATGATTGTTAATCAGCGCCTAGATTTGGTAGAAGAAAGGATAGATATCCTCTTTCAGTTGGCACAATTGGGATGTGAAAGAAGTTTGGGAGCAATCTGTATTACTAGTGTTCAATATGAAAACTTTACTCGAGCAGCTAATTTGTCTAGACAATTGTCTCGTTACCTAGCAGGAGAATGGTCAGAAGGATTTGATGAACTTCTCGAGAAGTTGCGAGCAGTGGTGGCAGCCATCAACTCAATGCGTGTGGACTTTTCACTGACTGAAGGACTCTTCACCTGGATCTCTTCAGCCTTCTCTTTCTTTGAAGAGTGGGTGGGAGTAGGCATGTTTGGCACAACCCTGTGTTGTGGATTAGTGTTCATACTCTGGTTGGTTTGCAAGCTCAGAGCTCAACAGAAACGTGACAAAGTCGTGATTACCCAAGCACTTGCAGCCTTAGAACAAGGTTCATCTCCCAAAATCTGGCTGTCTATGCTAAAGAAATAGCCAACAAATAGATCCTCAGCTACTGCACCCCAAGGGTTCAGCCCATTGCATTGGGTCAGTGAGGAGTTTTAGTCTGACTGGTCCTTGTCTGTGTAGCTCTGGTACCTAAATTTTGAGGCAAACAGCCCTTGCACCCCTAGGAGGTGACTCCATTGTACAGGGATGGGTGTTTGCATCTCTCTCGGTTTCCCCTAGCCTTTGCACCCAGAGGACTCGTTTCCATTGCACCTGGTAAGGTGGGAGAGACTGTATCAAGCTATTAGTCCTTGATCGCTTATTCCCCCGTAATGGAATTTGCTTGATCGGGCTTGAGTTTGAGTTATGATTGGTACCGTGCCAGACAGACCAAGGACAGCTCTATCTTTTGTCTCCAGGCCAGCTGCCATTGGTCCCAACGACGGGAATGGGTTGATGCCATATGCCAGACGTACACCATGTGGTGTGAGTTTACCCCATGACGGGCATTACGAGTGGCCACAACCTGGGGCGCACATTCAATGAATGCCAGGTGTGGGTGCAACCCTCGTAGCCTAAGACAGGGAGCTCACCATTCTTTGATGCTGGCTATGGGAGAACATCAACTAGCCTAAGACATGGGAAATGGCCAGTGCCTGTGATTCTCATTTAAAACAAAAAGGGGGAGATGTAGAGAGCCGTGGAAAGCAGAGACATCTCTGGCAATCCGATGCTCTCACAAGTTCTGTAATTTACTGTCTTTGTGTGAGGGGAAAGCGCACGAAGTCACAGCCCATCCCGGGGCATATAGGGTTTTATGGGCATTTGACCAACCAGATATGTACACATCACTCCAGGGGGTATTTAACCAGGGACTTCTCGGGGCTCGGGGCCTTTTCCGCCAGCCGGTTCCCACCAGCCGGCTTTTTCCCAGCGGGTCTTTCCTCTATAACATTGTAATAAAGATCTGCTGAAGAACTTTGGTGTCTGTGTTATCTCGCGGGCGAGAACACGCCACCCACAAGAGAAGTCTTTGCCACCACTTAATTCTTCCATTGGCTGAAACTATGACCTCAGTCAGTATAAGTGTCAATTAGCTGACTAGCAAGAGAAAAGCATAAAGATTATGTTAAAAATTTTCATTAATGATTATTTGTCTGAATAAAATATTGTTGGAAGAAGCACTGAAGGCATACAAATTTAGACAGGCAAATTGTTTCCTTAACACATGTGAAGGAATGCCAGGACAAGTTGTTATGGGAATCACACTAGAGTTTACCTCCTAGATACAATTTATAGATAATTAGAAGTCTTCATTTCAGCTGACTGGAACTACATTAAGGTATTTGTGACTTAAGTATAGTGCTAAGTATTTAGAGTAAGATATTTTTCAATAGAAAAAAAGAACACATCCTACTATCCTGCTCTGAGGGTAGAAAGGGAAGTTTATGCAAGCAAGCAATTTAACAGAAGCTAAAATCAGTTAGCTAGAGCAGTTTGACCTTGAATTTCTAGAATAGATATGGGTGGTTTTTTTCATGGGTTTCTCCTTCAAGGATATTAAATTCTAGATAAACCTAAAATGGCCTCAGTAAGAATACAAGATTGAGGAACTTCTGAGATTCCTTGTGCTGTCACAAAATAGTTATCTAGACAAAGTGATTATAGGAACAGTGACATAAGATATATACAAAGGAAGAAAGCTACTGTAGACAAGTTGCTTAAGACTTTGCTTGAGTTCACTGAAGACCCCATTTACCAGTTTCTGGTGATCAAGAAGGTTTTACACCTTTGGTGAGAACAAAGCTTTAATTCCATTGGAATCTCATGGTTTGCTCATTATTAAAAAAAATGTTGAGAATAATGGCAATTTTGAAATTATCATTCACCAAGTAATTTTTAGCTAAAAACAATCACTAAGCCAATCTGCATATATTTTGCTTCCTGACATATTCCATTTTATAGGTAAATCATTCCAAGGGACCATTAAAAAGCTATACTATTTTCACTCTATGATTTAACAGCTGATATTTCAAGCTTCTCTGCATGAAAAAAAACAGACAAATCATTACTTATGTCCTACTAGTTTGTTTACCCCTCGTATACATTTGGAGATCAAATAAAGGTATTTATAATCCAAATGCACATTGGTTTTTCAAAAGTAGATACTAAGAATGTAAAGCAAAACTCTCACCCCAACTCTCTTTATTCAGCAGGGATAAAAGATGGTTTGCCCTGAGCTGACTGTAACTGTGATTTGGGAACATGCATGTAAGCTATCTTGAAATGAGGTTTTCCATTGTATAACTAGTTGTATAATTTTTTTGCACTTTGTTGGAAATCTTGAGGGGAAGATATATGCCTGTCTTTGTGTGCATATAGATGTGCATAGTATATATTTGTATACATCCAAAGTATACAAACACTTCATCTCCATTCTCTATGTCTACTCTACAATAAGTTCACCTATGTATAGGTCACCTATGTGTGGGCCTAAAAGACTCCAGAGATACTCCTCTCTCATTTTATCTCTAGTAATAGTAAGGATAGAGACATATGTTTTCTTGCCCATGCTTATATGAATTCTAACATTTAAATTCAAGTCTTTCTTCATAAACTTTACCCACTAAGAAATCTCTCCATCCTTTAATGATATTTTATAGTCACAAGCAAAGACATTTGTAAATCAATGTATTCAAATAAACACATTGATGTTAATAGATGGTAGGAGTGTTATGATAAAACATGGAAAACCCTACTTTAAATTTGTTATGAGATATGATGATATTCCTTTATTGTGGGTTGACAGCAGCCAGTGGTCTGTTAAAAGTCCATTCCAAAGATGTTTACCTATTGTTCAAAGTGATGGCTGATTAGTTACAGAGATAAGTAGTCAATGGTTGTCCTAAGAACTAAAGATAATTTAGTGTCTTCAGTGTGCAATATCCTTACTCTATAAAGCACATAGTTCAAATAGGCCATTGTCTCCAGAATCATCAACACACATATATTAACATTTCAGAAAAAGTTAGTTTACTATGTTTAAGTAATACTATGCAAATAAATAGTATAACAACATCTATTCTATGAACCTGCCATCATATTCCCGACAAACCACTATGTGATTGCCTCATATTCTAGAAATGAAGATATCTCCTACAATTACCTGGAATAAAACTTCACATAGGAAGTAGCCCACTACAAATTAAAAGAAATAAGGGCATAGAAAAATAATACTCGAGTTTAATCTTCTATGTTTCTTAACACAGATTGCTTATATTAAAATCATATGTATTAATTAATTATGGACATTTTGATATCTATCATATTGGACATTTAATTTACACCCAGTAAATATGGAGATGGTAACATGAAAAACTAACAGCCTAGCTAAGAGACCAATTTCATCCACATTTATTTACTTTAGATTTTATATTCTACTGATTCATATTACAAAAAGCTGATGCAAATATACAGAGTTCTAAAAGTTTATATTTCTATATCCAGTGAATGTTCATAACTCTCGTGGACAAAGTGAAATACAGCATCAATAAGAAACCTCAAGCTGTACTATAGAGCAATAGTGATAAAAACTACCTGGTATTGGTACAGAGACAGGCAGGAAGATCAATGGAATAGAATTGAAGACCCAGAAATGAACCCACACTCCTATGGTCACTTGATCTTTGACAAAGGAGCTAAAACTTTCCAGCGGAAAAAGGACAGCATTTTCAACAAATGGTGCTGGTTCAACTGGAGGACAACATGTAGAAGAATGAAAATTGATCCATTCTTATCCCCTTGTACAAAGCTCAAGTCTAAGTGGATAATGGACCTCCACGTAAAACCAGATACACTGAAACTAATAGAAGAGAAGGTGGGGAAGAGTCTCGAATACTTGGGCACAGGGGAAAAGTTCCTGAACAGAACTCCAATGGCATATGCTCTAAGATCAAGAATTGACAAATGGGACTTCATAAAATTGCAAAGTTTCTGTAAGGCAAAGGACACTGTCAATAGGACAAAACGACAACCAACAATTTTGGAAAAGATCTTTACCAATCCTTCATCTGATAGAGGGCTAATATCCAATATATACAAAGAACTCAAGAAATTAGACTCCAGACAACCAAATTACCCTATTAAAAAATGGGGTATAGAGCTTAACAAAGAATTTTCAACGGAAGAAACTCGAATGGCAGAGAAGCACCTAAAGAAATGTTCAGTGTCCTTAGTCATCAGGGAAATGCAAATCAAAACAACCCTGAGATTCCACATCACAGCAGTCAGAATGGCTAAGATTAAAAACTCAGGTGATAGTAGATGCTGGCGAGGGTGTAGAGAAAGAGGAACACTCCTCCATTGTTGGTGGGACTGCAAGATGGTGCAACCACTTTGGAAATCAGTGTGGCGGTTCCTCAGAAAATTGGACATAGCATAACCTGAGGATCCAGCTATACCACTCCTAGGCATATACCCAGAAGATGCTCGAACATATAACAAGGACATATGCTCAACTATGTTCATAGAAGCCTTGTTTGTAATAGCCAGGAGCTGGAAAGAACCCAGATGTCCTTCAACTGAGGAATGGATTCAAAAAATGTGGTATATTTACACAATGGAGTATTACTCAGCTATTAAAAACAATGATTTCGAGAGGTTCCTTGGTAAATGGATGGAACTAGAAATTATCATCCTGAGTGAGGTAAGTCAATCACAAAAGAACACACATGGTATTCACTCACTGATTATTGGATAATAGCCCAGAACCTTGAAATGCCCAAGATGCAACTCACAGGCCACATGAAGCCCATAAAGAAGGAAGACCAAGTGGGGGTGATTCGGTCCTTCTTAGAAGGAGCAACAAAATACTCAAGGGAGAAAATATTGGGACAAAGTGAGGGACAGAAACTGAAGGAGGGGCCGTTTCAAGACCACTCCACCTGAGTATCTATCCCATGTGCAATCACCAAAGGTAGAAGCTGATGTGGAAGCCAGGAAGTGCATGCTGATAAGAGCCTGATATGGATATCTCCTCAGAGGTCTTCAAGAGTCTGACATACTCAGAGGCAGATGCTCACAACTAGCCATTGAACTGATCATGGGGTTCTCAATAGAGGAGTTAGAGTGAAGACTGAAGGAGAGCTGAAAGGATTTGTGGCACCATGAGGAGAGCAACAATACTAACCAACCACAGCTCCCAGGGTCTAAACCACCAGCCTGGGAGCACTTAGGGAGGGATCCAGAGCTTCAGTTGAATATGTAAGAGTGGAGGGCCCTGCTGGGCATAGGTGGAAGAAGAGAACCTTGACCACATGAAGGCTGGATGCCCCAGGGGGTGCGAATTTTGAGGGTGGTGAGGTGGGAGTGGGGGGGTAGATAGAGGTTACATCCACAGAGAAGAAGGAGGAGGGGTGAGGGGATTGGGGGTTCCTGGGTGGGTGGGGGATGGGGTAAGGGGACAATATAAGAAATGTAAATAAAACATCCAATAAAAAAAAAGAAAGAAAGAAAACAGAAAGAAAGTCAATTTTTTTTGGAACTGGTATGTGGCTTCTCTTTATAGTTGTATGGTACAATCCTGATCACGCAAAGTGCTCCAGTTATCACTGTCTCTGCTTCGTGTCCAAAAAGCTTTCTTATTTTCAATAAATCTCCATTGTAAGAATTTTTCTCATCTATCGTGCCACCACCGAGTATATTTAGGGGGAGTACATTTATTACATATAACTTAGGGTCCACAATATAATTGCTGAATAAAATAGGGACAGTGACTCTATTGTTCCTGCAATTTATATTAGCTCTTATAACAACCATACATCATAGCTCATACTTTAAATTAAAAGAAGGCTCAAGTGTGTTAGCTACATAAACACCTGGGGCATTAGCAGATATTAATTCTGTGTGTTCAAAGCCCCTCAACCCTTTAGCATGTCAAGACAAAATAAGAAAAGGGTATATGTTTTTGTTGCACATATATGTCAACATAAATTGACTTGGATAACATTAAATAATGATAAAAATATATTAAAGGCATTTCAATGGGAGAAACAACTCAAAATTTACTCATGACACAACTGCTTTAAGAGAGGACAAAAATGTTTCAAGAACTGGGGGCTCTCTTTCTCTAAATGGCATAAATAAAATGAAATAGAAAACTTCTTTTGAAGGTTGTTAGTTTACAATGTGTGGCAAGATGTACCTTGGAAACTGGGTTCCAAACTGCCCATAGAAATTGAAAACTAAAGATGTTAACCTCTTTAAGGTTATATTTCAAAGTGATAGTTCTGCAGTCCTTGACAAAGACATTTCTGGATAATAAAACGAAAAGAGCCCTTTAAAAAGATCTATGTCCAAACAGACAAGAGTAAGACTTCAATGGCATGTGTCCTAAAGTGAAGGTCCTAGGGAAGAAGTACAGGCAAAAGCAGAGAGAGCCCCATTCACTGTCAACCATGGTATCTATACAGTCATTTGCCTCAGTGAGCAATACCTGTATCTGCTTTTCACCTTTCTCTGTTGCCTGTCATGTCTTTCTCTAGTTTCTTAATTTGTGGTTTGTCATCTCATCATTGGTAAAAGGTCAGCAGAAGAAAAAATAAGAGAAGGGCATAAATACAATCAGTATCATTAGCTCACTGTGTCTACTATGCCAGCAATTTTGTCTGTTTCTGCTGAACTCATTTCCTTCAAGAATTTTTCTGTTCCACTAAGACCCATGGTTTGACAAAGGATTGTCCAAATACGTGTTCTTAATTACTTCCATTTAGTAAGGCTCCTTCATTTTCGTGTGTGTGTGTGTGTGTTTAGAAGGATGTATGGGTATTCGTTTATAGGTATTTAAATAACTTATTAAAATGAAAAGGAAAACTAAAGCAGATATTGAAATAATTTCTAGAGGTATGTCATTGTAAAAGCTGAGCCTCTATTTTTCCTCTCCTTGGGCTCTTTCCATCTCTCCCTCTTATTATCATAGTATACAGTTGGGTCTGCCTTGTTCCAGCATTTTCTTGGATATTTGTTAAAAACAATTTCACACAGCATAATGTTCTCTAAGTAAATAATGTATATGTGTATGTTGTTAACATGAAAATGTGTTCATAGAAGATTGGTATTTGAAAAATGAGTACCATAATATGGACATGATTGGTGACTGGACTGTAAGTTTAACAAAGTATATTTAAAAGACAAGTAAACATATGAGTAGCAGTGAATTGAGGTTTTTGTATTTACAGGGTAGATAGAGTCACACCAACACATACCAGTAACTTTCAAGCATGGAAATAATCTCTGAGAAGGAAACAAGAAAGCAGTCTCCACATAGAGGCATGGTGCAAAGATGATTATGCTGGAAGAATCAAGAAGCCGATGAAATCTATCTGGACAAGACAAATGCCTACCTTCAAGTCTGCCTTTTGTTTTTGTTTGCTTGCTTCTTTCGTTGTCATAGTACATACTTACAAAATTAAAATATCTGTATAAGCATATATACATTTGACAGTGTATCAAAACTTTCTATATACAATAAAGAATTAAGTCATGTGTTACTGGAATTTTAATCTCCAAAGAAAACTTAGATATTACAAATTTTTGAAAATTCAATGAGAATCTTACTGATATTAGCCTCTGTGAAGAAACTAATACAACATCCTCGAGGCTGACAGTAGCAGTTAACATCAGTACAACCTTACTGTCCAGGACTATTTTGCCTCTTTACACACAAGAATCATCACTGCTACATTTTGTCCAAAATTTCCCAAAAGGATAAAGAACAGTAGGACACAGTACACACTTGTACCAATAACAAAATGATAAAAGCTTAAAAGCCCAAATATAACAACCTCAGGAACAAGTATATCCTTTGCTTGGTGATCAGTTTAAGTGTGACTAGTATACTCTGAGGTGCATGATGGAATTTAATCTTCATGTGTTATTAATATTTAGAACTCTAATGGACAACTAGAACTCTGTCCTTTCTGAAGGGTTATTATAGCGTGTCTCCTCTACCTGCTCTGGAGTTGTCTGCCTCTCACCATGGGATACACTGACTTTGCCAGCAATGAAGGCATTATAGGATGCAGACATTTGAATGAAAAGTAAGACCCAAAATAAAAATAAATCTATTCCTTATGATTTTCTGTAGCATTTTCTTATTTACAACTAGAAGTATAACAAGACACTTACGATTCAATGACTTTCTAAGGATTTATTACTATTAACACCTTGCGTTTCCCCCTTAGAAACAAAACATAGTGATTAAATAGTAATAATGTACTAGTTAAGCTTCCAAGGAAAACAGTCAATAAGACAGTTGACTAGATTATTACGATGATTTATGAAAATGACAATAATTATTCTTAAAAATGTGAATTGCCTGCAAGGTGAATAATGCAAGCTGAACATTTACTCAATAACAGTCTAATGGTGTGGATGATGTACAAGCTATTTTTCAGTGGAGGTGTCTGATTTTATGCTCTGAAATAGCATTGTTTGGGCAGTCTTGAGGAGCTTGTTCAATGGTGGATAATCCAGTTCATCACTAATTCAAGTTTCAAAATGTTGAAGCTAGAGATGAAACTGTCTAATCTTGTGATCAAGAAGAACGTTTAGACCTGGCAGGGTGGCTTATATTTGTAATACCAGTACTTAGGACTCTGAGGCAGGAGAATTGCCATGAGTCTGACGCTGCCCTAGGGCACATAGTAAATTCACTGTGGCCATAGATTGAAACAAAACAAAAGCTCATTCACTGAGTAGATGACTTAGGAAAATGAGAAGCATTTAGCAATTAATGAGAAGTCTAACTATATTTTCTTGTGGAAAGAAATTTAGTTTTCATATGACCAAAGTCAATTTTAAAAAGAGAATGTGAGGTCTTGCCTTGGTAAGACAAAATATAAAGTTATAACACAATTTTCTGAGGGATGTCCACCCTGATTCACACAGGGAAATTTTATGCCTGTAACATAATATTGTTCAAAACCCAGGGCTACATAAAGAGATCCATTGCCAAAGTCTGCTATTCTTATTTTGTTAATTGGTCAATCTCCAATAGTGCCTTCTAAATATTTATATTTACACTCACAGATATAGCTGTTCACAATGCTGGTCACAGGAGCCACTTTTTGCAGTGAATACACTCAGTAGAGAGATGCATAACAGATCGACGTGTTGAAATAGATAACTGGGGACAGAAGAACGCACAAACATTCATATTTCATTATATACATGTATGTAATTCTAAAACGTAATGAAAGGTTTTAAACATGGACAACTACAATTATTATTTTATGACTACTAGTTCCTTAATTATGATAAATAATGATGCATAGTAATACTGTATTTATTAAAAATTTGTATGTAGTTTTGTAGGCTGTTGGGTGTTTCACCTATTATTTTTCTATGTTACTCTGCTATGGCATCTCTTCCATGGTCTGTGTGCTGACTGCTGCATGGATGCCTGGTTGATTTAATGCACTTGCTACACTAACCCACACTTTTCAGCTTCATTAAATGTGCTGCCTGTTGCTACACTTTCATGTTTGTCTCTCTTTTTTTGTTGTTTTTGTCCTTTTTATAGAAATCAAGACACATGGAAAATATTCCTATTCTTTCTGCCTATTTACTAGACTATTGCTTCTAACTGGAAACTTCTTATTGAAAATTAAAACACTCAAATTTTATTCATTACACAAACTATGAAAAAAAATCAAAGAACGTTATATACCTCATCACTAGTTGTAAGCATGTACAATTTTAGTTTCCAATCATAGAATATTTTCAATGTACCAAAAAACATAAGGATGGGAAATGATTGCAGAGGTAAAGAAAAGAGGAAGAAAGAAAAGAGGTAAAGAAGAAGGCACTGATTAGTACTGTTTCCTATCTGTTTTCCCCCTGTGGCAACTGGACAGTTCAAGAGCCACTTTCACTTCCTCCCTACCCTGCTGCGTTTCAACCTCACCAAACAGCCAAAAAGACTAACGAGGAGAGAAATAGCTGTTGCGACTTGTTTACTCTGAAGAAAGCTCTATTTTAAAGTTGAAATTAGGTCATACATCATGTTAGTGGTTGAGGAAAGGTACCCTGCCTGCTAGCAAAGCTTCCGAGGAAATATGCAGGATGACTGATGCCCTGGCCCTGGGTGTGAGGCAAGGAATCTGCCCCCTTTCATTCCACTCACCATTTGTAATCATTGCAACTTCCTTCAATCATTTCCCTCTGACATCATGAGCTACTAGCTTTCCAGAAGGACCTGCTTGATTCTTCCCTAGAACCTGGTGTACTGGCATTATTTGCTCCAAATAACTCAGCCAAACAAGGAGGAAAGATGCAAGGTGTAAGCATTGTGACTTACACTAAGATGGTTGGTTTGTGTTTTTTTATGGAGCTTTAAGCTAACCACTAAGTTATATAATATTAGAGAAGGACATCAGTATGTTCTATGCTGTTTATCACTAATACCTAAAAAGTGAACAAAGACATACTTCTCTCTGGAGAAGTCTGCCCACAATTAAAAATATCACAAATAAAGACATCATACCAAAACTAAGTTAGCCATTCAAACAAATGCTGAGAGTTCCAAATTCTATCTCCTCAAACTTTTGTACAATTATGATGGCCATTCTAAAGTAAGGGAATCTCACTTAAAGTATTACACTCTCATTCTCAATTGCCATTTTATTTACTTACCCTTCACAACAAAAAATGGACTTAAAACTAGTAATCAGTTAGATTTATGTCCTCTTTCATGGTTATTGTATCCTTCTGCTTACAGTCTGTCTTTCCTCACAACTATCTTTGTCTTTGTAGTAATTGCTTTGCTGTTATAGTATAAAAATGCCACCGTGGACAAGACAACTTCAAGGAAGTGTTTACTGGGTTGTGGTTCTGGATGAATACAAGTCTATCATGGTGGAAAAGCATAGAAGCAAGGAACAGGCGTAGCTGTTGGAGCAAAATACTGATAACTCACATCTTGAACCAAGAGAACACACACATACACACACACACACACATACACAAACACAAACACAAAGAGAGAGACACAGAGAAACAGAGAGAGAAAATGCAGAGGACAAGACATGAGTCTTTTGAAACTACAAAGTTTGTCCCCAGTAACATACTTTCTCTAGCAAGGCCACACCTCCTAAACCTATTGAACAGTACCAACAACTAGGAATCAAGTATTCAAATGCATGAACCTATGGGAGATTCTCTGAATCCTTCCTCCCTTCCTTCTATCTTCCTGTTTGACACAGCCTAGGTTGATCTGTAAGTAAAATCATGATTAAGGTATTGTCTAGATCAGACTGACCTATATGCATCCTACAGTGCATTGCCATGTCTGCTAATTGATGAAAGAGTGCCTAGTCCCTGCTTGGGAGGGCAACATCAGCCCTTTGTGAGTGGTCCTAAAATGTATAACAAAGCTAGCTAAGCATAAACCTGTGAGTAAGCAAGCCAAAAATAAAGTGATAAGCAAAATTTCTCTATGGTATCTGCCTCTGGCACTTGTCTTGAGATTCTGCCTTGATTTTATCCAGTGATAGATTGTGACATTGGAAGTATAAGAGAAAGAAGCCCTTTTCTCTCCAAATTGGCATTTGAATACCACAAAGGTACTTTACCCAGTGTTTAAAAGCATCAGGCCTACACTATTTACTCTGAAATCTAGCCTCCTGATATTTATTTAGCCATGTGATCTTTCATTTAATCATTCTTAACGTGGTATATTATTTCATATCATTGATTTTAAATAGGTCATAATCATTCCGTAGCAACTGAAGTCTATCTATAAAACAAACATAGGTAGCTTGGATGTTAAGTCAGTACAATAGTATTATAAGATGAGCCAATTAACTTAGTGAAATTACCAATCAGATTGACCATTAAAGTAACCTTATTTTATTTTCTGTTTATCCATTTGCTCCTTTTTCTATTTTATTCTTTTTTTTTCTTTGTTCTTTTTGTCTTTCTATCTTCTTGTGAAACTCACGTGTATAGATATTTCCAATTTACAAACCCTTGTCTTGAAAATATGATTGTGGTATCTATTGATCTCCCCTATAATGTGATTAAAAATGAAGTCCAAATTATTGAATTCTAGAGTCATTGGGAAATAACACTCCAGATTTCCCAATTAAAAGAATTCTGAGTGTCCTTTAACCCCATCTTAAAGGAAGAGATTATGATTTCAGACAGTAAAGCTGTTGATAACGAGAGAGATTCGGATGATACAGTGATAGATGGAGAGAGATGATTTTGGTGTTTGTGTTTGTAAGCTGAAATTTAGAAGAATGTCTCTCAATCCATTGTTAGTTCAAATTCTACCAAAGTACTGATCTCTCTAAAGTATTGTTTTAGGACTTTTCATATGATATATCAGGTTTATTTTTTGAACCGATTTAGTAGTCACTGTTTTCGCTAAATCCGGCTCTCATATTCTGTCCCTCTTCTCCTTCTTGTCTTCTGGAAAATAGGATTATAAATTACTAAGGTTAAAGAAAAATACTGTTTTATAATTTTTACTTTAATATGAACATAATACCTGAGCATAAGAGTCAAAACAGATAAAAAGAAAAGTTGGGGGGGGGCAGTACAGACTCCTGAAATAACAGTAAGCCCACTGTCAACAGGCTATACAGCACCAGCTATGCACTTCAACAAGGCGCAGAATGTCCACTAGTGAGAATCTGTGCAGAAAAGACATTGTGATGAAACTGCAGCTTATATTGATCTCCAGATCCACCAATTATCCGGCAAATTTCATAATTTCCATTGTATCATTGAGTAAAGTTCCTTTGTAGAAACACATCACAATTTTATTATTAATGTTCTTTTAATTACTTATTTTATTGTGTTGATGGATAACTAGGCTGATTACAATGCCTTGATATTGTCAATAATGAAGCAATAGACATAGATGAGCAAGTATTTGAGATATCCTTAAAGTATAAAAACTTAAAACACACACATTCATGTTACACACCATATCTTTAGTATTAAATTTATGTGCCTTTCTGACTTGATGGCCAGCTGGTATATTATTAGATAACATGGATTACTCCATCAATGAATTATTGTTTCTTCTTTCAGGGGCTATAAAAAGGGGGTAATTATGCAAGAACCTTCTTTTTATTAAGTTTTGTGTAAAAATGCTTGATAACTCCACACGTGCAACAATTGTCTAAGAAATTACTACCATGAGCTCAGTGTTTATAAAAGAATATATATATCTATCTATATCTATATCTATATCTATATCTATATCTATATCTATATCTATATCTATATCTATATCTATAGATATATAGTTATTATGATTACATAATATATGTGCAAATACATATATGAATCAATTAAAACCACTTAACCACTATTATTAATAAAATATTTAATAATTTGGTTGGAGAAAATGGAAAAGCTAAAAGAAAATACATGTTTCAAGCCACTAAATATTGTTGACATTAAAACAATTAAAGGACCTCAGTCTACTTACATGTTAATGAGTAGGCATTTAATTTTGTTCACGTTATTTGGTTATGTTATACATTTCTAGTGAAACAAGTTCAAGGGACTTAAAAATAAAAAAAGGATCCACAACATTCCTCTGTGTATGCAGCTCAGCAGCAAAACCAGAGAATCTACTAAAAATTGGTGAAGATGGACCCTGAGGTTGTACTTAGATTTCACCCACACATCTAAGTACAGGGGTGCATGTGTACATGCACACACATACACACATGCACACACACACACACACGCACACACACACACACTTGAGCAACCAATCATTGTGTGCTATTTGAGAGGTCACTGATTGTTTACTTTCCAGAGTCACCTGAAATTTGAGTGAAATGTGTAGAAATGTCTTATGTTTCTTTGTTTCATCAATAATCCTTTTTTTTCATTTTAGAAAGAAAAAGGTTGTAATAACCCATTCTGCCCCATGTTTGGGGGCCACTTTGCCCCAGCCAAGCTGCTGCTCCAGGCTGTGTGTCAGGGTCTAGCAAGGGAGAGAGTGGGGATGGAAGGGCAAGAGACTAGAAGAATGGAGACAAGACAGAGGGTCTGATCAAGTCTCTCTTTATTGAAAGGAAATCCTGGGTATTTATATGTTTTATCATGTGCCTTGCCCTGTGGACAAGCAGGGCAACACAGCTGAAGGCACTTTGCCACGTGCCTTGCACTGTGGATACCATGTGAGCCTTGCGCTGGGGGCACTAAACAACAAAACAAGATATGTGAGAAAAACAAGATGTTTATCAGAGTGTGCTCAGCTGTTGTGGGCTGTTGAAAACAAGTCTCTTGTAAGGGTACATGGCCTGAGATGGGTGCAAAGATGATAGCCACTTTCTGATAGGAGTCGGCTCCCAACAGGTCCCCCTTTTTAAAAAATTTTTTTTCAAAAAAGAAGGCTGAGAAAACTTACAGAAACTGTGTCTGTCTTAGGTTGGAACAAAGGACCCCAGTCACCCTTTCCTGTCTCTGCATTAATTCATTTTCTGCCTTGTAATCTTTTTCAAGGTGTCCGGTCTTGCCACAGTTAAAACAGGCCTTTTCGTCTCTACCTGCCAAAAAAAAAAATCTCTTACTGATTGTCCATGCATGGCAGCCACCATAGCTAAGCCCTGTTGGTAGGAGGGCCCTATGTCAGAACAGAGTCTGATACACCCAGTAAGGTCTGTCTTTATCCTGTAGGGTCTAATGGCAGCTTGGCAGGCAGGATTGGCATTTTCATATGCAAGTTGTTCCACATAACCTACACCTGCCACTGCATTACCAAAAATCCTTCCTGCTGTTGTTACTAATCAATGAACCAAATCAGAAAATTGTTCATCAGGCCCTTGTCTGACTGCTGTCAAAGATGCACCAGGGTCTCCGTTTACCAGTTTATGCCAAGGATTCATGGCTGGATTTTGAATTTGAGCAAATAAGCCTGGGTCATATTGCATCTGGTTATCACTAGAAGCAAATTGCCCTTCTCCTAGTAAGGCATCAAAGGACCATTCTTGGGAAGACTTAACAATAAACTGAAGCTTAACTTCCTTTGCTCTGAGTGTGGATTTGATGTGATTCACTTTAAATACAGTGTGAAAATGGGATATAACTATAAAGAAGCATGTAAGATACGTAAAAAATCACATTGCTATCACCTTAATCAAGAAATCAATATCAGTAATGAAGTGGGTAGATAACCTATCAGAAAGACTCAGAAGTCAAGCTGCAATAATTCCAATGACCAAAGCTGGAACATCACTAGCAAAGAACAGATATAAATAATACCTTTATGTGTAATGTAACATACAATGAGATTATTTTGTATTTTAAGCTTTTCGTTGGTTTTTAAGTAAATACCAATAAACCTAAACCTAATCAGACATGAAATATCATTAGGTAAACCATCATTTAAGAATTTTTTGGAGATTACCCAAACTGCCAACATCATGAAACTTAAGAAAAACTGTAGAAAGTAACATATAAAATTATTTTGTGTTAACTAAATGCAACTTGATATCTTAGATTTCACACTAGACTAGCAAAACAACATCAAGTAGGTAAGATCAACATACCCTAGCTGAATAATATCTTAACTTTAGCAAGAGCTCTGAAAAGATGTGCAGAATTTTAATATGTGTGAAATTCTTCCTTACATTATCTAAAATAATGTTTAAAGTGATTCAGTGAAGAAAGTAACCTTTCAAAGACAGTTTAAAATTGTATAGTTAGTCCTCCATTAATCTCTAGGAGAAAATGCAAGCATGACCTGGAGGGCAGCCTACTTGGCATACTTTATTTTTAAATAAGAACCGTGGCTCAGTGGCCTTGTCAGGCATAGATGGGAGAGGAATTTCTTGGTCCTATGAATGCTGGATGCCCCAGATGGGGAAATTTGAGGGTGGAGAGGTGGGTAGGTGAGGGCACATCTTCATAGAAGCAGGAAGACAGGGGATGGATAGGGGTGTTTCTGGGTGAGTGTGGGGAATGGGGAAAGGGGACAACATCTAAATGTAAATAAAATATCCAATAAAAAGAAAAAGAATGTGCCTGAAATCAGAACAGTGAATTCTGAAGTAGCATGGATCACCAGTAGGTGACCTGCAGATGAGTCTACACTCTTGTGTCTCCTTTATTGTTTTTCTTCTGCATAGAGACTTTGATGGTATAAGCACTCACTATCCAGTCTGAGGCAATGCACTAACCAATCTCTGTCAATAGGTTTCTATTAAACAAGTGGCTGCTCATGTACAGTAAGATGGATGCTGTTCCCTGAAACTGTCTACAGAGTGGTTTATCCCTGTGCCTTTTACTGACCCGTGAACATGCCTGTCTTCTCAGGGCAGATACATGTAACGAGGGCATTGGTATTTTCATTGTGTGACAAAACCTCACTGTAATGGAGTTTTCAATGTTGTTGAAGACTTTCATTTCTACGATTATTAAGGAACTAGGTTGTAATCCCTCCAAAAGGATCATTTTCTAGCCCGCATGTCCAGGAAATGTGTTGGTCCATTATAGCAGTTTGGAAGTATTTCCACCAGTTCATTTATGAAAGTTAGGTAAGGAAACCATTCCTCTATAAGCAGTGTGGGTGGCAAAGACCATCACTTGGTTCTGCATTTACAATAGAAATTTCTTAAAACAGAGCATGTGTTGTATGCCTTCTATGTGAGAAATATGTATAAAGTGTCTTGTAACCATGGCACTATTGACCAGCAGAGCCTTTGTACTTCTTTGCTCTGGCGACTACACTTCCAAATTGGATGCTGATTTGCATTATCATTGCTTTTTTCTCTATAATTCTGAGAAGCTAAAATGTCTCTAGATGTAGCTTAACACCACATCAGAAATAATGCTTCCCTGATGGCAAAAACTGCTCATCAAAAATAATATATAACATTGTATTGATTTTCATATTATAAGAAAATAAAGAGAGGTTTGGATAAGAGTTCTTCAAAACTGATAAATTTCACATGCAAGAACAATTGATAAGGTAATTTGTAATGTTGCAAACTATCTACTTTATAATTTTTCTATATTTAAGTGGCTTTTGCATAGTCAATGATCAAGATATTTATTTCTGGATTAATAGATAAATAAATAAATAAATATGTGTCAAATGATTTCTTTAGGTTACAAATGAGGTTTGGTGATTCTCTTTTCTTCTTCCTGAATTATGCTCCATGAGAGGAAATATAGACATTTTATATTTGGAATTTACGTTTCACCTCAGAATGGTGAGCATAGTTTAAGTGAAAGCAGAATCATTCAGAATAACAAATATTCTCATTATCTGGGCACTTTTAGTTTTATCGGAAATGCATTATTGTTTCAATGGGGTACAATTAGTTTAACCCTTGCTGACTTCCAAAGTGCTGTTGGTAGAAAACTCGATGCTGAAGAGTGAACATTTTAATTGCGTAAGTGTGTGAGTGAATAGTTAGAAATGTTTATCACAGTGAGCTCCGCCATATTGCAATTGTGTTGGACTCAATGAATGACTACACAGGTGGGCCTTTGTAATAGTGAGCCAAGTATCAGGGGTGAATGACATGTTGTGATTACGACTTTGTGGAAATTTACTAAAATTGAGTGCTAATAGTCCTAATATTTACAAATACTTTTTAGAATATCTATACTACTAATTACAGAGACATTCTCACAAATGTCCTCAGAGTATGTTAAGAGAAAGAGTGTTGGAATTATCATGGTGGGACTGTGAGTGAAAGTGGTTATGGTAGTGTGAAGGCACTGAGGACTCTCCTCTTCCTCTCCTTCCTGATGCCCTTACTGACTGCAATTCTGAAAAATGCATTTCTAAATGGGGGCTCACATAATATCTCGGGGCAGAATATGTTCCATAAGCAAAGCTATAATCAATAAAATCACTTGAGAGCTATGAAGTGTCTTGGAATGTTGGCCCAGTTGGCAGGCAGATGTCATGTGCTATTCCTGCTTTGTGAATGTAATGACAGTCCCAATAGAAAGCAAATCCTGCAGTTGTCTTCAGGCTCTCTAGTTGTGCAAGCATATTTTCTGCAGACAAAGTACCACCAGCTAATATTCTCTTTTATTTTTCTCCTATGGAGATTCTGTTATAAAAGTTGTATCGCCTGTCACCACAGAAGAGCATCTTGGTTTTAAAAATAGCACCTGCTGGGGTTTTGTTAATCTTCCTGGAAATGATTCTGTGCCACTTGGGTATTTGCCTGTTCACTTAATCTTCCCTTCACATATTGCTCTGAAAAACATAATTTACTGTTTTTATTTTCCCCTAATCTAAAAATATCATCTGTTTTGAGTGGAAACAGAAACAATTAATAAAAAATCATGTTTTCTGCTTTCTGAAAGATCTGCAACAGAGAGGCCATAGTCACTATAAAGAATAGTTTTCAGGCTGTTTATTAAACCTTAAAATTTACATGGGAGATAAAAATGCCACATTGATCTCTCATGTTGACTTGTCTGTGGTACAAGTGATCTTGTTCAGGTTTGCGGGGTTTTGTGGCTTTGTCTCTTGTAGCTTTTGAGATTGCTGTACCCTGTAAGTAGAATCTGAAACTTGCAGGTCCCCATGTTAACAGAACTGACACGCTGCAAATGTCAGATTCAGGAGAGAGTCCATCCTGAGTAATGCAGGTGCCAGCCAATAAACCCAGCTGAGTTCAGATAGAAGATATGCTTTACCAACATCTGTACCCATGAGCTGCAAGTGTGTTGATAAGTTGAACATGGTTTGTTACATAGAAAATGTAAGTGTTACAGAAATGAAGTGCTATGGTAATGAACTTATATTCACTTTCCATTTATCTGTTTATCATGTGAGGGGGGAACATGCTTCAAAGTGCACAGATGGAGGTCAGAGGATAACTTGTTTGAGTCAGTTCTTTCCTTCTAGCAGGTATGTTCTGGGGAATGAATTCCAGTCCTTTTTCTTGGTGATAGGACCCTTAATTCATTGAGCCTTCTTATTAGTACTAGATTTATTTTTAACTCCTATAATAAAACTGGGAAGGAAAAAACTCATGTTTCTTATTATTGTCTGTATCTCCCAAAATCTAAAGTAGAGCATGAGAAATGTACTTTAAGCATGACACCACCTCTGCTTCATAAGATTTCTCCTCCCTTAGAAAACTTGTTCTGAGACAACCCCAGGGTCAAGGTAAACAAGCATCTGTGTGGTGGAAGCTCGAATCTTCTTCTTATTCTGAGAAAAACACTGTATACAACATGAGAGCAAGCAGCCTCTCTCTTTTTCTATCCCCCTCTCTTTCTATCCCTCTCCCTCTTCTTTCTCCCTCCTTGCTCCCCCTATTTTCCTGTCCCTCACTTTCTTTTCTTCATCTAGAGAACCATTTACCATCCACTATACCTTGCTCCAACCAGTATATGACTGCTATTTCAGATTGGGTTAAAATGACTGCTCCCAACCACAATACTTAAATTTACTTGGATTTGAAGGGGGAAAGAGCTTTACAATAACACAAAACACAGTCCTTGATTGTAGTTTCAAACAACTATTTTTAAAAAAGAAGCCTATTGTAGCCACATCACAGATTAAACTACTAAGAAATGGGCTTATTTTTATGGCCAAGAGATTTAGGGGTACATGTACTATTTCTTGATAACAAATGGAAGCTATGAACTCCTGTTCTACCTAACACATTCTCTGAAGGCAGCAGCAACCTTGCAGTTTCTCTAAATTCAGACAGCCCTGACAAATCCCAGACTAACATTACATGCCAATGTGAACTCAGGGCAAAAGAAGACAAACAAAGCTGACCTACTGTTCAAATCAATAGAAAAGCAAGTGAAATGTTCTAAGATATTAACAAAATATCACATTTAACCAACAGTTCTTAATCACAGAGAGCCATTTCAGACTAAAAATATAATAATTACACAAAAGAGCTAAAACTACATACTAGTAGAAGTAATTAATACATCACCATAAAGAAATTAATTGAATGAGTTCATTGGTTAATTTACACTATTACCCCAGTAATGACATTAATTTCAAGATATTACTGATATTTTCTAGTATTCTGGTGGTTAACACTATCCTGATGTCACATCTTTCTATATTTGGATACTTAGGGCAACAGGCGTTAGGCAGAAATGTTTTAAATCAAACAATATGAATTATCGTTATAGAGTTAAAGTTATCTTAGGCCATTTTTTTCAAATATCCTAATGCCATTATTTTGTTTTGCTACTTTATAACTATAACTTTGTTACTATTATGAATTTTAATGTAAATACCTGATATGCAGAATACCCGATACTCAACCCCAAAGGAGTTGCAGCCCACAGGATGAGAACCATTCTTCTAGGCCTTTATCTAGTTTTATGGCTTGCTGTGTGGGCTGACTGAAATTTGATTTTATATTTACCTACTAGACAACATCTTCTTTGTTTCCAGATTTTAGTAATTAGGAAGCAAGCAACTTTTTAAATTCAGGTATAAAAATTTTGTCTATGTAAATTTTTATGTCATTTGAACAAATGTCAAAAGTAAGCTGTTGTTTTTTGTTTTGTTTTTTAACAAAGAGACTCGCAAGCCAGATGCTGAGGTGAAAACCTGCTAACTTAGAGACAGAGAAAGCACTTAGCTGATCTTTCTCCCCAGCCAACATCCCAAAAGAAAGATCCTTTCACACACTGTCTCTGAATACCTTCAAAACTGAATGTCTCTCCCTTCTGCTTCCTGCCCACCTCTCTAACTGTCCTCCTGACTTCCTCTTACTCTCTATGGATTTTTTTCTTATGATCACTCTGTGTCAATTGGTTGCTTGCTTCCCTCTTGATCTGTTTGACTTTATCTAATGCTTTTTACAATAAGCAGAAACTCTTGGATTAAAGGTGTGTGCTAGGGCTGAGCCACACCCACAACTGGAAGCAAGTTTATCCAGAAAAAAAATAAAAATAATAAAAAGACTCCTGCAACACTAAGTTTTCATGAGACACTCATTTTATTCTTTCCATGACTCAGAAAACATCGCAGAAGAAGAGGAGGAAAGAATATAAGAGCCAGGGATGCAGAGTGCACAGGAAAAGGATGCCTTCAGGACACATCATGCCTTTGGCACTCATAATCTAAGTGCAACAGTGTATAGCTGCGTAAGACCTGTTGATGTTAGGTTCTCCAGGATGCCATCATGGGTGTGTGAGGGACACATGTGGCCCACTCATTCTGATGGAATATTGGTGGGTAATGTGTAGAAGGTGATTCCATGTTATTTCTTCAGTAATATAGTCATTAGTAGGTTTTCTTATCTCATATTTAAATATTCCCCCATCCATGACCCCCCAAAAGCAAACTTGTCCCCTAGGTAGTATGTTTAATTCTATAAGAAACTGTCAAATCACCTTTCAAAGTTTTTATATGATCATGCATTCCCAACAACAACAACAAAGGATTATTTCTGTTAGTATGTAGTCTATTATCATACCAGCATTGGATGTCAGTATCTTGAGATTGGAATAGTTGTGTAGTGGCAGCTCTTGGTTGCTTTAATTTGAAATCTCCAGTTAAATATGATGGTAAGAACCTTTTAAAATCTTTGTCACTTGTTTATCTGCATCTCAGATCTGCTTAGTGTTTAGCCCATTTTAATTTTCTTTTATTTGAAATCTTAATGATGAATTTTAAGCATTTTTTCTGCATTTTAAATACTACTATTTTTTCAGATGTGCCTTTTGTAAGTCTGTTCATTTTACTGGCCTTATTTAGTTGTTGGTATATTTTTTAAATACTCTTTTTCAATTGGTAAGTTAATACTAAAGTCTTCTAGCTTCAGTGATATAAGTACATCTGTCTACATGAGATATGTCAGTTTGTGGGATAACTTCAAAGAATGCCTTTTAGCTTTACTGACTTCCTCTGTTGGTTTCCCATCCCTGATGAACCCCATCACAAGATTTATATTCTTTTGCCTCCTTCCTTTACCTTTAGCCTGATTTCTTTCCAATCTTTAAAGTAAAAGCTTGGTTATTGATTTTGATAGCTCTACATTTTTTTTGTAAACATTAGATGCTATAAATTCCCATGCACTATCCAATAGAACCCAAGGCCTGCTCTGCAGGGCCAGTTGTGGCTGGTTTTAGAAGACTACCTTGATTCCCCGGGACTAGTGAAGTTGTGGATCTGAGAGGTTTCCACCACCATTTTAGTAAACCAAGAGAAATGCTAACCATATTCTAAGTATTTTTCTTATACCCACAGATAAAAGAAGCTCTCCTCTCTTTGTAAAGAAGTGTTCTATATAGCAGAATTAAACTATTATATAAAAAAACAACAGGTGTTCTGCAATGAATAAAATCATGGACAGATTATCATTCCTTACTTCTTTGAATAAAATGTGTTATAAAGTACCAGGGGCCATGAAAGCATTTTCATGCCATAGGCACTGGTCCATGTAACCCTTGGAATTCACAAAACCGTAGAATCCTCTCCTCCTCGATCGTATTAATGCCTCATCGACTGGCAAGGTGCATAAGATAATTTTTGCTAAACAAGATAGTAAATCTCAGATTACATTAGAGAAAGACTACCTGGAGAGACTGAAAAATGATAAGGGAACAAAACCAAAACCACTAAAAAACATGTCTCAGGCATCTACAGCTATAGTTAACCATGAATGAAGTTATCGATGCAAGCCAGAGTAAAGTAAGTTCTCATACTAAGAACCTATCTACCTAAGACTCCATTGCACAAAATATAGTTCCCAGTATCTCCCATAGACTTAAAGGTAATGGTTCAGGGCAATTAAAATTACATAATCTCAAGAGACAGAGCAAGCAAAAAAAACAAACAAAAACAAAAACAGACACAAATGTGTGTGTATGCTAGATAATTTGGACAGGGAATTGAAATAACTAGAATGAATTTGCTTGGAACTTGATAGCAAATTATGAACAGTGGAAGAACAGATGGTTAGTATATACCATGGTAAACATCTAAGAAATAATCAAATATAAATATCTGCAATGCAAATCTCTGCATTGGGCTGAGGAGATGGTTATGTTGATAAATTGTGAGCAAGAGGATATGTATTCCCAAACCATAAGCATAGGGATACTGCCCTTTGGACCTTGGTGGGGTAATTTGGAAAAAAATACGAACTTGGAGGAATAGCCTAGTAATCCCTGTGCTTGACAAGAAGGAACAGTGGGATCCCAAAGAGCCTAACAACTTGGAGCTCCAATTTAGAAACATTGTCTCAAAAAAGTAGGGGGAAGAAAAAACACAGAACTTAACATCTTGCCTCCTGATGCACATTCACAAACATCATTACACATATACAAACTCATAAACACACACACACATACACACACACACACACACACACACACACA
>NW_021604568.1:10590541-10615197 GCF_004785775.1 Grammomys surdaster | reverse complement strand
TATACCCTGACAAGAGACTTGTTTTCAACAGCCTGCAATAGCTGAGCGCACTCTGATTTCTTGTTACACTGTTTAGTCCCCCAGCTGCAAGGTGCTCCTGGTATCCATGGCTACAAGGCACATGACGTAGTGGCTTCAGTTGACCTTGTCCACGAGGGCAAGTCAGGTGGTAAAGGGTATAAATACCCAGGATTTCCTTTCTATTGAGAAGGTGGGAGGAGTGAGGAGAATATAGTATAAGTGTGAGGAGAATATAGAAGAGAGGAGAATAAAGAAGAGACTTGAAGTGACTCCACCGGACTCTGTCTTGTATCTATCTTTTGAGTCTCTCACCCCTTTTCCGCCCTTCCTCCGCCCCCACTCTCTCTCTCTTGCTAGACCCTGACCTGCAGACCAGAGCAGCAGAATCGGCCGGCCTTTACAAAGTAGCAGAACCGGCCGTTACAAAAGAAACGGCCGTTACAAGTGATCTGATTATCCTTCCCGTAAACTTGAAATAAATGAGGAAAGAACCAATGACTTTGACTTTAGTGATATTTCAATAAAACCTTTCCACTTCGAGTTATGCTATTTTAAGTTGAATGCGGGTTTCCTGTTCCATAGTTTCCTTCCATTTATACCAAATTCTCTTTGGCATATGACTCCAACCTTAGACATAAGCTCACAATTGTAATAAACTGTCAAAGATTTATAGCAAAATACCCGTTATTTCTTTAGTGGTGATGGTTCGTTTTTTTAATTTAATCTTCTCTTTCTCTCTCTCTCTCTCTCTCTCTCTCTCTCTCTCTCTCTCTCTCTCTATTTATTTATATTCCAGATTTTATTTCCCTCCCTGTTCACCCTCCAACTGTCCCACATCCCATACCTCCTCCCTGTCCCCGTCTCCACAAGAATGACCCCACCACCCACCACCCACCCCACCGGACCTCTGAACCTCCTGGGGCCTCCAGTCTCTTGAGAGTTAGGTACATCTTCTCTCACTGAACCCAGACACGGCAATCTATGTGTGTATGTATATGTGTTGGGGGCCTCATATCAGCTAATGTATGCTGCCTGGTTGGTGGTCCAACGTCTGAGCAATATTAAGGGTCCAGGTTAATTGAGACTGCTGGACCTACTACAGGGTTGCCCTCCTCCTCAGCTTCTTCCAGCTTCTCCCTAATTCAACCACAGGGGTCAGAAGCTTCTATCTATTGATTGGGTGCAAATATCCGCATCTCACTCTTTCAGCTGTTTGTTGGGTCTTCCAGAGGGAAGTCATGATAGATCTCTTTTTATTAGTGCTCTATAGCCTCAGTAGTAGCATCAGGCCTTGGGACCTCCCCTTGAGTCTGTCGCTGGACCTTCTTTTTCTCAGACTCCTCTCCATTTCCATCCCTGCACATCTTTCAGACAGGAACAATTATGGGTAAGAGTTTTGACTGTGGGATGGAAACCCCATCCCTCACTTGATGCCCTCCCTGTCTTTCTGCTGGAGGTAGCCTCTACAAGTTCCCCACTGTAGGGAATTTTCATGTCTTTGAAGAATTGTGTTGGGATTTTGATGAGGATTGCATTAAATCTTTAGATTGTCTTTGAGGTTCCACTATTTGCAGGTGATGTGATAGTATACACGAACAACCCCCAAAAAATCTACCACAGAACTTTTCTAGCTGATACACAACTTCAACAAAGTGGCTGGATACAAATTTAACACAAATAAATCAGTAGCCTTCCTTTACACAAATGATAAACAGGCTGAGAATGAAATTGAGGAAACAAAACCGTTCACAATAGCCAAAAGTAATATAAAATATCTTGGGGTAACTCGAACCAAACAAGTGAAAGACCTGTATGACAATAACTTCAAGTCTCTCCAGAAAGAAATCTCAGAAAATCTCAGAAAATTGAAAGATCTCCCATGCTCATGTATTGGCAGAATTAATATAGTAAAAGTGGCCATCTTACCAAAGGCAATCTACGTTGGTAATGGTTCTCTTGTGATTATGGCCACTCCATCTTTTCATTGTTTGCTATAGTAGAACACATTTTCTTACTTTCCAACTAACCAATTTGTTTTCTGGAGTTTAACCATGATTCTAATAAAATCACATTTCTCCTTGTTTTTATATTACTCAAAGTGTACATTCTTAAGTGTTATATTTAAAGTAATTAACAAATATGTGGAAAGTACACTGGTCACATGAATATCTATTTTCTATACTTTCTAAATTGTTGCTATGTTTACCTTTCATGTCTATTTTTACCAAGTGGATATTATTCAGTAAACCAGTTGAATCTACGGTTGACTATTTAAACATATCCAGGCCTTACCTTCAGTCTTTTTCTTATATTTTCATTTTTTGTCTTATATCTTCTATTAACATATTAATTAAAATAATCTAGCTCATATTAGTGCCAACTTAGTCTCAACAGTCTTGATGAAATGTTTTCTACTTCAGTATAACATTCATATAGCTTTTTATAAATTATGACTTTTCTGACATACTTTTATAACATAATAATGTAAAGCCTCTAAGTTATATAACATAGGATATATTATAAAATACTTTTTATAGATCTGTTTACATACCCCCATAGGTAGTGCTTCCTATTTGATGATGTTGATTTAAGTTATTAGTGAAGGTAATTTATTTCTACTTTAACCCCCCCTTTACTACATCTTATGTAACAACTCTCAGGTCTTGTGTTTCTTGGAAGGTCTAGATATATTTTCTCTTGAAAGCTAGTTTTCCTGAGGAGAGAATCAATCATCACTTAAAATGATTTTTCTTCTCAACATGTTGAATGCGCCATCCAAGGCCTCTGCCTTATTATGCAATTCATCAGATGTTAGCCTTTAATCTTACTGAGGGCTTTTATACTTGACTCATTTATGTTGATAAGTTTACTGAGTTCAAAGAGAAGCTTTTCATCATATATTACATGAATTGCCAATTACAAATTGAATTCTTTTCTTTCTCTCACCCTCCATCTCTCTGTCATTCTTCCATCCCCCTATCTTTGCCAGATGTAATATGACATATCTATTGATATTCTTGATAATGGCCCATAGATTTGAGTTTATGTCCATTTCTTCTTTGTGCTTCTTCAGACTAGTTAATCTTACATGTTCTGTGTTCAAGCCTTCTGATTTCTTTTGTCAACTCAGTTTGAAAAATCTGTCTGTTAAAATTTTCATCTCAAATATTATATTTTTAAACTTTAGGATTACTTTCTATTTGTCTTATAGTGACTCTTTTTTATAAGAAACTGGTCTCAGACTTTTATAAATAGACAAGTTTAAAAACTTATGAAATGTTTCACATTTCTGGTTATGTTCTGTTAGAAGTTACAGTTCAAATTTGCTTTCAGGTTTCCTTTCTCTTCTGATGACCACCGCTATGGAAAATGTTGTAGTATCCTGATTTGCATATTTCGCTATATTGGTCAATTTCCAACAAATTTCTTGATTCTATTTTTACCATTCTTCTTTTAGGTCTCATCATGTACTTTTAAATATTCGAATATATACTATGGATATAATATTTTTTTTTAGTTCTTTGAAGAGCATGTGTGACATTTCTATTATATTTCAAATGATTTCCAGTTTTAAAGATAATCAACAGATATCTGTTTGTGCAGGATTTTGCAGCTCATACTATTTTTTCCTATGTTGTAGATTATTTTACTACATCTCTCTAAAGGCAGATTTTATCCTCAGAATTTGGTGTTTCTATATATTAGTTTAATGAATATTATGCATTAGTTTGGTAGAGTCTGCAATATTTGTCTTATAAAGCCATCAAAATTTCTCCTTGGTAAGTTTAGTGGTCAACTAGGCATTGAACAGAAAGTCTCTTACAGCAGCCTCTGGCCCAGTCTTCGCTGAGAGTCTGTGTGTGATACATCACAAATTCATCACAATAGAAACAGTTTACTTCTCTGCCATGGTCAGACATTTTTTTTTTTTTTTGTCTAAATCCTCAAGATAAGCCAGAGGCAAAAATCTTCAAAGTTAAAGGCTTTCTCATGTTTTTCCTGGAAAAGAGCCATACTCTTCATCTGCTTCCTTGCCTAGACCCATAGAATTTTGTCAAACTCCCTTTATAACTGTTTTCTAACATTCATGACAAGTATAATATCTTACTTCTGTGTGGCACAGCCTGGTCATCCCCTACCTACAGCTGGGGTGTTAAACATTTCCCACTGGTTGTTTTCAACAAACACAAAGTACATAGGGGTTTCTGACGTGATCCGTATCAGAACAAACAAAACTTGTCAAATAAGACAAGCTGTGTGTATGGCCCTTTTCCAGGGATTTCTAAGAAAAGCCAATCACAGTCCTGAAAATTTCCTATGATGACAGGATTTTGGAAGATGAAAGATGCTAACTAAACCCTTTTTTCTTCATCTCACTATTTTGTTTTGTTTACAGCTATCAGAATCTTGAGGCATTTTCTTTTTTTTTCTTTTTCTTTTCTTTAATTTTATTTTTATTGGCTATTTTATTTGCATTTCAGATGTTCTCTCCTTACCCCATTTCCCCCCTCCCAGCCAGGAACCCTCTATCCCATCCCCACACCTCCTGCTTCTATGAGGATGTGCCCCTACCGCCTCTCCCACTCCCACCTCCCTACCCTTGAATTCCCCCTCACATGGCTTCCAGCCTTCATGGGACCAAGGATCTCCTCTCCCACCTATACCTCACAGGACCATCCTCCCTTGCATATATAGCTGGAGCCATGGGTCCCTCCCTAAGTGCTCCCTGGCTGGTGGTTTAGACCCTGGGGGCTCTGGTTGGTTGATATTATTGCTCTCCATTTTTCTAAGCTTCCTTTCACATAAAGACAGGAATGAGAATTACCTAGGTTAGTATCATAGAGCTCACCGTATTCACAGAGGATCTTTCTGTTTTTCTTAACTACTTAGAATTTTAAGCTAAAATATTTGATTTGACAAATCTCTCCAATGTTCTTGCTATAGTTTTGGAAGACAAGATTTTTTTTATAGCTTTTAACTGTACTACTCTGAATGTGTTGATTTTTCATACTAATAGGATTCAGTAATTACATGTTATTTTAATATATGTTAAGCTAAACTTAAGTTTAGGCAGCATTATCTTCCACAGATTTATATATGTACAATGGTGCTATCTATACAGACACTAGTATAGGAAATATCCCCAATTAGCTACAAGGATCTTTTACTTACAAGGAGTTGGTTCAATTTTACCTTGCTTCACACGGGGATGTCCTATAATGTTCAAAATGAGAAATACTAGGAGAGGTAGACTTTGGATCAAGTCAGGACAAACACACTGCTTTTCAAAAGCCACTAACAATTAAATACAACTTTTAGCCACACTCCCAAGCCAGGATGTTCTATAAACCAGGTAAAAGTACTGCTCTTGCAGCAGAGGTAGTCACAGGAGACAATCTACAGGCCTCCTTTCCACTCATCCTTTCAGGGAGGGAAGGTCACTAAAGGTCAAATCTCCCAATCATAGGAAGGGCTCCTATAATCACTCCTACTAATTGGAACAATGATTAAATTGCTAAAATCATTAAATTTGTAATAAATTATGAAGATTTAATGGATAGCTTAAACCTCATAAAGACGATGATGATAATGAACACAAAAAGGTTTGCCTATATTACCCAAGAGTAATTACGTCAATTATGAATTAGACTAATATTTATAGACTACCTACTATGTTATACACAATGCATTTTAAATTTGAATGCATAATTTGAAGGTTAACATTTTAAAGAAGGGCCTTCTTTGCTTAAAACAATGAAGATTTTTAAGGTGGCAGTATAAGTTGATGTTTTACTGCCTGGTATGGGTATGAACACATAACATTATGCATACATAACAAGGGTATGCACACAACATTATGCACACATAGAATAAGGTAAAATGTGTTACTCTCTTTTGTAAGCCATTTAAACCTCAAAATAACATGCAAATTACAGGGCTTGAAATCAATAGCGTTAGGGTTAAAATGTAGGTCTTATTTTCCAAACAGTGTTACTAGACTGCTACTCCAAACCTCAAATATATTTAATTTACATTTAAAAGAGATAAAAAAATAGTATATGACAAACAAATTATATGACATTAGAAAAATAGATTTCTAAAATAATGTTTTAGGAAACATGATACATTTGGGTCTAATAATTCGGGCCTTAATGTCAGTCTTCAAGAACGAGGATTAACATTTGAAATCTCGTTTATGCTACAAAGTGAGTACAAATGAATTCTGGATGATTTAGCAATGACCTGTCTCAAGATTGAAAGTAATACAGCTGCAGAGATAGCAGCTCAGAGGGTAAAATACTTGCCACACAAATATGAAGATGTGAGTTCAGGACTCCAGAACACACCAAAAGCTGGATGTGGTAGTATGCATCTGTAATCTCTAGAGTCCCCACACTCCTATGGCTAGATGGGAGGTAAAGAAAACCCCAAGACTCTCATAGTCCAGCTAGTCTCATAGAAACAGATGAGAACAGTAAGACACTCTGTCTCAACCACAGCAGACAATGAAGACCAACACCTGATTTTGACCTCTGACCTCCCTGTGGGCCATACAGACACAGCCACTTCCACACAGAGTTACTTATATACACACATACAAACACATACTTTATAGACATATCCAAAATATAAATACATATGCTAAGAAATCAATAAAGGCCTGTAGGTTTAACACTTACATGATCATGCAAGAAACCATAGAACAATTATTTTTTCTGTCATGAGTAAAGAATAGATGAAAAATGCTATGCAATGGTACAGGGTGAGATTTGATTTAGCCATAAATGTGTATGATACAATGATACAAGGCAAAGATTGGATACTCTTCTGAAAATTATAGTACCATTTTGTTCAGTAATACTGCTATGATTAAGGTGGTATTATCATTAACCTCTGTTTACAAATAAGTTAGCTGAGACAAGAAATAGCTCTATATTTTAGATTACCTTCAGAACTGAAATGCTAGCATCTTATTTCAAAAGCCCTAGCATTGAAACACTCTATTATCAGAGTATGAATGTTGGGCCTTCACCCCTTTTTTTTTCCAAAGACTCAAGATAGACACTCTAGGTCACTCACGTGATTGTGTTTTCTCACCTCTCCTCCCTTAACGGGTTGCTATGTCTAGAAAAGCCATAGCATTTGAGTAAAATCCACATCTCTTCTGTGTTGGGGAAAGCTGGTTACCTAAGACAAGCTGTTTATGTGATTGCCAAGACTCAACTCTGTCCTCACTTAACAGATTGGTAGGTTGTTCAAACTATACTTAATGGCAACAAGCATTGCTTCTCTGGCTGTTCCTATTAAACAATGAAGTGGAGAATCTGAACGATTTGTCGTTATCGCTTATCAGTCATGGAAGTATTACAATGATTTTTGAGTTGCATAAAGTAAAATAGGGAAATTACACAGTATCATCATTCAATGACTCTACTGATTGCCTCTACGTCAGCAGTTCTCAAATTATAGGTTGTGCTCCTTTGGGAGTCAGAGGACCCTTTCACAGGGTTGCATATCAGATATCCTCTTTTATATATTTATATTGCATTTCATAACAATAGCAAAAATACAGTCACGAAGCAGCAACAAAAATAACTTTATACTTGGTGATCAACACAACATGAGGAATGATATTTTAGGGCCTCAGTATTAGTAAGGCTGAGAACCACTGTTCTACATACTACTAAATATCAGAGACAAAATGTTCTATGGATACATTTATGGATAGCATCTCAGTCCTCTTACGTTTCAAGCAAGATTTATTATTATTCTACTTTAATACCTTTTCATATTCAAATAATTCAGAAATTTTCCTAATTTATGAAGTCTGTAAGTATTGCAGCTGAAATGGAGACATAGATTTTTTTTTTTCAGAAACTAAAGGAAAATCACATAAAAGGAGGTAGAAATAATGTAAGAGTCAGAGGATAGGAGGTTTTCAGCAAAACATTGTCTTTCAGACATGACAAGCCACTGCACTCATGGATCAGTGTGGGTGTGGATTTCTGCACAAGATCTGTGCAAAATCTGTCTGTCGTATAGACACTTCATCACATGCTAGACAGAGGCCTGTTGGCCTGTAACTACTGCTAAGTTGCCCTTGAACCTGTAAATAGTTTGACAATAGGCCACACAGAGAAAAAAGACAGGAAACTTGTTGAGAAGAAACATTCGAGCAAGAGTATAACAAGGACAAGGCATGGGAACGAAGGTGGAAATAAGTAAATTTCATTATATAAATATATAAAATGCCAAATATTGATTTAAAAAGCCATAAGGAAGCAATTTATTATTAATCACAGTACTAACTAATACACATGCCTTGAAAACACACTTCCAAGTAAAATTAACTTAGGAATATGGACCTACAATTGTGCTGAGAAATAAATGAACTCCTCAGATAGGACTTAGGCAAACTTCCGATGGAGGATAGCAGAACTGAGGGAGGTTATTACTGAAGAATGGATGCAAGAAAATTGTTATACTGAGTCTCCAGATGGCTTGCAAATTTTTTCAGCTAGGGTATATTGTAAACTCTGAAATATGCTGAGTAATTAGTATTTGATGAGAATCTTTTATGTAGGGCAAAGACACTGCTATCTAGCTTTTCCTAGCACCAAAATGTATGATATAGCAGTATCTATACAATGAATACACATATTTATTATATAGTGAAAATTCAACTATGCATCATATTGTATATGGGAGATATCTATATAGATAGAGATTATAGAGATGGAGATAGAGATGATAGAGATAGAGATAGATCTATATGTGTGTTGAGATTTCAAACTGAACTAAATTTAAATCACCCATGAATCATAAATGAACAAGGATACTTGAATTAAGTAATGGGGCTTATTTCCATATATAAACACTTCCAGAAAGTAAATAATCAGCACTCTGAGTAAGTAACATCTAAAACAGAAAGAATTCCTACATGACCTCACATCTAGAAGAAGACCTACAGGTATCCAGTAGCTACTAAGAGAAGGAGAACGAGTCCCCTTCAGAGATAAACACAATCATAAGTCCTGTATACATCAGTCCTGGATATGTATACATGTAAGCAAAACTAAAAAATATTAGTAGGAGATATATATATATATATATATGCATGTTACAATAATAAAGCAGAAAGCATGAATGAGGAAGGGGGCCACAGGAGGAGTTGGAAGGGGAAAAGAAGATGTGACAGTGATGTTGATGTAGTGCTTATGCATGAAGTTCTCAAAAAATTGTTAAAAAACACAGTCACCATCTTTCACAATAAGGTTGAACAAACTTTAAGATTTCCTTAACACCTGTATTCACATGGAAAGGAGTGTTAGCCTCATGTTCCTATGTATAGCCCAACACCCCTGTTGAAGACAATTTCTGTAAACCTGTCCCCAGCACAGGCTAATTATACAGCAACAGAAAGCTGTCTAAATCAAGGACCAAGGCAAGCACTTTAGTGATTATATGAATCTGCATATAGTGTAGAAAGTAGCAGTGTCTTGACTAGTGAAGAAAATAAACTATATTTTAAGTTATAAAATATTATAAGTTAAAAGTTGTGAACACAGATTTAGATAAACTCTAGGATACATGTAAAAATGTCACCAATGACTCCACAAAAAGATACAAGTCTATTCCATTTCTTTTTGAAGATTCTAGAATTTCTATTTCTTTTTGTTCTTTTACAGTGAACATTAATTTCAGTTTCTAGCAAAATTATGACAATAAAGTAGTTTCGTATCACTATCCACACACCAAAGCAAATGCTGTAAATATGTCATAGGACTGACTTATATAAAGCTGGTGGAGCTTTGTATAAACAAACAAGCATCCCAGAGCATGGAAGAATGAATGAGAAAATGTTAGAGAAGGCAAAGATGCATTATTGCTGTATCCCCTACACTGGGGTGTGGCTTCTCAGTAGGATAATTAAAATGGAGAAAAACCAAAAGTCAAAACAAAATGCTATTTAATTAGTGCTAGTTGTGGTAGGGTGTATTCACTCTCACCTCTGACTATGATTAGCATTTAAATTGGCACATGTTGTAACCTGTGTGAGAGGCTTTCTCACCTTACTTATCTTGTGTTCATTCCCTGTTCATAATTTTCTCCTCAACACACACCAGCGAGGGAATAAATTAGGCTACAGTTAGATCTATAGTGTGATGCATTATTTTAGGTATGCCTGTAAGACACTAATAAAGAGATTCAATAGTATTGGCACAAGAAAGAGGAAACTATTAATAAGGAGGAGTTCATTGTCGTCATTAGATCTGAGTGTACTGGGAAGAAACAGAGTCTGTCAGAGGTTGAGAAAATTGCATTACAAAGTCATTCAATTTCTACATGGATTTTTTTATGAGTAATTAGGATAAATAATTCTGAGAGGTTCTAAACCCATGGAGACTGACAAACATAAAAGAGTCGGTGACGGGAAGCAGCTGGATCATTTACTCTATTTCTCAATTACTGTTGACACACTGAGCACAAAATTCTGCAAGTCTCCTATTTCTTTATGGACTATTTTGCAGCTGTACTTATACACAATAAATATATTATCTTATTAATGAAGCATTGCATAATTTTTATTTCAAAAAATTTATCCTTATACAAAACCTATCCCCCCAAAATGGAAGTATATTCCCCCCAAGAAAGGGTTTCATAGAATTAGGGTACACGGAATGTAGATTCTGGGAAATGGAGTTGGTCACATCAGAATAGGATCTGGTATCATCTTGATATGCTGTTTTAGACAGAAACACTTTCATACTAGGAAACCCATGTGCATTTCTCAGCTAACACGCACTGTGTCTCAGATACAGATGATAATTAAGTCTATTATTTTCCATTCTACATGCTTTACAACTACATATGCCAGAAGGATTTGAAGAAATATCGAAGGCCATGATTTATGATATATTTAAAGTCCTAAAAGTAGCATGGATTGGATTAAGAGTACAGTTTCCTTATTCTGCTGTGAACAATAAAGTTCCAGTCTCTAAGGGTCTCTCTGCTAGAGCAGAGCAGTTGGTGGGTGTGGGTGTGGCTGGAGTGTGTACAAAAGTTTAAAGCTAAAATTCACAACATGTAAGCAGTGATAATATAGATTTCAGGATACATCAGAAATTGACTTTCAAGTTCCCAACATGGGCAAAAATTTAATAAAGTGGATGCTATTCTATTGGAAAACAGTTACTGGCTTTGTTTAACCCTACAATTCATATACGAATGCCATTTGTCATCCACTGCTATAATCTATACAGCTGCTCACTTGGGCTATCCTCAGTCAACAGTTATAAGAATGAAAAATTCATGCAAGGCACGCCTTAGACATGGTATAGATAAGCTACAGATTCATATAAAAGTAAATTAAAGTCTGTTTTAGATATTTTGATATGAAGACTTTGGACATTTAACAGATTTTCTCTGAGCTTTGGTTTTCTCAACTGAAACATATGTATAGTAAACACTTGTATGACATTGCACTGTAATAATTATAGAAGTTATCCCTGTAATGATTTGAAAAGTTAATGATATAGCTTCCAAAATTGTTGTTTTAAATTATGAAATACATATATACATGATGAAATAAATTTATATCATATTTAACATACATTAAACTATTTTTTTAAAAAAATACATTCTCCTACAGAAAAATATATAGGCATTGTGTCCACTTTTTTCAGTGCTATGAAGCTGGGGAATCAGTTAGTGTTTTAATGAAGTAGAATGGTTTATAGTATTAGAGGATATGGGAGAAAAAATGAAGGAATAATGCATGTACTTCAACAAATTTTAACTTGAAATTAAATCCTTTGTATCTGTATATTAATCTGATGTGTAATAATTTAGACATGAACTTCAGGATGTGTTGATGATCTGAGTAGTGTAAATCCTTTGGTCATTAAGATGCCAGAACTTGATGTCATCAAGAAGTGAAAGTCAATCTAAAATATGTCTTTGGGATATATTTGAGTTTCTGAAAACTTTTACAAGATTGACCTGTAAACTCTCATGTTATGATAATTGGAGAAACAAACAGCTCCATCCAAAAGAGAAAGCAGAGAGAGAGAGAGACAGAGAGAGAGAGAGAGAGGGAGAGAGAGAGAGAGAGAGAGAGAGAGAGAGAGAGAGATTTGTTAGATTTGTTAGATTTGTTATCTGTCTGTTTGGGCCCACAATCTGGTGCTAGCTACAAAGTGCAGTTCAATCTCTACAAAAGTGAAATGTATGTAATAACAGTTAAAGAAAATGAGTCTTTGAATCTGAGAGTGCAATGTATGTAGGGGGCGAAGGAAGATTTGTGGAGGTAGAAAATAATGTAATTGTGTTTTCAAAAATGCACCTAAAAAAGGAGAAGTGAAAGTCAGCAAAGTAGAGAGTTGGTCTGGATTCTCAGCAGTAAAAAATTGAAGAGGTTTTAAAGAATGGATATGTTATGAAGTCCAACAGATTAATTTTCAGAAAGTTTTCTCTGTGACTAATGTGTTTTTATTCCCCACAAATCTATAAGTCTACTGAAAAATATAAAATAAATGAATAAAATGGGAGAATAAAGAAAGGGATTGGAACATGCAATTGTAGTCTATATCATAAACTAAGAGTCACATTCTGAAGTTCTGTAAGAATTCAGAGAGCTCTAGGGAAGAGCTGTGGATTTGACAGGACCCAGCACTCCTGGTGTCCTGCCCTCCAGGTGGTTGTTTTTTTTTTCTTCTCTGTATTTATGGGTCAGAAGCCCCAACAACCATCTGAATTACACTATAATTTTCAAGGAATTTACAGCTGAGATTTCTTGTAAGCTCTTCATATGGCAGTGGCACAGAGAATCTGCTGCCTTCTAAGCACTCAGTAGGAAGATGGCCTCAGCAACTGCTGCCTTTGGGAATTCTCTATCACAGAGAAAGCCTTAACTCTTCACCAAGTGCTGAGCAAGGCCATGATGCTCCCATAAAGTCTCCTCTGAAGGACTGCCTAGAAAAGTTCTGGGCTTTCCATCCTTGGAAACTCATTTTATTGAGCCTTCGACTTAACTTTCGGGTGAACAAGCTTGGAAGATCAGCACCTTGATCTTGGCTCCATGGGGGTGGTGTGCATAAAACGGTGACAGCTTCTGACAAGCCATCCTAGAGAACAATTGTGAGAAAGCAAGAGAGGCTAATTGTGATTTTCAGAGTATGAGGTAATGTGTGGGTTCCTTTAAGATGCATACCACTTTCCAGGTCTTAGTAGGCTCAAGGTAGAAGGGTAAGGGAGGATTCATTTCTGGCTTGGCTAAGAATTGCGAAAAATATCTCACAGAAAGACAGGGCATCAAGTGGAGGGATGGAGTTGCCATCCCACAGTTAAAAACTCTGACCCAGAATTATTCCTTTCTGAAAGAATTGCAGGAACAAAAATGGAGAAGAGACTGAGGAAAAAGAGGTTTAGTAAGTGGCCCAAATTGGGATCCAGCTCAAGGGGAGGCTAAATGCCTGACACTGTTGCTGATGCTGTGGTGTGCTTACAAACAGGGGCCTAGCATGTCTGCCCTCCAAGAGGCCCAATAAGCAGCTGAAAGAATCAGATGCAGATACTTTCACCCAACCAATGGATGGAGGCTGGGGACACCTGTGGTTGAATTGAGGAGGGGCTAGAGGAATCTGAGGAGGAAATCAACCCGAGCAGTTTCAACTGACCTGGACCCTCAAGATCTCTTGGACACTGGCAACATACACTAACTGATATGAGACACCCACCCCCAACACATATACACTGAAGGACTGCCTGGTCTAGTCTCAGAGAAAGAAGCCACATCTAGCCCTTGAGAGACTTGAGGCTCCAGGGAGTAGAGAAGTCTGCCTGGTGGCGGTGGGCGAGGAAATAACCTTTTGGAGACAGGGGAGGAGGAATTGGATTAGAAATAGTCAGAAGACAGACCTGGAAGGCGATAATAACTGGACTGTAAAAATAGATTAACGAATAATTTAAAAAAAAAGAAAAAAAAAGAATTGCAACAAATGTCCACGACAGGTGGTAGTAATTTCAATACCAGGATTTTAAACCCAAAAGGTTATACAATTGACCATTGAATGGCAAGAATGTGATGTGGTGCTGGTTCAAAGCTGCCTCCTTCCACACACACTTTCTTGTATCTCTAAAGTGAGCTGAGATGGAGTTTTAGTTTGAATGTGGTTAGAGAATATGATCCTGGAGAGATTATTTGTTGTATTTGGATAACAGTCAGTTACATAACTCATCACAGATGAACATGGAGTACCAGCAAAGAATAAGGCAATATAATTTCATAGAAATGCATCCTGTGGTCATCATAATTAAATTTGTGGACTGAAATAAAAAAAATGTCTTGCTCACTACCGTAAATATACACCTACTTATTTGTCTTTTCTGAGAAAGTTAATTCAAGAAAATTTTGGATTCTATAATTTCAATTTTATTAGATTTAATGCAAAAGAGGTCTCATTAGAAGGTCGAGCCTGATTCTGTGTTTTTGTGGACAAAGGACTAGACTCCTTTTCACTTTTGATGTGTCAGCAAGTGTTTTTTTTTTTTCTTTCTTGGTTGCAAGAGGACTTCCTCTGCTCTTGGTTCAGTCAGCATTTTGGAGAGACAAAAAGTAGGAATGAAAAAGAAATGGCAATCCTTGTACGAAGAAAGCTAACTATATACAGGAATCTTTAGCTGATATTATATTAGCTTATACTTCATTAGCCAAGACCATGCCACTTCAATTCTTATCTTCAAGTAGAGCCTGAAATTGAATATTTTATTGTAATGGAAATTTCCACAAATTGTGGAAATGGCCTTCATAGCATTCAGATTGTTATTAATAGAGCTGTCTTTACCAAAACAAAAAAATTAAACAAATGAACAAACAAAAACCGCAAAACTAAACCAAAAAGTAATCACTATTTGGGGGGAATTTGTCTTTTCGGACTACCTAGCAATGAAAGATTTTGCATCTGACACATCAGTTAAAATTCCTTTTAAAAGAAATTTGTATGTAGAACTCTCTACTTCACATTGGTTGGAAATTTGCTTAAGAATAAATACGTATATTATTTACCATATCTGTGATTCAGTGTGGTGGATTCTAAACTGAATCAACAATGAGTAAGATCCAATATTCTCCAGTACTAACCAATGTGTATACATTGACATATATACATAGACAGCTAGTTATAGCCAAAGATTGTGTGTATGTGTGTGTGTGTGTGTGTGTGTGTGTGTGTGAGAGAGAGAGAGAGAGAGAGAGAGAGAGAGAGAGAGAGAGAAAGAGAATGGAAATATCACAAGCAAAGCTAGTTTCAGCTGTTATCCCAGGTCCCACAGGAACTGACACTCAAAAATAATCAGTCCCACCTGACAAACACATAATTCACAGTGTGAAAAAACTCTACCAGGCATTTCAAACTGAATACTGCTTTGAAATATTCAAACCATCATACAAAGGAAGAGCAGTCATAGTTATCATTTTCCTAAAATATATAAGATGAAATGTAATGGGTTGAACCCTTTTAATCATTAAATATTTAATGCCACCCATCAACATATCTATCAGTAGAGAGATAGATAGATAGATAGATAGATAGATAGACATAGAGAGATATAGATGATATAGATAGATATAGATATAGATATAGATATAGATATAGATATAGATATAGATATAGATATAGATACAGATGGTATAGATATAGATATAGATGATATAGATATAGGTATAGGTATAGATGATATAGGTATAGATAGATAAAAAGATATACAGACATATCCACACATACCCACACATATTTATATATAGTGTGTGTAATAAATCAAACATTACAAGGACCACATGGAATCTAAGCCAGAACAACCATGAAACATAAATTTTGAAACATTTAAGAAATAGATTTTAATGGTTGGAGAAACAGCCATAGGTTTTTAACCAAGAGAGAATAAACTTAAGCCTAAACTCCAAAATGTCATGACAAAATATCAGATCAAATCTGCCCATTCTGGTCACTCAAAATATAAATCTTTATTTTATTTTCTGAGGAAAATAATAGACAGACTTTCTGGCAAATATGTATTGTGTTTTCCTATTTCAATTATATTTCCTTATTGTAAAGCAAAACTTATTCCTTAGCAAAATCTTTATAACTATTCTGAAGTGAAGGTGTAATGTTTGTTCATGTGTGGCTGCCTGGGTATAGTGCAGTAAAGTTTAGTATATAATTCTACATCAAATCTGATATTATTAAAAGTTCTCCCTTTGAAGAGATTGACACCATTACTTCTAGCACATTATATATGTAAATGTATATGTATATGATGTATATAGTATATATACACAAATATATACAAATATATATGTATGTATATATGTGTGTATATGATGTTTATGTACATATATGCATTATTTCATAAATCTATAGACATTTATATGAAACAACCACATATAATATTGAATTTACAGGTTATATACAGTCTTTTGATAATGTTCTATTACATTATTTATCTGGGAGGTATATGAAAAACCTATAGACAGCTTGTTGTGTACTATGAAACATTTATTACAAATAATTTCCCATTTCTTGTGATTTATAGAATCTACTTCATTATATTGTCAATGACTTGATTTCTTTTTCCCAGTTAGAAGCAGAAATCCTATCCCCTGTGCTAACTACTTTTCTTGGTTAAAAAGTCATATGTGGCTAATCATCAAAGAGCTTCCCACAGGATGTAATGTCTCCAGGCAGAACATGTACACGTTTAGAACACAGACTACATGAGCGGACCTATATAAAATGAAACTAACTGAAAAGTCACTAAGACTAGAGCCTCTGGGTTTCAGGTCTATTTTTAAGTATCTAGTGTCAAGTCAGTGCTGTTCTCTAAACTTCAGACTCCATTTCTGGGAACATAAGTGCTACATTTAAATATGATTCTTTTTCCTGGATGTTATTCAATGAGTTTATGAAAGCTTATATAAAAATGCTCATGAGTAATCTCCAGAAGTGAATAACACTCAAAATCTAAGATGCTTCTTAGATCATCTTTGTGAAAGTTAAGAAACCTTAAAAATAAATCCATAGTAATCAGGAAGAAACTACAGAATTTTGGAAACAAAATTTATGACTTTGAATAAGATAGGCTTTTTTTTATTTTCCAGATTTAAAAAACCATCTACTTCTAGTGTTTAGAAATGTATATGGCCAAATGTTCGTCTTCACATTTAAATGCTAAGGCTCAGGGCTTCCTTGAGAATATATCATCTATCACACCAACAATACAAAGACCTGGATTTAGTAAATGCACTTTATGCAAACGCGCAAATTTTCCATACTCATTAAAGCACCACTCAATGCATGGCTTCACATATCATGTCAAGCTAAGGAGATACTTGGATTTGGCCACTGCTTCAATTGCCCTGCCTTTCACCTGGCTCCCTGATGGATGCTCTTTGGTAAAAACATGCTGTAGAGATTGCTTATCTTAGAAGGACTCTCATATCCTCTCCATGTGCATTTATCTTCTTCCCATTCCTCTAACTTAGTACCTGCACAAGATCCTGTTCATAAACCTCTTGAGTTTGAATGGCTACAAGTCAATGATGTGTCATGTAAACTAAGATGTACTTTTGGATGTTGCCTCATTTTTGCTTACTTAGAGGTTAGCCGAAACCTGCGTTAAAAAAAAAAAAAAAAAACAACAGAATAAGAATGAAACAAAACAAGAGGAATAAATTGTGAAAGGTTTTAGGAGGGCACAATTGGACTCATATTTGCTGGAGAAAGGAAAGAGAAGGCGATTTCTTTCCTGCCGTAAGAAAGGGAAGGTGGTACTAAATTGTCTGTAGCAGTCAGCTCCAATTGGAAGAGAACACACATGGAGAATGATGCTAACACAATGATTGGATAAGAAGAGGAATGGAAATACTTATGTCATTCATGATGCCATTGTGATGCTTAAAGAGTAAACATAAGACATTCTATATCACCCTTCTTGACTAGTGGTGCATGCCTACTGTAGACCAATACAATTGAAAAATTACATTGACTCTGTTTCTCTCTGTCTTGTCCTCTCTGTCTCTTCCTCTCTGTTTCTGTCTCTGTCTCTCTGTCTCTTTCTCTGTCTCTTTCTCTGTCTCTCTCTCTTTGTCTCTCTCTCTTTGTCTCTCTCTCTCTCTCTCTCTCTCTCTCTCTCTCTCTCTCGTGTGTGTGTGTGTGTGTGTGTGTATGTGTGTTTGTGTATGTGATTTTGGTGTATGTTTTTACATTTGTTCCATGTTTTAGTTCACAAACTAGAAGGGAGTCTCCTTAATTTCTAAGAGTTACAAGGAATGTCAAATGTCTTTAATGAAACTGCACTGAGAACAGCACAGTGTATCTGTTTGTGTTCTGAAAGATGAGTCAGAACTGGTTTATTTCTCAAGTATATAAAACTGCACACATTTTGTTTAACCTAGAAATGAAATCAAAGAAATGACAAGCTATTCAAGAAGCTTGTCAGGAAAATACCTTGTCCTTAAGCTAAAGAACACAAGCACACTCTATTACCAAGTAATATTACAAGCCAGGTCAGCGACATGGCACCTCATTGAACCCTGATATCTTAGTTCAGCAGGTGATAAACCAGTTTGTCTGCTGAGTGAGCCAGGGTTAATACAAACGCAGTTAGATCATGAAATACACTTGTCTCCTACTGGTACAAGCAGCTCTTGAGATGTATTGAGAACATTGTTAACAGTTACAGCCACATAGCTGAACTGTGGGCTCTGTGTTACTTTAGTTACTGGTCTGGCACCAAAATACTTTTTAGATAGTATAATAATTATCTGGATGTTGTAGCTTCTTTTCCCAGTTTCCAGCTTCTTACTTAGGGTAAGTTCATAGTCTATTGATGAGTTATTTGAAAGTTCTTGTTTCAACAATGAGAAATATTCAACACAATCTATGAGTTTGAATATTTGGATGCAAGCTAATTGTGATGTTTTGGAAGACTAAGAAACTTTCAGACATGGAGACACACTAGCAGATCGAGGGCCCCAAGGGTGGATCCATAGGATTATGGAGTTCTGACTTCCCATGTAATTCTTTGGTTCCTGATGCACCAATGTAACAGACTGGGATGTGAGTCTCCAACCTTCATACATACTCTTTTCTCTCAGTGATCGACTATACAGTCTAAAACCACAAGCCAAAATAAGCCCTTTCTGCTTCACTTAGCTTCTCTCAGGTACTTTCACACAGCAATGAATAAAGCAATAGGTGTAGTGAGCATGTACAAAATTAAAAGTTGCATATATTTTATTACTTGATGTTTTATTAACAAGAGAAATTTTGTTATTTATACAAAATGCTTGTTCATGTTTGTAGGTATGTTTGTCTCATACTAGGTGATATTTGAGAGCCCAGATGTTCTTTGTTCTGAGCCCTTTATTTAAACCAAAAACATAAAGAAGAGAAGGTAGAGAGAAGTGATCTATCTATCACTGAGTTACCACTTCCACGTCTATTTTATTTTTGAGAATATGATCTGGTTCTGCAGAACTTAGGGGAATCCTCTCTGGATGATAAATGCCATTACTTAATTGCTTCCATCAGCACATGGAGCAGGGGTGAAAAATCCAACAGTAGATTCCAAAGTGTCTTCTGTCAAATTAATAATGACAGACAAATTTGCTTCAATCTGAGCCATATCAAGACTCAACAATCTTCCTAAAATGTTAAAGTAATAAGATCCCACTAAGTCATCTAATTAAAATGTATTTCTTTGTACACTTTAATAAATAAGATTTTCATCATAAGGTAGCTGATAAAGACGTAAACTTTGATTAGCTGACATGATCCTTATACGCTCATAAGTGGATTATGTCAAATTACTAGCAGGAGCTGAAATCATTTCATAGCATTCAAATGAATTGACTGCCTCTCAACGAAGTGTGAATGGTCAGCGACTGGTGGGGGCATGCTCACACTTTTATCAGTTTGTTGATAGTCAATGGATTTATTTCTGATATTGTGTCCAAGATTCTTCACTTATGCACATTCCTATGCACATGTATAGCAAAAAGGAAATTCCAATAGTGCTAATACTAACTACCATGATGGTAAAAGTATTTTCTTTTGTTCTTTTACTTTCACATGCTGGGGATTGAACCTGGGACCTGAGTCATGATAGAAGGACCTTTACCACTGAAGAATCATGAGAAATCTATTTTAGTTGGCAAAATTAATGAAGCCAAAGGCAGAGGGCCAAATCATTAATTAAGTTTTCCATTAACGTCTCAATATTTTTGGTGACTGTCACAGGAATAATCATGAAAGAGGATTGCATATTCCAAGTTCAAAGAGCAAATACAAACATATAATACACTTAGTATGCTCATTGGAAATGGCTTAGAGTTTAATTGAATGTATCCAGTACAGATAGTAAAGATAAGACCAAAACACATTAATAACCACATATTTATAAATTCATAAAATCATCTTAAATATGTATTTTTTGTACATGTGAAGTTTTCCTAATTATTTTTAATTAATACAACTAAAACAAGAAAGCAATCATGTCTGTGATGTCTATCATAATTGTCAACTACACATAATCTACAATCATCTGGAAAAATATTCATATTTAAAACCAGGTTACCCTATGGACATCTCATTAAGATTATCTTAATTAATATATGTGGGAAGGCCCATCCCACTGTAGCCAGGACCATTCCCTAGATGTGATGGCTATCTATGTAAGAATGGAGAAATCTAAGTACAAGCAGGGAAGAGAGCGTTAGGCATTCATTCCTCTGCACTTTTTTTTTTACTATGAATGTGATGCATGACCATTTGAATTTTCTGACTTGACTTCTTCACAATAATGGATTGTAATTTGGAGCTGCAAACACTGTGAATAAGCCCCTTTCTACTGGCACTGGTTCATGTCACAATGTTTTTAATCCCAGCAACAAAATTAAAATAGAACAATTCCCAGCTTAAGGACCTAAAAAACATCTCAAATATATTGTACAAATTATTATCTGGAGTCTCCTGCTTTCACATCCCATCTCTGTTAATGAGTGCTGGGGCTAGAAATACATTCTCTGCTATCCGGCCTGTTATGTATGTGGGTACCAAAAGAGATCAAATTCTGCTCCTTGTAATGTCATGGCTATACTTTGCACATACTGATCTATTTCTAGAGCCTAAGGAGTTTCTTCATGTATACATGTGAAAGTTTATTGATATGAATTTAAGAAAGAAATATCTTATTATAGTTTATTTTGTTATTTCTTTAGACTCCTTTTCTGATGAGAGACAAAAGAGGAGTGAATCTGCATAGAAGGGGAGATGGGCAACAACAGAAAAGGGTAGAAGGAGATGAAATGTAATCAAGATATAATGTATAATATCAGAAAATATATTAGTACAAGTATGTTAGTATATATTAAATTATATTTTAAAAAAAAACAGTGGTAAGAGTTAACATGATCGAATACTAGGACTCCACCTGTTTAATGTTGAGGGCATCATAGGTGTTAACTAAGTATTTGTAAGGCAGTAATACATTAAAATTCTTTTATAGTATATAAACATTCACTTTAGTACAAAATTTCATTGGACACTGACAACAATCTTAGTACTTCTCTCTTGAGATTTTTATTTAAGATACAGAGTCTAAAAGAACACTTTAAAAAAAAAAACAGAGAAATTCTTGCCCTGAATGGAACACGCTTAACAACCTAATCTCACCAAGTCTAGGGAGGCATGGTGAAGTAAGAGATGGAAAGAGTATTAAGGACTGAAAGATAGGGAAGTACTATGAAATGTCACCCTTAGAGATAACACAGCTATCACACCGATAAACCTACAACATCCAGGATGACCTATACAAGATCAAGCCACTCAACCTCCAGTGGTCCATGAGTAGATTTATCTACACATCCCACTCCTTCCTGGGGAGCTATTGGCAGTAGTTTCGAGGGGAAGGGAGCCTCATTCTGTTTTGAGAATGTGGTTATTGGTAGAATTCCCATGCTCTCATAGATGCCGCACTCCAAGCAGATAAACAATACTGGGATATTTAAAACAAAACAAAAAAACAAATGAAGCATGACACTTTGTGGTGGATGTTTTGAGGAGAACACGGTGGGAGTGAGAGTCAGACAAAGCAGGTGGATAGGACCATATGTCATTATATATACATATATATGGTATATGATCATAAACGTGAAGTTGTCTGGGAAAAAATAAAATTGGAAAATAATAATTCTTAAAAGTAATACAAAACAGCTTCATCATTTTCTCCCATTTTATTACAATTTTGAATGAATAATCACATGCAGATCCTTTATAAGTAATGTTTAAGCCCCGTTCCTTCCTTAGGGTGTAGTGTATAATAGCAAAAAAAAAAAAAAATTGCCTTTCTTACTTTAAAATGCTTATTAGATTGTTCATTTTATAAAATTGTTTTAGGAAATCTCATTTGATAAAATTATTTTATAAAAATTCATTTCTTAAATGGTCCCAACAAGAATATTTTTATAAGAATGTAACAGTTTCCAGGTGAAAAATAATCTTAAGTAGAATGTTGCAAGACTCTGTTTTATTAACACTGATTTTAAAATTTAACATAAAACAAAGAAGGCTTCCATGGGAGTGATTCAGAATCAATTTCATTTTAGTAATACACGCTCAGTGACTTGAATATAAGAAATTAGGCTTGTTTGTGGCAGCTTGCAGTACATACCAGAAAATCCAGTTAAGATTGATTTTGAAGTAATACAGTATATTTGCTTACCTGGCAAAATAACAGAGAAAATATTCACCTCATATTTGCTCATTTATTAATCTAGTTCGTCTTCATCCACTTGTTAAATCTACAGCAGACATATAGGCGGGGAAGTCATGACTTAGTCTGGTCAACAGGCTGACTGAGTAATGAAAGTATTCATAATTTAAATACACTATATTTATATTTGGCTGTCTAGAGTCCAAATAAAAGATACATTTCTCATGGTTCATGATTGTATAAGCATATTTAACAAATATTTTCTTAACATTTTTCTCTCCTCACTATTTGCAAAATAGTTTCAGGAAGATAAGTTTAAAATGTGTTTCACGCACAATGATGATAACAATGATCTTTTTGTATGTGTTAATATTTAAAGTTGTAGCAACTCCAAGAGCTTCCAGGTTACCTATTACATAACGAAATGGATACTTTAGTAAGCAAGGACTGAGAAAGCAGGTCAGTGGGCTTGCTCTCCAAGCATGAGAACTCAAGGACTTGAGTCTGAAGCCCTAGCACCCATGTAAGAAACTTGTCATAACTGCATATAACACCAACCTTTGGGAGTAGAAGGAGACAGGCAGATAATCAGAGCTCTCAGGTCAGCCAGCTTAACTAAAGTAGTAAGCTTCCTGCTCAGGTTCTGTCTCAGAATTATAATGTGGAAATCACTAAAGAAAGACATCTAAGACCTTTGTGGTGGATTCTCAACATGAATGTATCCCACCACTCGTGTGCATGTAACACACACACACATACACACACACACACACAAACACACACACACTCAAACACACACACACAGGAAAAGAAATCTAAAGTGAGTCTGTCCTCTGAGGGGATCTGTACCCTTCGGCATCACCTTAGAACACTCCCATGCACATTCTTGTGTGAGGATAGTGATTGAACACATGAAGTTGAATATTTAATTTTCAATGCTTCTTCTTTTAGAAAGTCCTTTAGGGTCATAGAATTTCTCTCAATAATAAAGATTTTAAGTGCATTTTTGGATTTTACACTTTGGAATCTTTAGTAGCAGTTTATACATGCTAGTATATACATTGTGTCAATGTTCACCCTGTACTACAAGAAATATCTCATATGAGCATATGCCCAGTACTAACAATGTGTCTGAAGTCATGCAAATTACAGCCTGCATGTTCTTCACATTAGTGCCTGTGCTATTGCTATGTCAGCACATGGTCTGGACTAAATGCATCTAGTTAGTACACACCCACACAGGCACACATCTACCCTTCTGAGTACCTTAAAGTCTCTCAGATTCACAGAACTGGTCCAATTTTTGTGTAATGACATCTGCAGCTCTTGCTTCTTTTTCTTCCTCCCTCATACTTGATTTTGAGATCACACTTGGGTACTTGCCTACAACCACTCACAAGCAGTCTAATATTGAGTGAGCTACATCCCAAGAACTCTGCTCTGTATTTTATGTTGACTTTTTTAGTACATTTTTTTAAATGGATCTTGCTCATTATATTCCAAAGACTACCATGGTTCACCCTTCATGCCTACTGTCTGTCAGGCAGAAGACACCCCCCCAAAAAAAAATACAAAAGCAAAAGCTTCCATGAGTATAACTTATGGCTTATTTCTCATTACACATGAATTAGTCACTTCTCTATTACTCTGATAAAACACCATGATCAAGGCCACATACAGAAGGAAGTTCTCATTCCAGCTTAAGGTTTCAAAGGGATAAACATTGTCATGAGGGAGATGCCACAGGCACGGAGGCTGTCTCCACAATCAAGCCGAGGTCTCTCATCCTGAACTGTAACTAGGCAGGAGAGAGAGAGAGAGAGAGAGAGAGAGAGAGAGAGAGAGAGAGAGAGAGAGAGAGA
>NW_021604568.1:10488558-10590531 GCF_004785775.1 Grammomys surdaster | reverse complement strand
AGAGAGAGAGAGAGAGAGAGAGAGAGAGAGAGAGAGAGAGAGAGAGAACTCAGAATGGCAAAATGGCATGAGTGTTTAAACTTTCATTTTGTTATTTCCTCCAACAAGGTTGTATCTCCTAAACCTCAAAACCAGCATCATCAACTAAGATCCAGGAATTTTCATGTGAGACTATTGGGGTATCTTCTTCAAACTTCCACAAATAAGCATAATAATTTGAAGCTGTGCCTTCTGTGGATTCTATAGTAGGGAGAAATAGGGGAAACTGGGCTGGAATGGAGATCTTGTCACTCAAATACCGTGTATGAGACATGTAACACTAGCCTCACAGTGTGCTAGGAAGAGTTGTCTTTAAATTCTCAGGGAAGTGCTGCACAAGCAGAAGATTTTCTCCAGGCGGTGGTGGCACACGCCTTTAATCCCAGCACTTGAGAGGCAGAGGCAGGCAGATTTCTGAGTTCGAGGCCAGCCTGGTCTACAGAGTGAGTTCCAGGACAGCCAGAGCTACACAGAGAAACCCTGCCTCAAAAAACCAAAAAAAAAAAAAGTAGGAGGTTTTCTTTATTTAATAGCTTCTGTTTTCATTAGTGTGCGTGTGCATGTGCGTGCGTGTGCATGTGTGTGTCTGTATGAATGCATGCACATCAGCATGCCATAAATTGTAATGGGCAATGACAATTTGCAGCAGTTGGTTTTCTTCTTGCATTTTGTGGTCCTATAAATAGAACTCATAACATTAGGCTTCGTGGCAAGTACCCTTAACTGATGAGCCATCACACCACTCCTGTTTTCTTTCTATCACCTAAAAATTATTTTATGTGTGCACAGATGGGTCACAACCATCTGTAATGAGATCCGATGCCCTATTCTGGTGTGTCCGAAGACAGGTACAGTGCACACATATACATAAAATAAGTAAAATCTTTAAAAAAATCTTTTCATGCTGACATGCATTATATGCAGAACATATATCTGTACTCTCGTGCCTTCACCTTGTGCCATGTACTCTTTCTTGTCACCTTTATTCCTCTAGATATTTTTGCTTATACTATTTAACACATTTCCTCCTTTCTAAGTAGGGAAGATACTATAATTAAGAAATCTGTGCCTAAGAATTCTATCTAGTTGTCAAAATATCTACAAATAGTCTTCAATTATGGAGCCTGCCAAATAGAGACATTTGGTAAAGACTGTGGATATGTTTATTTTCTTCCTGATTTGTTTGTTTTATTTCATTACATTTTTTTTTAAATCAAAAGGTTAACGGAGTCAGTTTACTAAATGTCATTGCAGTTAATGCTTTCAACTGACCCATTTTGAGCTTTTCTCTGGTTGCCTGATATCTACCTTCCCCTCTAATTTTTATTCAGTTTTACTACATGTCCCACTCTGAACAGAGGAAGGATCTTACACCAGAGCAGATGATCAGATGTGGTGTCAGTTAGGGAGCAGAGTGAGAATCTCTGTTACTTACTGAAACATCTTGACACTGCTGTACCTCAACATTAAAGGTGCAGCCCATCCATAGTTTCCATCCATCCCTGCACTAGTGATGCTTCAAAGAATGACTACTTGACGTCCTCAAGCCATCTGCTTCCCCCTCCTCTAGCTTTCCTTTTCTTTAACATTACTCTTTGAGGACTTGGAATAAAGTAGATTGTTCATGTTCCCTCCTGATGAATGTGACTGTCTGCAAGCACATGAGGGGATAGCAAGGAACAACTGCAGTGTCTCATCTACTGGCATTGCCCTCTGGCATTTGTGAGTTTGATCATGTCAAAGACAAAACGGGAAACACTGCTTAGTCTTTAAAGCAGCAAGGATAATATTGGGAAAAGGTACTGGGTGGAAGAAGAGGGAATACTAAGTTAATTTAATCAAGTTAAATATTGAAGAAATTGAGCTGTAATAAAACTTGCTTATCTTTAAAGGATATATAAGAAGTTAAGCATAAACAACCCTGAGATTTCAACTCACACCAGTCAGAATGGCTAAGATCAAAAACTCAGGTGATAGTAGATGCTGGTGAGAATGTGGAAAAAAAGGAACACTCCTCCATTGCTGGTGGGATTTCAAGATGGTGCAACCACTCTGGAAAACAGTCTGGCAGTTCCTCAGAAAATTAGATATATCATTACCTGAGGACCCAGCTATACCACTCCTGGGCATATACCCAGAAGATGCTGTAGCATATAACAAGAACATATGCTCCACAATGTTCATAGCAGCTTTATTTATAATAGCCAGAAGCTGGAAAGAACCCAGATGTCCTTCAACAGAGGAATGGATACAAAAAAATGTGGTACATTTACACAATGGAATATTACTCAGCTATTAAAAACAATTAATTTGAGAAATTCTAAGGTAAATGGATGGAACTAAAAATATTGTCCTGAGTGAGGTAAGCCAATCACAAAAGAACACACATGCTATCCACTCACTGACTATTGGATTTTAGCCCAAAAGCTTGAAATACCCAAGATTCAACTCACAGACCACATAAAGCTCATGAAGAAGACCAAGTTGTTGTTGCTTCGGTCCTTCTTAAAAGGAGTAACAAAATACTCAAGGGAGCAAATATAGAGACAAAGTATAGGACAGAAACTGAAGGAGGGGCCATCTGCAAACCATTCCTGGGTATCCATTCCATGTGCAGTCACCAAAGGTAGACACTGATGTGGATGTCAGGAAGTGCATGCTGACAAGAGCCTGATATAGCTGTCTCCTTAGAGGCCTGAAAGAGTCTGATATATTCAGAGGCAGATGCTCACAGCTAACCATTGAACTGATCATGGGGTTCCAATGGAGGAGTTAGAGTGAAGACTGAAGGAGCTGAAAGTGTTTGTGACCCCATGAGTAGAGCAACAATACCAACTAACCAGAGCTCCCAGGGTCTAAACCACCAGCCTGGGAGCACTTAGGAAGGGACTCCTGGCTCCAGCTATATATGCAAGGGAGGATGATCCTGTCAGGTATAGGTGGGAGAGGAGATTCTTGGTCCCATGAAGGCTGAACACTGAATGTGGGGGAATTCGAGGGTGGGGAGGTGGGAGTGGGAGTGTAGGTGGGGGCACATCCTCATAGAAGCAGGAAGAGGGGGGATGGGATGGGGGTTCCTGGGCAGGAGGGGTGGGAAATGGGGTAAGGAAAGAACATCTGAAATGTAAATAAAATAGCCAATTAAAAAAAAAGAAGTTAAGCACAAAGGCCAGAAGCATATTGCTTCATGCCTAGCAAACCTGTTGATGACAAAGGGATAAATTTAAATGATCAAGATGCAGACTCTTTAACTCCCACTCTTTCTGTTGTTCCTTCTCAGCCCACACTGTATTTTGTTGGTTTTCAAATCTTCAGCACAAAGAGACCATGGGCAACAGGAATGTGCATTTGCAGATGTCATAGGCAGAATCTAGAGGCTGTGAAAAAGCATTTGTGAGGAATACACTGTCAGATGTCCACAGAAATGCATCAGGAGCTGGTGAGAAGCACAGAGGGTGACTGTTGTTCAGACTCTGGATATAATATACTGGAGAGTTAATAAGTATCTGTGAGGCTCAATTTCCTTATCTACAAGCTGGAAGAAAAACATCTACCCTGTAGAGTTCTTGTGATGACTGAATGGGGTAAGATGCTTACAAAGGATGCACAACAAATATTTAGAAATTACAGCAATTATTAAAATAATCCAAACTGTGTCAACAGGAAGCACTGCAACCTGCCATGTTATATAATGGTCACAGGTGTACCTGTGTCATTTTAATAGCATTCTTCATTCTGCAAAGAATTCCCCTTGCTGAGGGTAGAAGCATTTACTGCCCACCTGCAGTCTAGAACCTCATCTGTCCCCTTACAATGAATGATGATCATGTAGACATTGGGGGCTCATACGTTTTGGTAGCTTTGATTAATTATTCCACAAAGAGAATTTTTATTGCTCAATTTTTCTTCTTACCCTTCTTTATTACTCATCTTGCCTATGATGTTCATTGTAGGAATTTAATTATACTCACTTTATAATTATTAAATTCCATCATTAGTTGTCATATCAAACCATGAAAATTATTCTACATAAAACTCACCAAGCTTCACTATAACCTGTGGTGTTTAATCCTTCACTTTCTTTTACTTTTTTTTCCACAGACAAGTCTTTGAATTCATGGTCTGAAATTCTCTCCTGGGAGTAATACTAAGCCCCTAAGAACGTCTCTCAGAGTCTTTTCCTCATACATATTTGTCTAGAGAGAAAGAAGCACAAAATAATTGTTTGCATGATAGTCACAAAAGAAGTGACTGTCTTAGACATATGGTGCTATTTGGGGACCTCCTCAGAATGGGTTCTTACCCTCTACATCAGATTCCATGTTAATTTTTCTTCTCTATGGTAACATAATTGTCTGTATCTTCTCAGCTTTGTCTACCTGGATAAGAATATGTCTATTTTTAATTTTATTTTTTCAAGTAAATTTGTATTAATTTTATGATAATTATGTAATCTAAGTAATTTTGTCATTGTTATGCCCTAGGTTTGTCATATATAAAATAATGTTAACATAATACAGAGAGATAACAGTAAAACTCCTCTCTTCTTCCCTAGCATATATATTCAATTGTATATATTCTACACACACACACAAACACACACACACACACACAAATATATACACACAAATGCACACACAAACACGTACTCAAATATAATTACATGGTAATTACTTACAGGGTAAATTAACCCCATTAATTACTTTCATAGTAGTTAGAACATTATCAGTTTTGCTAAAAATAAAATATATGTGTGTCTCTGAAGTGGTAGAGTACAATGCTCATCTCTCTGAAGTCATTTGTCACACAGCACAAGTGTAACTTAATCAATCTCAAAAGCAGAAAATGATTATGTAATGTTTTCCATTAATAAATGAAACAATTATATGTAATGAGTCCCTGTAAAAAACAAATTAACCCATTAACAGAGGACAGGGTTGACAGAACAGGATGGGGATCTACATGACTCAAACATAAGTAAGAGAATTTCAATTACATGAAAAAAGTCACCCATGTGCTAATGAAAGTTGCAGTCAGTGGTCATTGTTCTGTAGAGCAAACCTAAGTAAGCTTCAAGTGGTATGTTTCAAAAATATTTTCAAGTGGTACAAGACAATGTAGGGCTTCTGTGAGAATGTGATAATGGGAAAGAAGAGATGGGAGTCATTTGTCATACCTGTATGAAAGATAAGCCACTATACTGTGCAATCTGTGGAGCGGCATGGCCTAGAGTGCTAAGACTTGGTTTCTCTCAACAACTACACAGTCACCATATGGCTCAATATACAATGCTCCACTAAGAAGCATGTATTTGAAGTACAAAGGAAACAAAGGAGGCAGATATGATCCAAAGTCCTTACTGTTAATCTGTCTTACCTTGTAGTATATATACTCTCTTTGATCTTAAAATTGGTTGATTTCTCTTGAGCTGCTTCATAGAGAGCTAATAGTCTTATTACAAAAATTTAAACACAGGGTATCAATTTTCTCACATGTACTTTTTCATAAAACAAGTTAATCCCACTCCTCTCTGAAGGGCAGTACTTTAATTTACTCAAATACAGCCTTCACTTCCTACCAAGTTGCTTCTACAAGTGAAGCAGTTGTGTATCCCTTGAGCTGTTCATCCTGTCATTGCTGGCTGGTGTAGGGTCACATCGTCTGTTTACTTCCTCTCTTCTACAACAAATTTGATTCTTCAAAATGAGACTATTACTGTTTCTTAAGTTTCCGTCAGGAGCTGGAGAAATTACTTGGTGATTGAGAGCACTTGCTGCTCTGGCAAGGACCCAGATATGGTTCTGTAGACACACACATGGTGGCTCAAAGACACGTAAGTGTAATTCATTCTAATGACCTCTTCAGACCTCCACAAGTACCAGGCTCACGAGTGGTATATGGACACACACAAGTGGGGCATACAAAATGCTCACACTTATAAAATCAATAAATCTAAATGAAGAATCCTCAACAATTTTGAACAGAATACCAGAATAAAAATGGTATTTGGGTGTAATGAAAACATGGTCGTCTGATTCTATACTAGTTACCTCCCTACAGGCATACCTAACAGGATGTAGTTGTAAATGCTTCTGATGTCTTCCCACATTATCTTGGGTCATGTAATAAGTTACTCATCCAGTGGGCCATCACCATGATCACACTTTCAAGACAGTAAGATATGGTCTGAGAGTAGTTTCATGGGAGAAACAATACACACACACACACACACACACACACACATCACGCATCTATTCAACCTAGATAAAGAACACACAACAGACTAAACTAACAATTTCTACAAATTCCAATGTGACAAAACAACAGATTTGTACATTGGGTTTTATATAAACTAAGAAAATGGAAAATGGTCTCTCTCTCTCTCTCTCTCTCTCTCTCTCTCTCTCTCTCTCTCCATTATGGTTAAGGAGGTTTTTATTGGGGATATGAGAGGCAGAGAACAGCCTGAGGCATCCAGAAGAGTCAAGAACAGATAGAGAAAGAAGTAGACTGAATATGGCCAGCAGACTGGACCTGGCCAGGCCTAGCTGCAAGTGAGAGGATGATAGCAAGAGAAAATATAGTGAGAAAAGCAGAATCCGAGAGAGGGGGCAGGAGGGAGGGAGGGAGGGAGGGAGGGAGGGAGGGAGGGAGGGAGGAAGGGAGGGAGGGAGGGAGGGAGAAGGAAAGAATGAACACTGGTGTTATGATGAGAGTAAGTACCTAGGGAAGGGGAGCCAACTGGAGGGAGTTTAGGGTAGGGAAGAAGGGGAGAAGGACTGAGAGGCTAGCTTGGACTTTGAGATGTGTAATGGGTACTTGTGATCTCTTAGTGTGCGCCTATCTGCTGATAGGCAAATGACTCCTTTTGGTAGAAGGGATTGAGTTTAACAAGTTCCTTAGGAATTCTGGCTTTTATATAATAGCCATAAATCCTCCAATAGTCCAGGTTGTGCACATTTCTGGATATTTGGACTTCCCTTTGAAGTTTGAGAAACTGTTGTTCCCTTTGGACCTGACAGGTTTCTAATAATGCCATGTCTTAGAGGTTACTTACTGGAACAGCCATGACATGAGTGGGGCTGCATCACTGGAAACCCCACACCACCATGGGTACAACTCATGAAAACTATACCTACAGAATCTCTATACAACTCTCAAACATCCAAAGGCAAAGTTAAGGGAAATCTTACCTACATAGTGCAGTTGGTCACTATCTCCTCCTTGGAGGTTTTTTGGTTTCTCTAAAAAGTTGAAAAGGAAGCTTCAAGAATCTTTCCAGTATCTGCTTTTCCAGGTATGTGAATGTTAGTTACCTCCCAAGGCTTGAGTGTCCTTTTCCCTCCTGGAGGAAAGGTTTCCTTGAAAAGAAACAGCAATATAACAGCAGTGCAGGGGATGCCAGTGTGGTTTCCAGAAGGTGAGCAACCAAAAACTCATATATGAACAATTATCTAGATAGGCTCTCTGGATCAGCACAATCTCAGGAAGACCTGGGCAAACTCTCAGTGCAATATGAATGAGTTCAGTGGACAGATTCAGAATCTTAGCTTGAATATGACATATTTTTGTTCTTCTTTTACTGAGATTTTGTATTTGCTAAGGAACATCTGTTTAAACTGGTAAAATACTACTTCCATTAGCCTATTATAATCCTGAATGAAGTAGCAAGTTGTTTTGTGAAATCATTAAGGGTAGAAATTGTTTTCTACATTGTAATGTTTTTAAACTTTGAGAGATTAATAGATCAAGTCCTAGGACTGAAGTCTTGAGTGACTTTTAGAAGCTTTCTCTGGGCACATTTCTAATGTCTCCCTCATTCAGTTTAGAAATTTTAAAATGTATTATCATATGAAGGTTAAAATTCAAGTATAAAAAATGCTTAGAACAAAATGAAAAAAATAGTCACCGTAATAATTCTTAAGTTTCAAATCTATTCTCAGAAAGTTCTTTGTATCTGTTCAGATGCATATTTACCTTGATGTTTCTAAATAATATACTTTATACTGCTTTTTAATGTTTTGGCTTGTCAAGTTGGGTTTTTTTTTTGTTTACACTACCTCTTAACATTGTATGCAGAAGTTGTTTCAAGAAAGAACCACCTCTTCTTTCTATATATCACATAGTTTTAGTAAATATATAATTACTCTTATATATATATATATATATATATATATATATATATATATATGTGTGTGTGTGTGTGTGTGTGTGTATTTGTGTGTGTGTGTGCGTGTATGTGTGTGTTTGTATGTTTTCATCTCTTACTCATTAAACAGATACCTATGGTTGTGTATTTCACAGCTTTTAATGGATTAACAGTTGTAACAATCCTGGGACTATATTGCATTATTTTCCTGAGTAGGCATTAACAAACATATGTTCATCCCAGATAGGTCAACAATAACAGATCAAAGAATCTATTCCCTCCAAGTTTCATTTTGTGGAGCAATATGTTTATTAAAGTCACTAACGATGACATGCATGGCCCAAAAGCAGCTGCTTACAAACACAGTGTCAGTGGTGCTAGCTGTTCAACTTGCAGGCAGTTCCCCTGAAGAGTCTCCTCTCCTTCAGCCAAGGATTACTCTTCATACAGCTGTAGAGACAAACATTATGAATCACTTTACCTTGTACTGTCTGAGATGTATTTAAACTGTATTTCTATTAACATTATCAAGCAGTTGTTGGAAGGTTGGTTTTTCTGTTTAATGTTGTTACATCTTGACAAAACTAAACATTGCAGAGTTATAATTACAGCATTTAAAATTATTTTTTTTAATTTCACAAGAACTTTCCCATCTGGAAATTGCATTGTCCGCTGGATGAACTGACTATTGGTCCTCCTTCAAACTAATTCTTCCCCAAAACTGTCTCTTATTTTTATTGAATTATCCTTTTTTATGAGGGAACTCATCCTCAAGAACACTTATCTGTGAAGAGGATTTTCAGAGAAATGATAAAAAATGAGACCATAGTAAGGTTCAAATTATCTTTGTTCTAGGTTTCCACATACATTGAATTTTGGCTGAGTGCTTATTATATTTCAAATTATTTGATTTAAGATATCAGAAATATGAACTTCTTCTTTTTATCACTTTGACATACTACTGAGAAATCTGATAACATCCCTATGATTTTTTAACCGTTCTAAAATGAGCACAGTCTTTTCTGTAACCCTAGCATTGTGAAATGTTCCAAACTCTTTTTCTGCTTTTGGAACTGTGTTCATGCACTGTGTTGATAACTTAAAAGCAAAGTGTTTTATTCTAGTGTTAGTTTCATCTAGCTTTTCAGTGTTGACACAGTGTGGCAGAAGTCCTGATTACCATTGTGCTCATGGGAATAAATGTCTTCGAATTCACACTGGCCCTTGCTTCTTTGAGGTTCTCCTTACGTCTATTAACATCCTTTCTGAGTGCATTTCTTGCACTCTTCTTCACTATACATGGTGCTCAGTGCAGAATAAATGCTTTTATTTTCCAATCCTCTTTAATTTTGCCTGTACTCCTTTAAATCTGATTAAGTCACTACATCTGCGCTCACAAGACTCAGAGCAGCTTCTTGGCAGAATTTCCATGTCTGTATTGCACACAGCCTTGTTGACATTACTATTAACTTTAGTTGCATAGACATAAGAATCAAGAGCTACTTATTTTTTTACTTTTCTTTATTTGCTCTGGTTAAGTACCATCTTCCATTGGTCTTTCTCCGCCTCTGCCTCTGGCTTTCTCTCTTTATCCCCTCCCCTATATTCCCCCTCATTCTTCCTGGTTTCACATTATTTCCAAGGAGTTTAAATATCATGAAACCATTAATGCAAGATTTATTGCTAACAATCACAATAGTCTTTATCAAACATTGAATATTTTTCAAGCCCTTTAACCTGAAAATTTTCTGCGATATCCTGCTTCCAGTGTAAATATATATGAGATTTCTTGCATGACTAGTCCGAAACTTCTGTAAGCTACAAAGCAAAAATTAAATTTAGGAAATTAAAATTAGCTTTCTCATGATGATTGAAGCAAAGATATGGGAGGAGCTTAGGTGGATTTTTTTTCTCACTGAGTTGCAAACTTGCCTATTATCTCCATAGCCCAGTAAATATGCTTTAAACTACATCTAAGAAGGCAGAAATCACTTTTGCTGAATGTTTTAAGTCAGAAAAGATAGTATGTTTTGCTGTTCTATTTTATGAGCACATTTTTAATTTAAATGTATTCTTACTCAGACCTAAGAATTTTCATCTCCTCACTAAATTGTATTCATTTCTAAAATAAAGACATGCTTTAAAAGTTTCATTCGATTGCTTTTGCTTGAAGTCTTTATTCTATTCATGTTGCCTTTAATGGATGTTGGTGATTATAATTTTATTTTAAAAATGAAATGCATGATGTGAGTGTACACCGCCAGGGTCCTGTTTCCAGGTACATTGTTAGAATAATCTGTGAAAAACGGAGGATACAAATTGTTAAATCCTTCACAGAGCCACGGATAAAATACTGGAAGAAACAAATTCATGAATGTAAATTTATACCAAGATAAACCTAATAAAATACAGGAGAATGGGATATGAAATAGAAAACAGAATAAATTCTAATTTACCAAAAATATGCTCTTGGATAGATAATTTGTTACCTATTCTCTATACCTTTCTGTTCATCTAATATATATCATCTATCTATTATTTATCCATCCATCATCATCTATTATATATATATCACATATAGTCTATTCCTTATCATACTATTATTTCTCAATATAGTATATACATAAATATATGTATTACACATAGATATTATACAAGTATTCTCTACCATCTATCTGTCTATCATTTATTTACCATCTAGCTATATTACTCATCTGGTGGGTAGTAGGTAGATGCATGATAAACAGATGGGTAGATTATAAATTAAGAATAGATCATAGATAGCTAAATAGAAAAATGACATATAGAAGAGTGATATTCAAGTCACATGAGAAATTTATACACACACACACAAACACACAGAAAGACACACACACATTATATATATTCTGAGCATGGATGCCTTTGAAGTGAAGTTCTGCAATTTTCCCTGTTACAAGCCTAATATCTGTTTAATCAGATGTAATCAGACTTTAATAGCTCTTTTGATAATAAAAACAGGCGAATGAAAGGGTGAATAGGAATCATTACTTCAGACACAAAGGTGGGTAGTTTCAGAATCCCCAACTATTTCATTCAGTTAAATATTTTAGAACAGAACAAAGAAATAATTAAACAAAGCTAATATGAAACTTCATAGAAGTTTCTCCAGCAAAAGATGAAGTTATAGCATCTACAGGAGAAAGGGTGTGTTCTGCCGTCAGGAAGGATCAGAGTCTGAGGAACAGACACTATCTCTAGCCCCCTTTTTTCCTCCACTACGTCATTCTTCCATTGATGATCAGAAAGTGAAACATACTCATAACGTGATATATTAGTAGGATATTCCTCTGAGTTATTTCATTGTTTCAGAGTATGTTTGAAGATATTGCCATTGTTGCTGTTTTTATTTTGTTTTGATTTTAATTTAATCTAGTAGGGTACAGTTTTTCAGTTGTGTTTTAATGATTTAAGGAATATTAATATGAATTTAATTGATTCAAAGTTTTTATGAAACGAACATTTGATACTTACCAATGACTTTTCTTGGACCACCAAACTTACTTTGAAGAACAAGTTCTCATAATCTTAATACTGTTCTCATTACAAAGATCAAATCAAAGTGTTCTTTGTTCTGTTGTAAACTGACCACAGTAATGTTATCAGTTCTACTCTTGAGATTGCTGACAGCATATGGCATTTATCAATCATGCCCCAAGAATAAATATTTCTGTTACATGACTATAAAGTTGCTGTATGAGAATTATATTCCAACCTATACTTATGTTCAAATTTTAGAGCAACCTTAAATGTATCTTATCCAAAGGAAAAGCAAATAGGAAACATGTTATTTGTTTGCTGTTTCATAAACCATTACACTAGACATTATCCAGCATGGTCATGTGTCTGTGTGTCTGTATGTGATGTTTCTGAACCTTTTAAAGTCAAATGTGAGAATATATGGAATTAGGGTGTTCAAGACATGACTATGCCTCAAGAATAGACTCCCAATAAATGAGATTGTTGTCTTTCAAGACAAAGATTCTCTACATGTTCACAATCCTGTAGCTGGTGATGATGACTTTCTCAAGGGACAGGATTCTGACCACAGTGAGAAGGTGGCTTGTCCTATATGAAGTGGAGAGTCATGTCTCACCAGAGATACAAACTGCTGGTGATTAGTTTTAATCTTTTCCAACTTTCTGATGTGCAAAAAATAAATGTGTTTTCATTATGTGGCACTCAGTTAACGGTGCTTTTTTATAGCAGCCAAGACAGATTGACAGATTGATTGTTAAGTGGAACCATTGGGTTTTCCCTACAGAAAATAATTTTCTCAGGTTCTTCACAGAATCACTGCTAAAGGCTGCTGTTGTTAACAAGTCCCAGACCTCTGGTATATGAAGTACCTTTGGATAGCAGACTGACCATGATATTGTCAGGAATAGATTGTTTACAAACTTTAGTATAACTGGACTAAACCAAAGGACTCCAGCTACAGCTAAAAACATATCTATCAGCACTATCTTTCTCTGTTCTTCAGTCTCTTTCCACATATATTTAATTCTCAAGCACAGAAGTATGGGTATCAAAGTTATTCAGGAATGCTAGACCCAATACTTTACAACAAGATACTCTTAGAGAAAAGAGGAGAGTGGAGAGCTTGACTGAGACAGAGTCAGCTGTTTAACCTTGGAGGGCATCCTCTATTTCTGAGCATTAGTACTTTAGAAAAATAATTAAAATGTCAATGACACATTTAAGGTAAAATTCTTTACTTCTTAAACTAAAAGAAAACATGCCAGTGAAATAAACGTGTGCTTGTATGTTGTGTACTGATACTGGAATACACTGTATATCTTCTGAAGAAACTGTACACAAAGTAAAATGGAAATCTCCAAATTTCCCTGTCTAGTTACTTTTTGTTTACCTCCACCAAAAAGATGATATAAAATAGCAACAGATAACATCTATTTCACTAAATTTGGTTTTACCATTGAATATTATAGGTATGTGTTGTTATAGTAGCCCAAATTAAAATCGAGTTTTTTCCAGCAAAATCTGTGACACAACAAATTACTCCACCATGATTTGTTTATTTTTGGTTTTTGTTTGTTTGTTTGTTTTTTGCTTAACATCACACTTTTCTTGTGTCTATGGATTCTGCATCAGGATTGTGTTTTGCTGCTCACTGAGTTATGCTGTCTCTTCTTCACATTGTCTGTGATCCAGAGATAGATGCTACAGGAGACAGGATTATTTAAGGGGTAATTCATTTACATATGTGGTACTTGGATGAAATGACTCAATGTCTGTTAATGCCAGGCATGAATTTGCATTGACTCCTATTTTGAAGTATGCATATACTTGGTTGCTGAATGCTTTATAGGTCTTTTAGCACTATAAATTTTCAAAGGCAAGGGTTTCTTTCATGCAATTCTCTGTTCATTCCTCCAGATTTGAGCACCATATATTATATAAACAAATTACTTATCTTTGCATTATAATAAATTCTTGTAAAGAAGATGTGGAAAGTGTGTTCTAGGATTAGCAATTTATAAACTGGGCAAATGTGAGGCACCCAACTCTCACTGATCAGCAGGACTCCTGGAATAGAGCAGTTCACATGTTGATCTCTTCTGCCTCTCTCTCTCTCTCTCTCTCTCTCTCTCTCTCTCTCTCTCTCTCTCTCTATCTCTCTCTCTGTGTGTGTGTGTGTGTGTGTGTGTGTGTGTGTGTGTGTGTGTGTGTGTATGTGTGTGTGGTGTGGTGTATGTGAGTTTTTGTCAACTTCCCTGGTTCTGATGTAAGCACTGAAATGACAAAATCTAATAAGGCATTCTCTCTGTCTATGAGGAATTCATACGTATGTAAGAGATGAATGAGGTTTTGCAATAAACACAGTGAGCAATCTGAAACAAACCAAGTATTGATTCTGATATAATCAAAGGGCCTTCACTGAGTTCTTTTTCTCTGTCAGTTAAAGACTTAAGAGGAAGAAAATGCTGAAGTAACCAATAGCAGCAAGGAAACTTCAAGTACCTCAGATGGAACCAGCTGTTGAAGAAAGGGGTTTATTGGGAATAAGGAACCAAATGCAGCAGGCACACAGAGAAAAAGCTATCTGCAAAGCAGACAGGGTAATTCAGAAACCAAAATATCCAGTGTGTTCTTGAGAGCTGAGTTTTAAATCCTTTAAAGAACCTTTTGCCCCTACTTTAGGGCTGTTCACTCTGAAGAAAGACAGGGTATATCATTGGCCCTGAAGTGTGGTATGTCACATGCTGAACCAGCGTATAACTCCTAAAACAAGTCCATCACCAGTGGACCTGCTGGTGGAAGACAAAGTATGTCAGGCTTAAGTTTGGGCAGTAGCTGTCCATCTTAAAGATTTGCCACTTTTATTACATGGCCTTGGCCTTTGTCCTATCTATCTTCCTACATAGGAGTCTGTCTAACTTCTGGTCTCTTAATTCCAGAGGAAGACCCAAATAACTCTACTAAGACAATAGGAAAGGTATTGTGCTTTAAATGAAGTAGTCAAGAAGAAAATGACTTATTCATTATGAAATAGAGGAAACATTTAATTTTTATAAGTGTTAAGAAAACAAATAAAAATAAAATGCAGTGCACACAGCATGGAACAGATAAGGTAACAGAAAACAGAATTCAACATAATGGAAACAAAGGTCAGCTGAATGCAAATGAGAGATGGACAGACTTTATTATTCCTTCAGTTATTCTCAGCCTTCCTAATGCTGCCAAACTTTAATACAATTTCTCATGCAGGCATGACTCCTCAATCATAAAATTATTTTCCTTGGCACTTTATAAGTCTAAGTTACTGTCATGAATCATAACGTAAATATCTGTGTTTTCTGATGTCTTAGGTGACCCCTGTGAAAGGATTATTCAACTCCCAAAGATGTTCTGACCAATAGGTTGAGAACCATTGCTTTAGACCATTTTGAATTAGTCAATACAAGTAAACATGTACAAATAAACACATATAAACACATGTTCACTTATTGCTGAAGTCTGCTGTTATCAACTAGGACAAAGATCAAGAAGAGACCTTCTAATAGCTGCCATCTCTTCACTAATTACCATACTCCCCCACTAAATCCACTTCTAGCCAAACCTCATTTCTAATCTACACTCATCTTAAATAGAATAAAAATAATGACTAGAGATATAATGCAGATTTGCATTTTGAATATCCTAATCATAGTCTCATAACAGCATAACAAACATTATTTAAAAGGCATATGAAATTACTGTGAAATGACATATATCCACTGAAACACTTTTATTGTTTTAACAGTACAGGTAGTGTCCTAGAATAGCTAACTGGAGGCTGAACTTTAACAAAATAAATCCAATAGTTTTGAGGTAATGATAATGATGGCAATGTTCTTTTGTCCATCGTGTTATGAACGTTGGATTAAAATTTGAATTCACTAAATCAAAGAACATAACATCTCTTTTCTCTCTCCTCTCTCTGTCTCTCTGTCCCCCTCTGTCTCTCTTCCTGAAGCATTATATACACAATCACACTTTGATCCTGGATTTCCTTAACCTGATACTACTTCTTTAATTTGACTGATTAAGACAACTCTTCAGTTAGCATTCAACTTAAAGACAGCTATGAGTAGAGGGAAGGATTCGCTACCACACAGATCCCATTCCTAATTCTATCTTATTCTTGTCGTCTCTTTGCTCTGTGGCAAGATCAATTTTATTCATAGGGTTTACACGCTAAATTTATTATTGAATTAATGATTGCTACTTTCAAATTCAAAGTGTTCAGACCCAAAATTTCAAAATACAAGGCAAGGACCTGTATCTGGTCTCTTCTACAGTCTCCCTAGTAAAAATCTTTGAAAACATTTTTAATCATTTTGAGTTTTCTTTTCAAGTTCATACTATTTATTTTTCCTGGTATTTCAGCATGGGCTAATCATTTTACTACTAGTAATACAGATCACACCTGACTACAGTTCAGTTTATGAGATTTTGATGGTATAACAGTACAAAGTGATAGATTTTCTGTGATAATTACGCTGTTAGATAGTACCCCTTGGGTACTATGTAATGTGATTGGCAATGTATAGTTGAGAGTCTGCCTCCTGATCTCTATAAGAAACATTGAACAGTCCACATTGTTAAAAGTAATTAGGGGGATATCATGTTTTCTGATTTCATAGTCCACTGTGTCACTTGTTCAGCAACTCTGTCAAAAAAAAAAAAAAACTTCCAAAGGTATACGAAAAGTTAACTCTCTATGAGATATTGGACTATCATTTAATGTAGTCTAAAAATCAACCGAACTAAGGCATGTAAGTACTTTATTGGCATCTACCTCAGGTCAGATCACTGAGAGCTAGCAACATCACTAATGTAAGAGATGTTCCTTGCCTTTTATAGCATAGCTTTTAACTAAGAAACCTGGGTCTCAGGGGAAGAGGTTGGAGAATGTCTGAAATGTTCAGATTAATGATTAAGGTCATAGGAGTTTATCTGAGAAAAGTGGCCTGGAAATGCTGTACAATGACATATTACTCTGACTTCAGCCCAACTGACCTGGGCTATGGACCAAGAATAGGAATTCAACATGAGATAAGCAAACACACAGTTCGCTTCTCTCCACAAGAAGCCCTGCTGCCTCTCCTCACTTCCCATTCCAAAGCTCTGTCACAAAATCAAGGGTCTGCCTTTTCACTGCAATAAACCAAATGATATCAAGGGAAAGGTGGTGACAACAGCATTTCTATGTATTCCTTTTGTCCTTTTAATTGTGATGCTCAGAAGACTGGCCTTAAGACTGTCATTGGAATCAGCAGAAAACAACCATTTTTCCATTCTGAGGCAGGCTCAATGACTGATTGGAGTAGGTATAAAAATCACTTTCTGCTTTATGATGTGTAGATTAATGAAAGTACTAAAGCATTCTAATGATAGATAAGAAAATTATTTCCACTGTAGCTGAAAGAAATAAAATGGACCCATCTTAAATTAAAAAGGTCTAAAACTTTGCAAGCTCATCAGAAGTGCACGGGCAACAAAGAAGTACAGGTTTATTACCCATTTTGGGACACCTTAATTTCTTAACATCTATCATTTTTCTGCTTCATTACTGTTGGTGTGCTTCTCAATATCTTCTGGGAAATCTTTTTCTGTGTGTGGAAGAGGATACTAAATATAGGTCAAACTAATAGGGAATACTGGGGTTCCCCCCATTTTATTAGCACCCTGCACTGTTAATTTTATGTCATTGACACTGTTGCCTTTGTAACATCTGTGTCCTTGTTTAACCAGCATGATTTATCACTAAAATGTTGGATGTGAACTTGGCAGATCCAAGCAGAATAATACCTAAGAATGCCACAATTTTTTTCTGCATACTCACTCAGATTAGTGAGTTTTGGTTGAATTTTATTTACGATATCATATTTCCTCATAGAATAATAATATAAAGAGTGTGACTCTGGAGAGTTTTCAACATGGTTTTACACTTGTGTCTTGCAGAGAACCTGATTTGGATTTTCCAGCACCCATGTTAGTTGGTTCACAACCTTTGTAACTTAAGTTCCAGGAAACCCAGCACTCTTTTCTGTCCTTTGCAAATGCTAAGTACACACACACACACCACACACAGAGGCATTCACACAATCCCACACACATACCCATACATGCACAAGCCCCCCCCACACACTTTTTAAAGGAGAATATAAAGAGTATCTATCAGAAATATATAGTACATACTTTTGTGACATCTTCTCCCTTATCTTTTATTAGATTTCAAAATTCTGATGTCTAGCTCAAACTAAGCTTTGCCCAGCATGATTCCAGTTCAGACTGAGACCATCAGAACAGTCAACCTTTTCTTTTCACAAACTGAGACCTGATGGAACTTGCTTGGAATTTGTCAGCACACAGTTTTGATGTTCAGTGAAACACAGGCTATCCTCGTCTAATGGGGCAGGAACATAGAAAGTATGTTCTCATATCTCCTAACCAAAATAAGAAACTGAAACAATATGAAAAGCTCCTCACAACGAGCCCTAGAATTATTCACTCTTTTTAAAGTATTTGACTTATATTATTCAAATTAGCTTCAAAAGTTTCTCATACAACATGTTAATCACCATTTCACATTGATTGTTTCTCCCTTCCCCTCCATATCCATGTTACATTACCCTCCCTGTCCCACACTTCTCCCCACACACAGTGTATTCTCCTTCTGCTTTCTTATATTGTCTTTATCATTCTCTGCCTTTAAAGACATTTCTCACCTTGTACAAGCCTCTTCCTGGCCTTGACTCACATTTACTTCCAATGGGATACATAAGAGTTAGAGAGTGGAATCCCAGTATTAGAGAAACTTATCACAGTCAGGAACATCACTCCAGATTCACCATGGCATGGACATTAAATCAGTTCAAACTTTTCTCCTTGAATTATGGGGTAATTAAAATGTGGCACATATGTCCAATTAAATTAAACTTAACCATAAATAAAAGTGAACATCAGAAGAAAATTTATGGAAATGAAGAGGAAAAGCAGCATTGTATTAAGTGCAGTGAACTATAGGCATTCACTGTTAGTAGTGGTCCTGTTTCTCTCTACTTGCTAGGCAACACATTATTTCACTTGTTAAATTGGTTTTATTTCTTAGCATCAACTGTCAGTATTAAAATTCTGAGTGGGTGAGATTAGATCTCAAAATTGTTTTAGTTGGCATTTCCATAATTGTTAAGAATGATGTATACCTTTGAAAAATTGATTTTCCAATTTTTTGTTTTGAGCATTCTCTGGTCATAAACACAGTCCATTTTAAGTGGGTTTAATGTTTTCTTGACATTTTGCTTTTTAGAACTTTATAGATCTGGATACTAGCCCTCTGTCAGATACACACCTTGCGAAGATTCTTTCCGACACTGTGGAGTTTCACCTAACTCAAAGGATTATTTCTTACCTCTACAGAAGCTCTTTACTTTTATAAGATCCCACTTGTTAATTATTGGGCTTTATTCCTGGGAAAGAGGGTCCTACTTGAAAGCTGTTTTCTGCACCTATATCTTTTAAAATATTTTCTATATTTTCTTCTAGTCATTCCAGCATGGCAGGTTTCAAACTGAGGTATTCAAACAAGTTGGGATAGACTCAAAGAAGGGTTATAGAAACAATGTATTCGTACTCTTCTTCAATTGGACTTCCAGTTTTCCCAGAGGTATATTTTACAATGATTTCTTTTCACTAATGTATAGTTCATCCTTTTTGTTAAGTATTAGTTATTTATACTTTAATTTCTGTCTTGTATAATAACAATTTCATATTATTAATAACATTAATATTAATAAAACATTAGGTTTTCAAAGAAATTGATAACAATTTACACTTCAAAAGTGAACATCAGTGAAAATAAAAATAACAAGATTATTTTTCTCTGACTTAGAACAATGTATACATTTTACTCTCATAAAATTCCTGCCTTCTTGCAATCCGAATTGGTTTATCTTCAACACTTAATATTTTTTCTCCAAATTTTCAGTGGTGTTTCTGCAGTTTTAGCCTAAAATTAAGCAATGTATCCTACTGAGAAAATGAGCATGGACTTGACTATTTCAGTTTCTCATACCTGCAACTCTATAGTTACATCTTCTCAGTCATCGATGCAGTTTTGACTTCTAGAACTCTGCCTGAGGCAAGTGCAACTCTAGGTAAGTTCTGATTCTGTTTTGATTCAAATCAAGAGAATGTGAACTGTATCTATGGATATCATTGTATCATCTCAACGTCCATATATATTAATGATTTACCATAGATAATTGCTGAATGCAATTATTAATACACAAACTAGACATTAAAACTGCTATTAGCACATTATGTGAAGAAGATTTATATCCTGAAGAAGTAAAGTGAAAAATTTCATTCTCAATGGTAGAAAATTTAGTTTTCTTCCTTTAATTAATGGATATTAATCTATAAGAGGCTATAGGATGTTCCATTTCTGAAGAAACAGCAATGATGATCAGGTTTTGCTCATGATAGGGAGATACCCTATAGGATATCTGACACTGTCATTCAAACTCACTTCTTCTTGGTCCATCCACCATCTTTTCTATCGTTGATTCAGAAAACAACTACATGCAAACACAGGCTGTTCACATAGTCTCTGAACTAATGGTTTCTCTCCCAGCATTTCTCTTTTGGCACTGAATCAGATCTTTGTAAAAATCTAATAAGGCATTTAGATGTGTAAAACTCTGGACACATGAAATTTCATATTCTCATGAGAAATTATGATCAATGGGAAAGGAAGATAGTGAGAATTTGTTCTTTGCTACGTATTAGACAGAAAATATTTTTAATTTACATAATACCTTAGGGGGATTGATTTGAATTAAATAACAATTGAGATAAAATCAGTAACTCCTCCTTGATATAACTGTACTTCCTTACATTTTCTCAGATATACACATCTCAAACAACCTGGGGCCGCTTTCACTTCAGAATAAAAAGAAGAAAAGAAAGGAAAACTTCAGACAAATATTACATTAAAGGCATGGGAAATTTAAGATAATTTGAATGATTAATGCTCTGGAACTCTAACTTGAGAGAAAGATTTATAATTGTATCACCAGATACATCACCAGTTTGTCAAAATCTCCCCTCCTAATACTGGTGGTCAACACAGTGAAGAGAGCACATGAAAAGTAAGAGATACATGGACTTGTCACCAGTAGTGAATTAGAATAAGATGAAACAAGATGGCTAAGTATTAGCACATAAGGAATAATGATATTAAAACTACATGTGGTCAACTGAATTATTAATGATATCAGGTTATCTGGCAGCTGTAGAAGCCACAAAATATGAATAAGGCGCACTCAGAGTTAGCCACTGTCAACTTGGAAAGTACTTAAAGTCTTGACTCTGTGGTTGTGCTGAATACTAAACTAGGAATTTAAAACATCTCTTGTTAGCTCCACTTCAAAGTTGAAAGATGCAAAGGATCAATACATTTCATATGCATATTCAGTAAACAAGTAGGAGGACACTGTGGCTGAAAAAGAGGCATGTGCGTTCATCAGTGACTAGAGTGTATTATTTTATATTCCTCTAGATCCATACTACTAGAAGAAGAATAAGCCTTCTTATATGTAGTGGCTTTGAGATGTAACCAATAGTTCTCTGAGTTAGATTCCTAGTAAATTAATATCTATTCTCCCAAATATTGGACACACCCTTTCTCATTTCACCATACTGGCAACTATGATTACTTTTTAGCACAGTCCAAGTATATAAATATAATGAATTATTGTAAGGAAAACATAGTGTACATATATAATATCCTCTTTCAAATATTTCAATATGTTTTTAGTTACTGAAAGTAAACAAAAGTATTATACACTAGAACAAATGTGAAAACATGCGACTCCTAAGGCTGAACATATTGCTGGGATGAAGATGGCTATCTGCTGAAAAAAGGGTGGCTGAAGGTACCAAAATGATATCTCAGAGAGATTCCTAATGAAAGTCAAGAGGCATTGCTTTGGTAAGAAAGGCAGTCTACACTTTACCATGGTATCACAGCTTGAACATGTTCAGTGTCCCATTTTCTCCATAGGAACCCATGTTTAGTTTTCAGGAACAAGGTTTGTTTCAATTAGTATTGTCCTACTCAGAGAATGTTGACTCATACTACTCTTTCTCTTATAGCTTTAGGGGACAGTGTTATCATAGGAAATTCCTTTCAGTCTGATACATTGGCTCAAGACTTTAGAGAATAACAATAACAACCTAAGATATTTCTCATGGATCTGGCTTACTGGACACAAGTGTGCAGGAATGGGCAAGCAATCACTTACATTGGGAACTTCTTGTTTCCTGTTTAACAGACCCCTGTAAGAAACCATCAGTCATTTCTAACAACTGTATTCATTCAGATCAGAAAGAGCTAAAGCCCTGTGGATCAACCCATCACCCAAGGATACAGGAGTTAGCAGCTAACATTCACCTTTGCCATTCCTTACTCACTCAAGTCAAGCAAGCCAACCTACTTGGCTTCTCACAAAAATCCTTAAGAGAACTAATTCTACTTGTTTATGTTTCTTTGTTTCACCCTGCTCCTCAGATTAATTCCCAGAATGTCCTATCTGCACATAGCCACACAAAGTTCGGAAGTTGGTAGATTGTCTAACCTACCATCAATGCCTTAATACTCTGCTTAACTCAGAATTCTGATTGCAAGAAACAGAAGTAATCTAATCGAAACTACTTTAAACATAACAACTTGATGTATTACCTAAAATAGCTGAAATATTTAAGCACATTGGGTCCAAGGGCTTGGTTCATTTCTTAGTCATTGCTCCTATTGCTATTTTTGTCCTGCTTACTTTTCTGTGATACCTTCACCTGGAAATCTTCTTGTGCATGATGGCATTTTTAAAGGAAAATAGACTCAAACTGAGAATAGGATGCTTGCTTTCTCAGCAGTTCTTCCAACAGTCTTTGAATTGGATCACATTGCCAGGATATCTTAGGTGTGGGTTGTGTTTAATCCAGGAAAATAATCAGAGGGGGTTGTGAGGTGAGATGTGTTCTTCTGTTTGTTAGCTCCTATTACATATTCCCTCTCAACTTAACAGCACAGTTGAAGGATTGGAAAGGATGATTCATCTAGGAAAAGCAGGGAAGTAGCTACCTGTGTGAAAGAGGATCAGTGCTGAACAAGCAGAACGAAGATCTACTGCAAATATTGTTTCAATTTTAATGTCCCATTCGTTTTTTCATATATCTGATGTTATGAACTTCCTTCATCATCACATCACAAAGTTCTCCACAGGAACTCTCCTTTGATCTTAATAAACAAACATAATTTTTTTTTTTGGCAAATTCTCATTAGACATGCAGCAGTGTCTTGTGGCTTATCTCCAGTACTCTTTATGGATATTTTCCTCTATTGGTAGGAACATCATAGAGGGATACTGACTCATTTCATCAGTATCTTCTAATCCTACTTTGTATATGGATGGGCATTCAAGCAGCAAAGAAGTCTACTGATGTCATCAGAACTTCACTGATGCATGTTATCAAGTGTCAGGGCATCTTCATAATAAACATAGAGGCCAGCCTAGATGTATTGACTGCTCAATTCATTATGAAACTATCAGGACATATCTAGTAGCATAATGAATGATATAAAGAGGCCAGATAGGAAAGCAACATTGTTAAAAATATCAATGTCTCCTGATTTTCATATTTATTAAACAAGGCTGAGACTCAGAAACAAACTATCATTTTTGAGAATTCATGTCACAACTCTACTTTTTATCTCCCAATGAGGTGGGCTCCGTTGTCTTAAAATGCAACTTAAATTCCTCCAGTTAGTGAAAACAGAGTCTTCACTTTATCACAGGGTGAATAGATGGCAAAAGCATATCTATGTTTGTGCATGAGGGTTTATCCTATGGGAAAGGGAACATAAGGGTTTTTATTTATTTATAGTCAACTCTGAGATGGTACTTTTAAGAGCAAAAATCTAGTACAAATTAGATCATGGTTTATGCCTGGATAGATAGACAAGGTACTACTGAGGCTTGACCAGAGCCTACATCCTTCTTGCATCATAGCAAGAAAATGAATTCCAAAAAGACTTGTAAGAGTTTATAATGGTTTCTCTCTAGTTTGATTTAGAACTTGCTTTATTTGCCAAAAGAATTATGTTGGCTTTTTACATAGCTCCAAACTATTTCTGTATGTCCGGGAGCACCTATTCCAGAACACAGGATTATATTACAAACTTATTTGGTTTTTAAATAGGATCTCATTTTACATTTCTATAATCATTGATTTTTTTTTCTTGTGGCTTAACATTACCCAGAGGTCTCATCTTCAAATCTTGCCGTGTAATATATTCCACAATTTTGTTCCAGACTGATATCACAACCATGGCCCTGCTGGATAGTTTCCAAATATGCTATGTTCACTGACAGTCTTCTGATTTTACAAGTGATTTTTTTCATCTACAATGACATGTTATCTTAAATGATATCTGTCTTAGTTATGGTATTATTGCCACAAAGAAACACCATGACAATAGCAACTGTTTTCAAGGAAAACATTTAACTGTGACTGGCTTACAATTTCAGACATTTAGTCCGTTATCATCATGGTGAGGAGCATGGCAACATCCAGGCAGAGATACTGCTGAAGGAGCCAGGAGTTCTACATCTTGATCTGCAACCAGCAGAAGGAAACCATGTGCCACAATAGGTACAAATAGAGCGTAGAAAGTCTCAAAGCCCACCTCTGCCATGACATACTTATTCCAACATTGTCATAGATACTCCAATAAGGTTATAGTTTCTAGTAGTGCCACTCTCTACTGCTAAGCATTAACTCTCATGAATCTATGGGAGATAGAGTTATTCGAACCACAACATTCCATTCTCTGGCCTCCATAGGGCTGTAGCCTTAGCATGATGCAACATGCATTTAGTTCAAATTCCAAAGTTCCCATAGTCTATCACAGTCCAAAGTTCAAAGTATCTTCTGAAATTCATGCAATCCCTTAACTGTAGTACCCTATTAAATCAAAGCAAGAAAGCAAATCATGTATTTCCAACATATAATGATAGGATATACACTCTCATTTCAAAAGTTAGGAAAGGGAGCACAGTAAGGAAATGCTAAAGCAAAACAAGACTGAAAACCAGCTGGACAAACTGTAAACCCTGCTTCTCCATGTCTGATGTCAAAAAGCTCTTCAGATCTCCCATTTATTGAACTTTGTTGAATACACCAGCTTTTTCTTGGACTGGTTTCCCTTTCTGTTAGCAGATTTTCTCTTTTATTTTATTATTTTCCCTTCATTTTATCTATTTATGCTGCTATTTATCACATATATACAGTGGTATAATATGCATTCCTAAAAATCCCTGACTCTTGACATTTATTTGGGAACACATGACCTCATTTCCCATGGTGAATCCTCAGTGGTGATATGAAATATGGAAAATAATAAAATGTAGAATGTAGAGGGGGAATGGCTTTAAACTATATGTTTCAATAAGCTAGATATATATTGAGAAAATCACAGAAAAATTTCAAGATATTTGTGTTTATCTGAGCAATAAGCAAGGGCCAAAGCAATGGCAGAACTTGAATGTTGTTCGGAAGCAAGGTTAGTCTGCCCACCTGGGATGAACACATGATGAGTCTGAGCTACAGCTACAGATGTCATCTCCCTGGACTTTTCATACTTGGAATATATCCAATACTTTTTTAATTCTTATGACAAAGGTAGCTTAAGGAGATGCATTTTATCATGTATGGGAAGATGTGGCTACAGTGATGAGCGTTATTTGGTCACATCATGTCTACAATCAATAAGTACAGACCATTGCCCTTGTGCAGTTCATGCACCTCCTCCTTTGGTTTGTATGAGGCCTAGGCACACAGGATTGTCTGTCCACACTTAGGATGTGTATTCCTACCTCACTTAATGTTATCTAGAATCTGTCTTGCAGACATGCCCAGAGGTTTGTCTCCTGCATCAATCTGGACCCTTACAATATGTTAATCAGCATTATCCACCACAAATGTGATATACTGTTGGATCTGTTAGCTACTGCTAATCAAAACGTCTTTATAAAACCAGTTGCTGATGACAGAAGCCATTCATTTCTCTATGGGTGTCGTGATATGAACTGTTGTGCTGGTCTGAGCCAAGCTTGGCAAATAAGAGATAATAAAGGGAGTGAAGCTATGAATGAGTGCCAGTAAGCTTACTTAGTTATGACGTGAGTCTGATTTCTTTCCTCCAGTAGTTAACTTATTTATCCTCATAGTGGAGGTAGATAGTCAAGGAAAAGGTAAGAACCGGGAGCCTCTGAACTTGCACACTACATTTTCCATCTTTCAGAAGCCTTTAAACATACTGGCTAGCACAGACTTAGTGTGAGCAAACAGAATCAACTGCTTAGCTAAGTAGTTGATTAGATAAATAGTATGTTTAGAAAAAAAACCTGAAAAGTTGGAGCTGTAATGATAGCTCAGCATTTGATTATTCACCCTGCTCTTAAAGAGGCTCTGGGTTGTTGACAACCACCTGTAACTCCAATTCCATGAGATCAGATACCTCTGGTCTCTTTGGCTGTATGAAAGCACATGAATACAGCCCTACTCAGACACAGACTTTGCCACAAATTTTAAATCTAATCTCACTATAAACATTACCAGTCAACTGACATTTGAAATGAAATATCTTATTCTTGGTCCTAAATTAATCCTTTCTTCTAAATAAAGATTTTATCACACACATACACACACACACACACACACCAAAACAACAAAAAAAAAACATGCAAAGTTATTTTACAGAGAGAATGCACAGATGAGGAGTTTGCAATACTCACAACTGTAGCTACAAATCCACTTTAGGGATATTTTTCCACATTACAAAAGCACCCAATGTTGGGGCTACAGACATGGTTTCGTGGATCTAGGACAACCAGCTATGGATGTGTGACACAACCACTGCTGTGTACAGCACAGCCATCCTGGAGTACCTCACCGCAAAGGTACTTGAGTTGGCAAGAAATGCATCAAAAGATTTAAAGGTAAAGTTTATTACTCTTTGTCATTTGCAACTTGCTATATGCGGAGATGAAGAATTGGATTCTCTGATCAATGCTACAGTTGCTAGTGGTGCTGTCATCTCACACATCACGAATAGCTGACTGGAAAAAAAAAAAACAGGACAACAGAAGACTAAGAATGCCTGGATTTGTTATTATCAAAGGACTCTAATTTTTTTTTTTTTTTTTTTTTTTTTTTTGTTTTTCAAGACAGGGTTTCTCTGTGTAGCCCTGGCTGTCCTGGAGCTCACTTGGTAGACCAGACTGGCCTTGAACTCAGAAATCTGCCTGCCTCTGCCTCCCAAGTGCTGAGATTAAAGGCGTGTGTCACCACCGCCCGGCTGACTCTAAATATTTTTAACAGCTGTCCAATGTTGGTGATTTCAATAGACTGTATCTCTGTGAAAAAAAATATTTTTTTTGTAATTCTATTTGAATAAGTTGGAGGCTTAATTATCCTTCCAACCAACCAAATTTCTAGATTTGAGTCTTAACCATATTTAAGTGTTACTGTGGCTTCAAAAAAGCTATTGATTCTTAAGTAGTGGGTTTTGATTGAGTTGACTGGTTTTTTTTTAAACCTTTTGGATTGTGATGCAGAAGTTATAGTAACAAATATTTGGTTTTGTGTAGACATTATTTCCACTCTGTTGGATAAGCTCACTAATAGTCATATTCCAAACTAGTTTTAAACTTGCTTAATAATGGGGATTTATCTCTTAAATCTCATTCAGCAACAAGAACATTTCTTGCTTACTAATTAATTAAAATGTGTATCTGTAGATCAAGTCATTTAAAAAATGCATCCACTATTCTTGCTGAGATAAATGTCTATTTCCAGCACCCATTTAGGTGCATGACAATAAATTATAATCCCAGCTCCAGAAGATTCATCACTTGTTTCTGGACATTGTTGATACATTCTCTTATGTATACAAAGCTATCTCCCTCTCCCTCTTCTTCTATCTCTATGTATATACAGAGAGAGAAATAGATAGATGATAGATAGAAGGATAGATAGATAGAAGGATAGACAGATAGATGTTACATATATATAATCTTAATATTATCCAAAGTCTAATGAGACATGGCCCAAAGATATCTAGGAATGTAGAACAACCCAAAATTTTAAACTTAACTAAAACAATAGAGTTCTCTCTCTCTCTCTCTCTCTCTCTCTCTATATATATATATATATATATATATATATATATATGCCCTTCTCCCAGCCTTGAGCAGGGACCTTGTTTACCACAATATACCAAACAATAGGACTCTGGCCATAGGCATTTCCTGCCCTTGGCGAGGCAGTGCTTGCTTTGGCCTTGGTGCCTTTCTGTCTGCCTGTAGCCTGGTACACGAGCTGAGAAGAATAGACTGTCTGCTGAACTTGCTTTGAGAAATCTCCGGCCCGCAATTACCTAAGGATTCTTCTCACCTCCAACAGGATGGTTTCCGCTCACCCCCAGTGCTCACCCCCAGCCGGATGAAGCCAGAAGGAACACTGGGGGTGGGGGTGGGTTACCCCCTTTAATTGAAAGCTGAACATTAAACCATTGAGCCTCGATCAGAAACCTTTGTCCTGGCTTCATCTCTTCCAGCCCTCCTGTCCCTTCCCAGCCTCTCTTTCAGGTGAACCAGGTCGACTGTAGCTGCTGCCGGCAACAGAATGGTGCCCAACCTGGAGCCTGAAAACGAGAGACCAGCTGAGGAACGCTGTCTTGGGTAGAGCTCTACAGAAAACGGAACAAGGAAGGAGAATATCCCACACACTTCGTAAGCAGCAAACAATTTTTGATACTAGCGCTAGTTATGGTTATTTGAAGGCTGTGTTTACAGGAAGTGTGTTTTGGGGGATGCAGTCTAGGTGAATGAGGTATTGACCTGGTGCCGATTTTGCCTAAGAGGTGACAGTGAATTATAGGTCAGGAGAATTCTAAACAGGCATTGCCCACAGTCTAAGAGCTGCTTCAGGCAGGAAGAGCAGGGTTAGAAGAAATTAGAAAACTAAGAAAGCAGGACACTGAGGTGTTACAATAGCTGCCTGCTACATCTCCAAAGAATGAGATGAAAAGTTACATCTTGAATATGAGAGAGAGAAAGGGTTTTAGAAAAACAGGTGTCCTCTCTCTGAGCTGTGTGAACAAAAAGGAATGAAAAGGCTATTTCAGAGCTCATCTAGAAACAGAAGAGAATTCGGGAGACATCCGGAATTTCTCTGTAGCTCTTAGATGTCCTTCTTTGTTGTCTGTCCTTGGCGCGCCAATGTCCACATGTGTCGATTGTTTGCTTTCTGTTTCATTGTCTAAATGTTTGTTCTATGTTTCATGTTCAAAACACAAAAATGGCTAAAACTGCTTGTTCCAACCCTTGGTCTAGTTTAACTTTGTTTTAATGACAGTCTTAATGTGCCTAAGAGTTGAGCTGAGCTGGAAAAGCCTTTTCAGAAATTGATTGTTTGCATAAGCTGATCTTAAAGGGACCAACAACATTTTGGATTGTATAAGGAAGCTGAGAGTTTGTCTCAGAAAAATCTTTGTGACAAGGTGTCTTTATCTTAAAATTGCAGCTAGAAAGAACAAAAAATTTTGTTTGGTTTGAATATATAAGATGCATAGCCACTTCATTGTTGTTTCTGATTGGTTTTAAAAGTATAAATATGTTCTACATGTCTTGGTTATAGATTATTTGGCTTATAAATTATTGGGTGTGATTAGAAATTTACAACTTTGATAACAGAAAGTTGGCGTAAAACTAACTCAGGGTTAGAGTTATTCAGAAACCAGATGTATAAAAATAAGATTTTAAAACAATATCTCTTCAATGAGATATTAAAAGCTGCTTCATGCATTCATATAAGAATTGACAACAAAACTTTATAACATAAAGGTAATCTATTTGATGTTGATTTTAGAGAAAATAGATTGTTTACGTTGCTTTTGCTTTTGGTTTTGCTTCTCAAAATTATGGTTATACTCTAATGTTACAAAAAAAATTTAAAAATTTAGTTAAACTGCCAGTATTCCATTGGCTACAGTTGACAGTTCTAATCTTGAGTTTGAGATTTTTTGATTCGCCCATATTTATAGAAAAAGAGACAACAGATAGAGTTAAATAAAAATATTTAAAACAAGTTGTGATACAGTGCTGGCCTGCAGGAAAGATAATCTTTGTGCCAGGCCTCTGAAAACATTTACATTTAAATTAAGACAATGGTGACTGGGCTCTGCAAAAGCTTGGGTGAGACATTCCTTTTGTCTTGTTTTGGTCTTCATGACCAGCCCCTAGAAAGGTGTTTTCCAGAATTTGTTGATTGCCTTGCTTGTTCCTTGTGGGGGAGGTGTCAGCCTCAGGCCCAAAATTCACAACAGCTTATGGGCCAGGAGTTGTTATTATGTTGGAGGAATTAAAACTATGCTTGCTTCCCTCCATGACATTGCAACTACCTGCTGAAAAAAGAATTCCTAAACTTGTTTTGGGTCCTTCCTTCCAAATTTTTTGAGAGTTATAAAAGACAAGATGGCTTTGATTCCTCTGATGTGTATTAGATTCTATCAATAATAAGAGACCTAATCTTAAGTTAATAATTGAAGGAAAAAGGTTTTGAAGAATTAGTAGATACTGGGGATATTTAACAGATACTGTGGCTATTTAAGAATTATTAGAGGACAAGATTGCCTTAAGCTTGGCTTTTATCTGATACTCTCACTCAGCTAAAAGGAGTTGGTTATTCAATTAATCCAAAAACAAAGTTCAAATTTAAGATTTATGAAACTAATGGGGCATTACAGCCTGTCTTGCCTACTTCAGTTGCCATTCTAGTAAATACATATAGAATTATTATAGATTTAAAAGATTGTTTTTATTGTTCCTTTACATCCTTGTAAAGGTGGTGAGGTTTAAGTTCAATAAATTTACTTGTGATTTTAGAGAGCCCTTGAAGCGATATCATTTAAAAGGTTGCCTCAAAGAATGATTAATAGTCTTATATAAGAATTTGTTGTTGCTTTAATACAAAAGTTAAGCATTTAAATCTCTCAGTGTATATTATTCATTTTGTTAGCTGATCTCTCTAAAAGAGTTTTTCTGTACGCCTTTGCTCTAATACAATGAGCTTTAAATTTTTAGAGTGCTTATCGCTCCAGAAAAGGTTCAAAGACAATATCTTTTCAATATTTGGGAACTCAGTTATATCTTAAACAGATTGTGGCACAGAGAATTCCAATAAGAATGAATAATTGGGGCTAGAGAGATGGTTCCGCCGTTAAAGGCTAGACTCACATCTAAAAATATTAGAGTTCAATTCCCAGCAACCACATGTTGATTCACAACCATTTGTAGTGAGATCTAGTGCCCTCTTCTGGCTTGCAGGCGTACATACAAAAAATGGTTTACTTTTAATGATTCTCAAAAGTTGTTAACAGATATTAATTGGCTAAAACCTCATCTTAAGCTTACCATAGGAGAACTTGAACCTCTGTTTGATGTTTTCAAGGGGGATACAAATCCTAATTTCCCTCGACAGTTAACTGATGAGAGATAGATAGCTTTGTAAAAGTATAGAGTAAGCTGTTAGTTATCAAAAGATAAATTATATAGACTATGATACATTGTTGGCTGTTTGCATTATTGTTACTCATGTGCTCACAACAGCCCTTTGGCAAAAGAAACCATTTATGTGAATTCATCCTTCATCTATAAGTAAAGTTTGAACATCCTATTATGAAACTATTACAGTGTTAATACAGGATTGTAAGATAGAATCCTGAAAGTATTTTGGATGAAATGTTTATTCCTTGTTTCAAATAGAATTTAATTATTGATTATTGGAGAATAATATTTGGCCTATTACATGGCAAAGTTTTTAGACAAATTTGATAATCATTATCCATAAGACAAGTTGTTAACAATTTTTCTCTATGCATGCTTTTGTATTTCCTATAAATTTGCATGCAACCCATAGAAAAAATATTTACTATATTTACAGATGCCTCATCTATTGATTAGAGAGTATATGTAATTATATCACATGTTCATTTTCTTGAATTTTCCCCTGCTTCAGCACAAATAAATATGTGCTGTAAATGATGAAAAATCAAGCTTTCAGTTGGTACACTCATAGCCAGTATATGGCTCATGGTTTGTAACTACTTAAAATTGTTCCCTTTTTAGATATTCCTAATTCTCAAATTTTACAGTTATTTATAGAAATGCAGCTTAATTTAAGAAACATGGACTGTTCTTTAACTTTATAAGACATTTAAGAGCTCATATTGGATTGCCTGGAACCCAGGACAATGCCAGAGCAGATTTGTATACCAGTCAGATTATAGACCTAATAGAAACAATTAGCCATACAATCTTATTCTTTATATCATCAAAATAATAATAGCTTGAGACAATAATTTGATATTTCTAGAAAATGTACAAGTCAAATAACAAAAATTTGTTCTCAGTGTCCTCAATTTTCATAATGGTGTTAAGCCTTGAGGACTTATACATGATCAATTATGGCAAATAGATGTTACTCAATTTTTATTTTAGAAAATTAAAATATGTACATGTGACTTGATACCCTTTTAGGTTTTTAGTTGCAACTGTTTTAACAAGAAAAGCAACTAAAAATTATAATTAATTATTGCCTACATTATTTTTCTATGCTTGGTGTTCCGCATCAGATTATAGACAATGGAACTGGCTATTACAGTTAAACATTTGAGATGATATGTTGACAATTTAATATTATTCTTATTAGTGAGATTCCTTATTCTTAAGGACAAGCAATTGTGAAAGAGAGATTATGGAACTTTAAAATAATATCTTGATAGCTCTCTTGAATGTGGGAAGAACAACTATTGATGCTTCTTCCCTGGTTTTACAAGAAACTCTGAAAAATTGGCTTTTTAAAACTAAAAAGGAGGAATTATACCCCCCAGGGTCACCAAAAGTATACCTTGCTTTTGTCTTATTTTAAATTTTTTGCAAACTGATGCTAAAGGTCAGTCTACAGCGGATCGCCACTGGCATCCGGTTACTTCCAGCTCATTTGCCAGGGTCATGTGGAGAGACCCCTTAACTAATATTTGGTGTAGTCCCAACCTTGTTTTAATTTGGGGCCGTGGCTCAGTATGTATTTTTTCAGAAAAAGAGAACAGAGCCCAATGGCTCCCTGAAAGATTGGTCCGTCAAGTGGAGACAGATCTCGAGCCTAATAATTGTGATTCTGATGATGATGGCTCAAAATCCTTATCTGCCAGCAGATTTAACCTGGCATGTAGTCTCCATCAATACTTAAAGTCACTCACTATACGTGGTGGCCAGACTTTGTGTCTAAATCCCTGTCAACCAGCAGCTGGATTAGGCACTGGAACATTTCTGCTTCCAACCTTATTTTCTACATTGCTTGGATAAATCATGTTGCTTTTAACCTTTTAAACCTTGTGTCTCAAGCAGATAGGTTGCCTTCACACAGGATCGCTCTCAGCAAGCTCAGCTTTCATCGTGACAGTTATCCATCGCTATGAAGAATTGCAGCTAGTGCACGCCCACAGGTCCTTTGGTCTGAATGTGGTTTTGGTCTTTTGGGAAAGAGTGTGCCAATTGATGGGGCCGGTTAGTCAATGACGGGTAAGTGTCTTGAGCTCCTATAAACCTAAGACAGAGGGTTACGTCAATATGCTATGTATGTTCCTCAATGATGGGTAATATAGGAGTAATATAGATGCCAACCTAAGACAGGTACGGTCGCCCGGCCACTCTGTACCCTAGATGGGATGAAATATTATTCCCCATCCAGCAGCTGGCACTGCTCATATCTTATAAAACTAAAAAGGGGGAACTGTGCCCTTCCCCCAGCCTTGAGCAGGGACCTTGTTTACCACAATAGACCAAACAATAGGACTCTGGCCGTAGGCATTTCCTGCCCTTGGCGGGGCAGTGCTTACTTTGGCCTTGGCGCCTTTCTGTCTTCCTGTAGCCTGGTACACGAGCTGAGAAGAATAGACTGCCTGCTGAGCTTGCTTTGAGACATCTCCGGGCCCCGCAATTACCTATGGATTCCTCTCACCTCCAGCAGGATGGTTTCCGCTCACCCCCAGTGCTCACCCCCAGCCGGATGAAGCCAGAAGGAACACTGGGGGTGGGGGTGGGTTACCCCCTTTAATTGAAAGCTGAACATTAAACCATTGAGCCTCGATCAGAAACCTTTGTCCTGGCTTCATCTCTTCCAGCCCTCCTGTCCCTTCCCAGCCTCTCTTTCAGGTGAACCAGGTCGACTGTAGCTGCTGGTGGCAATATATATATATATATATATATATATATATATATATATATATATATATGTGTGTGTGTGTGTGTGGTGTGTGTGTGTGTGTGTGTGTGTGTGTGTGAGAGAGAGAGAGAGAGAGAGAGAGAGAGAGAGAGAGATCAGTTTTTTGAAACTTGAATGTGTGGCTTTCTACCAACAATTGTTCTTCCTCTAGTATAATGTAGAGTGTCTGAAAGAGTCATCTCCTTTGAGTGTAATCATTAATCACACTCAAAATTCAGCATTATTTGGTCTTCTTCACATGAGTGTAACATCTCTTGATTTGAAGAGTTATTAATCAAGAGACCACATTTCCACTCTCATGTTGAAATAAACACACCAGATAATGTTTAAGTATACCAAAGACATGTAAAGAGAAGAAAGTAAGGCACAAATAGTTCCAAACTCACAGTAATTTCAAATTGTATTAGATAGAAGTTGTCAGAAACCTAAACTCTTTAACTAGGAGTCTATGTCTTTTTATTTGATCATCTTAGAAAAACTAATACATAATCATAAAATATTTCAGCATTTTATTAGGAAATATGCCCTGCCCATTCTTTAGGAAGTCTAGATGAATGACTTTTTAACCACATGCTTAATTTCTTATCTGTCCTCCCTTGTGGACTCATTCTACTCAGAGACCATTTTAACAAGTCAAAATGTTGGAGAATACAGAGTGAGTTTATCACTAAATCATAATGGCTTCTCTGTATTGTTTCAAAACTCTCTTTGTAAGTTAACTTCTCCCTTCTTTAGCTTATCTATGTCTTGAAGTTTATTGTTTTAATCTCTTTCCCCACATCCCGGTACTCCTATCCACACAACTGTTTCATTTCATTCTACCTGCTTATTTATTGTACATGGTTGCCTCACCAATAGTTTCCACTACAGTAAAACATGAGTTGATGTTTTTCCAGCCACTTATACAATTTTCCTTATTGTATCTCCAATGCTTTTGTTCATCGGTCTCAAAGCTACTGCTCGGTACTTTGTTGTGGTTTTAGAAGAGTCTCACATATATTTGCCAAATTCTGTGCCAGTTAATTATTGCTGAATAACAAATCACCCTAAAATGAAGTGTTTTGAAACAAAAATCCCTCATTACTCATGCAGCTGCTGGTTTCCTGGGCAGATTGGCTGATTTAGGTCAGGTTCACCTGACATGATTTGGACTTCACTTGTCTGTTGTGCGCTTTCAGGTAGTATATCAAGTGCACATTGACAGAGCCAAAACATATTCACTGTTGTAAAATGCACAACAGACAAAAGAAACATTATTCAAGAATAATATGATAGAAGAAAGGGATGAACTCAAATTGAGCTCAACTGTACAGAAAACAGAAACAAAACTCAGGAGGCATTTAAATACACTTGGAAACTAGTTACAAATGCTGGAGGAAGTTAAGAAGAAACCATAAAGCATCAGTGTCTACTGGAGTGCACCAGAATGGAAGCACATCTCTTAATCCTTATGACAAAAAGGTAGATTTAGAACTTGGTATCCAGAAAGTTCAGCTTCTCCAGTTACATCTGGGCCCTAGGGGCTCGGTTTTCCTTGACAATTACTTTTGAAAAGGCCTCAAGGTCCTTGAAAATGGCAACATTCAGTTCTAAAATTGGCAAGAGGCTCCTTAAAACTTAAAAGTGTGGAAAAACAATTTAAAAATTTTAAAAGAACATATTCTAAGAAAAGAAAGGCTATAATGCAAGACCCAAAAGGACACATACTTAAAAGCTGAGCAATATAGAGGAAACAAGAAGGCCTCTTAGGTCTGGCTAACTGAGGTAGAACTGTCTTCAGAGCAATAACTATTCTCTGCTTAATGTGTAATCCCTCTCCCCACTTATGCAAAAAAGCAAATCAGACTTGTTCTTGGGCAAGTTTCAGGGTCGCATATATTAGGTAGAATTAGGAAAGTAAATTCAGGACAAGGCTCAGGCCTGGCACACTGTCATTTCTGTGGAGGTGTTTTGGAAAACATGCAGAGTTCAAAAAAGAGAGAAATTTCACCTTTAGGGGTAGACATGAGAACTTGAAAGTCATATTGCATATAGTGTGAATGTATGTAAGATGTGTGTATGTACTTTGTGTATAAGTAAGTATGTATGTATGTATGTATGCATGTATGTATGTATGTATGTATGTATGAATATAGTGGTAGAGTGGATTGGAAACTCAGGAATGTTGAATCAATATTGCTAATAGATCTGTAATTTTAGGAGACTATGCAAATGTACGTTTTTAAAAAAAACTTTCTCTAAAAATTGAGACTTCTCTGGTTGGGATGAAATTTTAGAAAGGCATACTCTGAAATATTTTTCTATGTTCTGTTGTAAAATATATATCTCACTATATAAAACACATATTATTGATCACATTTTAATCGAGCTCAGTGTTCAGGAAATCAATGTGTACCATGGACAGCCTAAGCTACTTAAGTACCCATCACTCTATTTGGCACTCAGCATAGTGACTTCATGACTACCTCTCCACGAGTATGACTGATGTCACTTTCTTTGTGAATTATCTCCATCTATTAAGCAAAAGCCCAACTCTGTCTATGTCTCTCTCTTCGTTTTGTCTTTATTTCTACATACACATTCACATACACACACACACACACACACACAGATAGATGGATAGAGAGTATTTTTAAGACAATGTCTCATTATATAGTTCTGGGTGTCCTGGAATTATTTCTGCAGAAAAGGCTGCTCTTGAACTCACATAGATCTGCTTATCTCTGTTTCCCAAGTGCTGGGATTACAGGCATCTGTCACCACCACGCAGATAGATCCAAGTTTATTAAGCAAACAAATTACAGGATTTGGGATTTGGTTATAAGGTGAATATATATATCACAGAATTGAGAATCAGTGGGAGTCTTGTATATACACTAACAAGAACTTGATGACTAATTAGAGTTCCTGGGTTGTTTTCAATTCTTAACACTGATGGCTTCTTGGATTTAGCAATCAATATAATTAACCATATTAATGTGCTCATTAATACACAAATGTATATTAATTATATGCTATATTTTTGTTCTAACTTTTCTCAATATTGTTATCTTATATGCAACGTTTCTAATCTGTGAAACATGCATTGTTTTATTTAATTGTTCTATTACATAATGCAGTAAGAATTGCGTTATTATCTTAACATGTGAACTGAAATTATAACAAATAATAACTAGATATAGCTAGACCTGGTACAAGATCAAACCAGTAGAAAAATCTGTAGTTGTCAATCATTTGGCTGAGATTTAAATCTAAATTCTAGTCTCATAAGTCTTATTTCTTTTGAAGGCATAGTAAGAAAAACAATAATGGAGCTCGAGAGGTGGATGAACAGTTATGAGTCAATTACAGTTAAGAGCGCTGACCTAGAGAATTTTGTTTCCATTCCCAACACCTACATAGTGCCCCACAACTGTCTAACTTGAGTTCCAGTGGATGCAATGACCTTTTCTCATCTCCATGGGCATCAAGCACACATATGACTCAAAGAAATATACTCATACACATAAAATAATAAAATAAAAATCTGAAAGAATAACCAATGACTAGTTCTTTCACAGAATCCTTTCTGATATCTACCACTAAAACAGGAACAAGTTTTTCTATTCTTAGTATTTTCTATCTCAATAAATACAAAAAATGACACATTATTAATGCATGTTTTGTTAGTATGCATAAGTACCAAATATCTTATCAAACATGTTTATAACATATGAGATAAATGTATGCAAATGTATATATAATTGTTATGGCCTTGAACACACATGAATTTTATGAGGTTATAAATTTTTCAGTAATTTGGGAACAGAGTAAATTATAAAGTAGTATGCTAATATTCTCAACAAATAAAGTAGATAATACTCATTGATGTATTTAAATTTATTTTGAATTTCTAAGAGTAGAGACTAGATGGAGTTGCTCCTTTAATATATTTCATTGCAAAAAGAAAAAATTTATCATTTTCTTATAAGTCTTTCTAAACAACAAAGGATGCATACATTCAAATACAAAATTGAGATAAAAATGTTAAATTATTCTTCAAGGAGTAGATCAGAAAGAAAAAAACTGATGAGAATATTTGCTCACTGTGCTTGAGAAAATTAATTTCATTTGGTTCCAAAGGTTCTACTGTAACTTGGCATATATTTTCCAATGTCAAGTGGAATTTACAGGTGTTCATTTATTTTTAAGAATGAATTAAAAAGTCAGCAACGTGTTTGTACTGGCCATCATTCTATGTTACCACCACAAGGAACATGCCAAACGCAGAATATGTGACAGAATCACTAAGCATGTATTCATCACCCAACACATGACTTAATCATGTCACATGTCTTAAATCTCTGATGAACAATAATCTCTATATAAATATATGTGTATACATGATTTATTAACTATCTACTAAGTTGTAAACTATTTAGAGATCATTTCAAAACAATAGTAGGAGGCTAATATTATTATCTTCAGGTAAAGATTGGTTCAAAACCACTGTTAGGACACAGAGTATTTTTCTTGGTAGTTCAATAGAGGATAGAAGGAACATGAAGTGTCATGAAAAAAAAACTAGTTTGACAAGAATTGTTGTGAATAATGCAAAATACTGTGCTTTAAGCATAGAATTGTACATTCTGTAATTTCTGAGAAGAATGATTCTACAGAAGTTTAAGTAGAATCAACATGCATGAGTCCAGTGTGTGTAGCTGTAGAAGAATCCTCAGTGATGCACAATCCATAAAGAAGAATGGTATTTTCTGATTCCTGATTATGGTAGAAAAGAAAAGGTCCAAACATGCTGTCTAGGGAGGGGTGTTAACTGCATTACAATGTGGCATCACATTCTTTGGACAAAATTGAATACAGCATATCTGTTTAACAGAACAGGGAGAAAGTGGCCTCACAGAGACCTGGTTTCTTATTTTATAGTCACTCATCCCTGTTGAAACAAATATAGTTCCATGAAGCACCAACAAGTTGGTAAGAAGGAATCTATTCATGAAATTAGAGTCCCATGGACCTCCCACTAGATTCCACTTGTTATAAAATCCCACTAGATTCCTAAATGTTATAAAACTCCAACACAAGAACCCTTGTACCAACCTGTACAAAAACATGTGTATAAAATAGTGCTTCACAGAAGGGTCCTATTTTATTTTTCTTTCTTTCTTTCTTTCTTTCTTTCTTTCTTTCTTTCTTTCTTCCTTCCTTCCTTCCTTCCTTCCTTCCTTCCTTCCTTCCTTCCTTCCTTTCTTTCTTTCTTTCTTTCTTTCTTTCTTTCTTTCTTTCTTTCTTTTTTGTTGTTTTGTTTTTTTGATACAGGGTTTCTCTGTATAGCCCTGGCTTCTTGTAACTCACTCTGTAGACCAGGTTGGCCTCAAACTCTGAAATCCGCCTCCCTCTGCCTCTCAAATGCTGAGATTAAAGGCATGTACCACCATGCCCTGCCCTATTTTCTTACCTCGTGGATTTTCTCATGTCTCTTCTGTGGTTCACCATGAACAGTTACAATATTTAATCATAGTGTTCTACATTCCTATCTATTTGCTGTAGCTTGGTCATTCATAACCCTCGGGACGAATGGCACAAGCTCAGTCTCTGTACTTCTTACTGTTAAGAACCATCGTGGAATGCAGCTGATCGTCGTCAGCATAGGTTCCATTCAACCAATAATCAGAGACAGACACAATTCCAGGAAAACCACAGTACAGGCTTCTTCAAAGTAGAAACAACTCAAAGTTATCAAATCGCTTTTCAAAATGAACAGCAATAGTTATGTTTTTTCATTGCAATGAGAAATAGTCTATGTGGTCTCTGAAGTAGATAGATTCAAAGAACACCAATGCTGATTACAAAACATTAAAATGAGTTTTGGTCTACTATACATTACTTATAAATATTGAAGTATGATAGAAGCTGGGATGAGACGGATTTTCAATAACAGAACTTTGTTTAATTAACACGTATGACTGGTTTATTATTTCCTCCAGAGAAGTAATTCAACATGTTGTTTCAGAAGCATAGCTACTTCTTTTGCCTTTATCTTCCACCAGCCAATCACTCAGGCTGGCGTCCAGCTTGTTGCAGTTTTTTCACCCCTCACTTTCTCATTATATTTTGACTCACAAAGGGAATATCCTGACCCTGACCTGGATAAACTATAGTTTATCTACAAAATTATCTTCTTAAAGATAATGAATTAGTTCCTGGCCAGTGCCTTCCAGTCGGCAGCTCATCAGCTTGTCTGATGGGGAGGCATCTTCTCGAGAGATATGGGAGGAGTGATGAGATGAAGAACTGTTGGAGGGTAAACCAGGAAGGAACTAATGACTGGACTGTAAAGAAAAGATTAAACATAATTTTAAAAAGTTAATGAATTAATTTCTTATATTCACTCCATGGCATTTTAAAATTTCCATCTCAAAACCAATAAGTGATATACCTGCCTTTGTGTCTTAAATACAAATAAACTTTGTCATTAGTTCTGCTTTTTTTCTATGTTGCTCTAACTCGTACTAATACATGTTGGTCTAACTGATGGGCAGAAGGGAAATTTGATTTTGTAACATGGATGATAATATCTGCATAAAGCAGTGACTACATAAGGGTCCTAGAAATCATAAAACAAACTTCTATATACGACGTGCTTACTGAAGCTGAGCTGAGACAAAGTTTAGACAACCTACAAACAGTTCCATGTGAATAAGGTGGCTCGAAACGACCCAGGATTATGTGGGTGTGGACTGAGTAAGTGTGATAAGGTTCTAGCTGAAGACTAGACCTGTTGTCAAGTTTCTAGGATCATACAAAAAAAGTTTCACTAAAATTATGAAGATCTCCTAAGTAGGGTGGGATGTTCACCTGCTTATCTCCACAGGTGCTGATGTTTAAAGGCAAAGAATGAAATAGCAATGCACACAGACAGGTCAGATTTGCTGGGGATAGGCCCTTTAGATAAGGTAGGTGGAACAGGTTAGGAATTAAGGCCGAAAGTAAAATAAAATAAATAGATCATGTCAGCCGCTAGATAGAGAAGGATGAGCTTAATTTGATTCATTCATTAGGGCTGCAATGTAAAGTGTTAAAATGGATACATATGTAAAAAAAGAAGATGGAGATGAACACAAAACAAACTGCTCAGGGTTTAGGATCAACAATCCTTAATACTTTTATGCTATTGTCTTGTAATTAAAAAAATAAGAAAGACAAGCAAAAGATGAATTAAGAATATAACTCCCTTCTTAAACAGTACTTAGCTCCATTAGAGTCAACCTGACCCATCATTCTGATTAAACATGTAGCCAGGACTCGAACGTTTATAGCAGACCTTGAACGCCTCCCTCCCTGCCCCTCCATCTCCCGCATCTTTATCTCAATAATCTATAGGGATATAATCTGAAAACACCTTCAGTTGCCGACTTTACAGTGGGAATTTGGTAAAATGGGAGAGATTTATAATATGGTAATTGGTCCGACTTGTTTCCAAGCAGCCACCATTTTCCTGCTGCTCCAGTTCTGGTCCCCACGGCTCTGGCTACCAAGAAACACCAGCCCTGGCACCCAGGAGATGCCAGCATGGTGGCTGGCTCTGCCAACCCACCATGCTGCCCCTGCAAAGCTTGGTGGAGCCCCTGATAATACCCGTCATCCTCGCGGTACCCGGTAGAAAGAATACTCTTAAAGCTTAATGATTACCTAAAGGATTTATATATTTAGAAATGCTCAATTTACAAGATGACCACAAAATTGTTGTTACCAATATCTAATCTTTTGATAGAAGTTGCTATCCAGGACGGCTTTCAACCCATCTGTGGTTCTCCATAGCTGCTCCCTCTCACCTTTCTTTTCTCCTCCCCTTTCGCTCCTTCTCTTCTCTCAATTCCTCATTCCGCCTACTTTTCATACTCCCAATAACCAAGCTTTATTGCAAAAGTAGTGGGAAAATATCCCGATACAATTTGGTAAGTATCTAATTTCTTTTCCTTCATTGGTTTTGCTGTACTAAACTGAAAAAGAGTTGAAGAACTATTCTAAAAGTTGGAAAAAGAAATTTTAATAAACTGATTTAACAACATTCTGAAAACTTGAGCAACACGGACTATTGATTGCTCTTCTTGTATTTCAGTTTGTCATTAAATAAATAAATGAATAAATAAATAAACCATTTATTCTTTCCATGAGTTAAGAATTCTCTTGGCGCCGGGCAGTGTTGGTACACGCCTTTAATCCCAGCACTTGGGAGGCAGAGACAGGAGGATTTCTGAGTTCGAGGCCAGTCTGGTCTACAGAGTGAGTTCCAGGACAGCCAGAGATACACAGAGAAACCCTGTCTCGAGAAAAAAAAAAAAGAGTTCTCTTGGAGAATCAGTATTAGAAAAGGAAGTTGTTTGCTCCTTAAATTCTGTTCAAATCAAGGTAGGTAGCCAGAGGCTACATATAAACTCCCATTTGTTACAGGCAAGCCTTACATTAGTGTGGTAATTGTTTGCATTGAGAGTTAATCAACCTTCTTCTAATTAAGGAATAAATTTCACGGTGTTTCCCAACTCATTAAGGAAAAAACTATGAGCTGATTTTCTCTGACTAATCCCTTCCTCACTCTCCATGTTACCCAGAAAGATTCTATTGTCATCCTATGGGCAAGTCTTTCTACACATGAACTTTTATTACTGTATTGTTTGTACTGATTAACTTAAAAATGAAGCGTGTGTTATATCTTGCAAATGAGCACTATGAATTAATTAGAGTATGTTAATGAGAAGGGATGAGCGCAATAGAAACTATAAGGAATCATCAGTTTTTCTTTGACTTCTTCTTTATAGTTTTCATCACCTTCAGGTTTTAACTTTTGTCTTATTACTTTAGCTCCTTTTCTGAACAAAACTCAAAAATTCTGTTAGCGCAGGCCAGGTCGAGCCTTCTCAGGTACTGAATTAGATTAAGATTTACTGTTTAACTTGTGTTATAAGATGTATACCGAGAGTATGTTTAGGTTCAATTCAGGAAGAATAAAGCAATTGATGTATCGACCCCCATAAAATAGAAGAATACCAATGTTCTTAATCACTATGACTCTGTCAAAGGGTCCTTGGAACCAGGAAAGAGTCTCTTGTCCCATTATCAGATGAAATCATAAGAGATATGATCTATGTTTGATACTTAACATATTACTAGAAATCTTTCATGTGTGAGATCCTCTCTCTCTCTTCCCCCCATCTTTCTCTCTCCCTCTCTCTTTCTCCCTCTCTCTATCTTCTCTCTCTCCTTCTCTCTTTCTCTCCCTCTGTCTCTCTCTCTCTCTCCTCTCTCTCTCTCTCTCTCTCTGTCTCTTTTCCTTCTTTTCCCTTTCCTTCTCCTCTCCTTCTCTCAGTTTTCATATAGTTTTAAATGTGTGACTTAATAAAGCTGAGACACAATTTGAGTCCTAGAGTATTGATGTGTGTCTTATGCTGTGATGTGCAGGGTATTATAGTATGGAAATCTAACTCTAATTAAGACATGCATGCAGGACAGTCACCATCAAAGTCTGACCTTATGTCTCCTCAATCAGACTGGTACACAACTTAAGGCAGATCCTTTACTCTTTTTTCTGCTTCAAAAAATAATATAAAATAACTAAATAGCAGCAATTACTCTTATATTTGTTACTTTCAAATTTGTTGAAAGCAGTTAACCTCATGAAGATAATAACCCCATGTAATCATGAGGGATCTCACTACACTTCATTCTATAGCTATGATGTTGGCATTTGGAAAGAGCAATAGAATCTTGAAATCTGCAATTCCCTATTAAATCAACTGAACTAAATAAATCAAAAGCATGTTTTGTGAAAAAAATGAGCTTTAAAAGAATGTTGGCTTCTGTGAAGTTCTGTATTTGTGCGTGTTAGTCTTCCAATAGTATCTGACCCACTCCTCTGCAAGTAAATATTGTGTAAATGAATTTGTAATTATAATTCATTTTGAATATGATTTTTCTTCTTTCAGTTATTCTTGCTTTATTTTAAATGACAACAAATAAAGAAGCATTCAATGTCAGCAAAATCTTGAGTCAGGGGCTGGAGAGATGGCTCAGTGGTTAAGAGCACTAACTGCTCTTCCAGAGGACCTGAGTTCAATTCCCAGCAACCACATGGTGGCTCACAACCATCTGTAATGGGATCCAATGACCTCTTCTGGTGTGTCTGAAGACAGCTACAGTGTACTCACATACATAAAATAAATATATAATTTAAAAAAAAAAAATCTTGAGTCAGTCATATGTTTCCCCCTCAGGTAATTTGTATCTACAGAAAGAGTTCAAATTTATTTGTTTGTATCCAATTTGTTTGGAAAAGTTCATTTTCCACTTATCAAGAGTACAGTTGAATATTATTCTGTTTATTTTCAATCCAATGCTAGACAGCTCACACAAAATAGTCAACACTTGATCAACAATAGTGTAAACAGAAAAAAAAATTACCGTGATATTAGCTTCCCTCTTGGTGATAAAGTCTCGATTGTACATATGAATGGGGTGTGTGTATGCAACCTCATATCAGTCCTTTTGGGAAGGATCAGAGACTGATAAGCAACAATGGTAAGTTCGGTGCCCATAGTGTAGCATTTTATCACACAGTCAGTGAGCATCCTAAGCAGTTTGCATAACCAGAGAAAGAAAATAGTTCACTTTCTTCACCAGTGTTCTAGTCAGAAATAACAGCATGGAAATGTGTCAGAATACCAAATGCAAAGCTGCAGAATGTGCCCACAAAGTAAAATGAAGACATGGAAAAGAGTTCCTGTGATGTAGGGGAATAAGCCTGAATTCTCAAAAGCTCATAGTGGACCCAGGCCATGCCTCTTGTAGCCATTCCTTCACTATCTGTAAAGCTTAAAGCAGGTTCCTCACATTGAAAATATAGTTGTTTGTTTTCCTGTTTCTCTGTAAGCTTATAAGATAAGGGTGATCCAAAACTCTGAGTTGAGAAACTGAGATACCGTCTCTCCATCCTGGGCCAATACCTGCAACAAAGCACTGGTTGAATGCTTCCTTGGACCTTCTTGTACCTTCCAACATTAACTAAAACTTCTGGGATGAAGAACTTTGTAAGAGGCCCAAGAATTACAAACAGGACATCACAAAGTCTTGTCCTTTCCCTGCTCTCTCCCTTGATAAAATGTTAGATTACATTCCTAAAGCTATGTCCTTTCCCTTATTTGGTCCCTCTTTATGCCTGATTCATTCCAAGCCCTGACCACCAAGGTCCAACTATCAAAACATCAAGGTCCAGCAATACAAATTCATTATTTGGCTATGCTGACTAACGTCCAATTAGGACATACCAACTCATCCTAACATAGGCTTGCTACTTTTTTCCTTAAGAATCACTCTTATAGAGATACTCGTTGCTGATCCATAGGCAGTCTCTGGCTTGTTCCCTCGGGGGGGAAAATAAATCTTCTTTGTACTGAGAATTCTCTTCATGGAGAATTTCAAATTTATCATTTCAGCAAGTATCTTCTGTTAAGTGACAAGCAAATTACTGTACAAGACAAAGATGGACTCTCTTCTTTTGAATAATAACGATATCAGTGTTAGTATGCCCCCTTCTCTTTGTTTATGTGTGTATATGTATATATTTATTATGCTTATCCAACTATTTCATTTATCCTGACTTCAATCTACTAAGTCAACCTTTGATTGTTTAAGTTACCATTTTTCTAGGAAACTATATTCACTGTCTCTCACTTAATTGCTGACACAGACAGTAGAAACCTTGCAAATGGGATTTAAAAGTCCAGTGATGTTAACAAGTACCAAGATGTGTGGAATGGGAGAAAGTGAGAAAGAATAAAACATGTATATTGTAAATGGTTTTGTTAATGAATTGTTCTGCCTCTCTCATCTGAACTCTATTCCTTGGCTAGAATTCTGAATTATACCGATGCTCAAAATAATTAGAGCAGAAATATATATTATTTCTGAGGAAGAAACCATGAAATATAATCCTAATAAAGAAGTCCAGGCAAACATGATAGAATAACATCTATTTTTTAAACCTAGGTGTTTAAAAATAACTATATTTTATTACCCAATCACTACCAATGTTTTTTGGATGATACAGGTTTTAATGCCATCTCAGCACACGTTGGAGGGGATGTGAGCATCCTGCACAAGTTATTACTCTTGAATGGTTCAGTTCTGAGCCACATTCACCCTTTTGCACTTGATTGAAGACAGGTTAAACAACTCATAAAAATTCATGCATGAATTTGAAGCCAACCATTCCTTCAGTCAGTTAAAGTAAGACTCTTATCTTATTCTTGGGGCTATTTTTACCAAATCCATATGAGCTCTGGATGTCTTTTCAACAAAGAGTCTTATTACCATTAATTCTGCGACTACTCGTTCCTAGATCATATTCCTACAATGCCACACCCCCACTTTGGTGTAACTAGTAAATTCTGAAGTAGAATCACTTGGTATAAACTGGAATCAATTTCTGTTTATGAAGGCCCCTCATAACCTTTCCACTGGGGTCACCTCTCACTTTAGTAGCCTATCATGAGTATCCTTGTCATCTGAAGCACAGCTTTAGAACAAAGTCTCAGACAAGTGTGAACAAGGGGAGGTGGAATGTGTCTCTAATACTCTCAGGAGGTGCAAGGTCTTCACAGCACAGTGTGGTGACTCATGTGGGAATTGACAAGTTTTCTATAAAAAACAATTCTCTACTAAATTCCATTCCAGACAATTCCTAAATGAGTATATATGTCTGTTGATCATTAAAAAAGTAAGTGAATTTACATAATCATGTAATTCACAAAAGTCAAAAAGTAGAAATCACTCAAATGTCTATCAAGTGATGAGTTAATAAATAAGATGTATCATGGGTTAGGGGCATAGCTTGGCAATAGACCACCTGCCTCCAGGTGTGGGGACTCAGGTTCAGGTTCCAGTACGACCAAAATAAGAAGTTTGGTTCAATTTGCCGGGAAAGGGGTTGCTTTATTGGATTGGTGATTGGCCCACTCCCAAAAAAAATGCTTTGTAAATAGAATCAAATCATAAAATATAAAATAAAGTCTATCTATATAGTGTGACACAATATAAAGTTCAACATGTCAGAAGTTTATGGTATTTTAATGGAGAAATAAATGCGAAAAGGGGTTTCCTTTGCTTGTCTCTGTTTCCCAAAACAATATAGTCAAGTTATCAAATAAAAGTCAAGACTAGAATGTAATCCTTGTCTTCGGTCACTATAGTTTATTTATATGATCTAATGAATAAACATCAAACTTGTTATTATTCATTTTTTCATTTATTAAAATTACAGTTAACTCAAAATACTGGGTACTGTGGGCCAAGAAAGAAATACTTTATTTTTGATCCCTAAAGGGCTCTAAAACTGTTTACCACTAAACAATGACCTATTCTTCATCTTTCCTCTTATACTTCAATGTCCATATCCTCTGTGTGTATATGTGTGTATGTGTGTGTATGTGTCTGTGCGTTTGTGTATTTATGTGCACTGGGATCTGTTTGTGTGCCTAGAACTATAAGACATAATGTCTAGATAGTTACACAGAATGCTGAAGTATTCTTCATGTTATTTTTGTTCCCTTCAAAAGAGAGGTTGATTTAGAGCCAGGGTTCTCAAACTTTAGATCATGATAACATAGTGTAATGTACAAATTTGTGAGGCCATGCTCATGCTATGCTGGGATACATGAAGCCTCCAAATGCAGGTTGATTATAACTGATAGATCATCTTTCTTAGATGGCCTTCATGTCTGCTATCAAAGTGAACTAAGGATATTATAGGGATGATTAGTATCACCATGTATGGAATTAAAGAAATGTGCACATCTGCTTTCCCTGCATGTACTGGATTGTTTCCATGAAGGCACCAAAAAATGATTGATTCAGTGTAAACAGATCCTCTGTTCCATATTGTTCTATACATAAGTTAATTGTCCCTTCTGGATGTTATATAGAACAGTGCAAATTCTGGAAGGAGGAACCGTTGTATTACCACTTTACTTGGAAAATGCAGATACCACAATTGGATAGATACTGTGAGCTTTGTGGTGAAATCAATCCTTAATTATAAAATTTTAATTTTCTAGTTCCACTGTGGTAATTTTGTCTTGTTACAATTCACCAGGAAAAATTGATCTGTTTGTGGTACACATTTTGTGGGGTTTTGTAATTTTGTACTTTTTGAGATAGAATGTGAGGCAAAGAAATAAGAATTTTGTTTTGAAACTTTAGTCATCTATTACCAGCAAAAAGGATTTTTTAAAAAAGATAATAAATAACAAAGAAATGTATTTAAAAACAAGTCTTCAGTATACAAGTAGTTTACCATTTATTAAAGGCTTAAATAATTTTGTATGTTAATGAGATATTTTTGTCTCTTTACGAAGGGTTAGTAACCTTTCCTATATTTCTACTTCTTTCTCGAGAAAATGAAGATAATTCACTTGGATCCTGTGAGCACTGTGGTGATCCTTCTTTTTACAAACCTAGCTCTGTGCTTCTTGTTTTATGTAATGAGCCCTAAGTTGCAATCACACAATTTTCCTTTTTGGATTTGTTCTACAGTCATTTACAAAAAAGGTGGGGTTTTATTTGTTATAAGCACAAGACAGAGCTAGTGTATCAGGTGAAGAATAGAGTTGGGTTTTCATCCATTCAGTATATCTCAGAAAGAGAAAGGGCTTATAAATATCAGCCATAATGATTGAAGGCCACTAACCTGAATTGTGTTTCAATTTCAGCCTTTCATATTCTTTTTTTCCTGTTGAATTTTTTATTCATTTCTCCTAGTACAATCAGCTGCTCATCTTTGGTATTTCACAAAGTTATTAGGAAACATATAAAGTGAAACATACAATCATCTGCTAAAAATTGAAGAAAGATTATAAAACTGGAAACAAGAAGGGCAAAACCATGGCTGCTTTGATATTTGACATGAATTTCTCCTAGTTTAGTTCTCTGAGTGGTAGTACTCTCCTGGAAATGTGGACAGGGTACTTCTGTTTCTGGGAAAGGATGTACTTTCCTGTTCCTGGCTGACCTTCTCCACAGAATGGATGTTTTCTCTACTGGATAGACACAAATCTACCAAATTTAGTTATACAAAAGTCAGTGCTGTGATATGGAAGGTGTTAATCATGGGTGATGTGTGTCTGTGTTTCTACCCCCAAGTTTATTTCCAAACTTTTCGTTTTCTAAAATGTGCTAAATAGTTCTGAAATTGCAAAACAGATGCCATACAACCCTCTGAAATGAAATATTTTGAATTGCTATCACTATGCATGCCTGCTTTCAAGAGATCCTCCCAGAACAGTTTTCAAGATACAAACAGCCTTGTATGGCCAGAAGAATAAGAAATCTACTTATATTTGTAAGAAATAATGTCTAAACAAGTCTTACAAAAGGCATATTCAGATTCCTAAAGAATTCTGATCTTCCGTCCACAATAGAAAACCATAGGAGCTCGGTTCTTATCAGTCAATACAGACTGACACACTTGTCAGCAAAAGCAATCTAATGCGAATAGGCAAAAGCCACCATGAGATTCTGTCCACATTTTGGGTAGATCTTTTCACCTCAAGTTGATCATGGCAATCACTGAAAGATATGCTCAACAGCTTGCTTTAACTCATCCAGTCAAGTTGACAAATGACTATCCATCACATTTATAGCCCCTTATTTGAAATGACTTTTTAGTTGGAATAAAAAAGTATTAAAATATTTCTCTAACTATTGACAATTAGAGTTCTTATATATATACCATTTAGGTTTTTTACTAATCAATTATTATCACTGAATTTTGTTAGCATTTTGATATACTAAGACAATTCCATTATTCTTCAGAAAAACTCAAATTTCTTACCTCAGTGTCTGCTCATTTTGACCCAACTTAATTCCTGCTATACTTGTCCCATTTTTCAATAATGAGATCATTTTCTCTCTTATATGAAGACTTCTTTACACCCTCCTCCTTGTCCCACATCACGCGAATTCTGTCATTCAACAAAAACTTCTAGAGTTCCCTCTGTATGTCAGCTCTCATGTTAGCCATCAGAAACAGCAATTTGAGAGTCCAGCAGTATGGCTTGATGGGGTAAGGTACCTGCTCACAAGCCTGTTGACTTCCATTCAATTTCTAGACCCTACAGGATACACTGAGTGATGCACGGGTACATGTGTACATACACATACACAGGCACATATTCACAAAACTATTTATTAAGTTAATGTAATGAATTTTTAAAAATACAAATTCAAACAAGAATAAACAAATCTGGATAAGTTTTCCTATAGCAGTAGTTCTCTAAGTGTATTACATATTCATCTTGTATGTACAGACAGCTAAGTACATATCAGTATGTGATATACAAGATATAACTATTTTAATATGCATATATTCAAATGTAGAATATAAATATAAAAATATACATTTTATAGGCAACAGAATCTAGACTTGGTTTACTTTTTTATCCTTGCTTACTTTTAAAAACTCACTAAGCACTAATCATCAAATAAAAATCCCACGTAGACATGTGCTACCTCTAAACACATTGGTCGGGGAGGTACAGTCATTCACCATGGTTTCCTACTAGATGCTAAGATATTATTGTTGAAGATATGTAATGTTTTGGGCCCATGACATAAAGAAATCCTGTGAGAACTGGGATGGAAGCAAATCCCCTGGTTATTACCTCATCTAGTGTTAGCGATGTTGCAGAGAATGCTGAGGGAGACTTATGGTCAAAGTCCTACTTAACTGAGGGCTCTGAAGGCTACTCTACAAAATGGCAAGGTATGAAGTTCTCATTGGGGCAATAATGGCAAGTCAGTAATAGGGAAAACCAACCACTCTTTGGATTTGAAGCCAATTATACAAGAAACTCAATACACCACAAGAAAACCCACAGAATCAACTAACATGGACCTACAGAGGGTCACAGAGATTGACCTGCCAACCAGAAAGCATCTGTGAGACATACTTATACCCTCTGCCCATATGTAACAATTGTGCAGTTGTGTCTTCAAAAGAGCACGGACTATCTCTGCCTCATATGCCTGCCTTCGGATCCCTATCCCCTAACTGTGTTCCTTGTTTAACCTCAATTGGGGAAGATGCACTTAAGTCTTACTGCAACTTCATATTACAAGGCAGACTAATATCCATGGGAAGCCTCCCCTTTTCTAAGGAAAAAAACACAAAGAATGAATGGGAGAGAGAGAAGGGAGGTAAGAATAGGTGAGTGGCAAGAGTGGAGGGGGACAAAGCTGACATCTTCAGGTATAGTAAGTAAATAAATAAAATAATTAATAATATAAAATATCAAAGAAAACAAGACAAGAGGGAGTCATGTTAAAGTTCTGAATTGAAAAGTCAAGGTTTAGAGCTAAACTAATTGCATTCCTAATAAAGTTCAGTGTGGTTACCTCCTACCCCTAGGTCTTAGAGACACATTTAATTTTAATGATTATCTGTGAAGATTTGAAGCTTCCCTAAACTATTACCCCTTTGATATCATGAGAAAAGCTGGGAATTTCAACTCTGATCTTTCCCAGTCTTTGTTGAAGTGCAAAGGAACATCATACCAAAATTATCCAGCAATATGTTAAAAATTAGTTTTTCTTTTTCTACATTCCTACCAATGGGTCTTTCCTGGTATTTTATAAATAATTTTTGTAGTGATACATATACTAAAGTATTTATGTCTGGCTTTAAGTGAAACTATAATAAAGCCTTTGTGTCAGGCTTTGAGTGAAATGTCTCAGCAATTATTTTGCTATGTTTGGGCCAATCAGTAGACGCTGAGAAATTGCTTTGAGACAATTTGAACATTGATGAAATATTGTCTCTTTAGAGAATTTGCACTTGGTGCTAAGTGAGAAGTTGCTCCACCAACCTTGGTCCTAAGGTACTACTGGCAAGCCTGGAGTTCTTACTGTTGATTATGGCTAGCCATGGTCAAAAGGGACTGAGATTTGTATGGATCATCTGTTCTCACAAGCAGCAATGGCAAACCAGCTTTGGTAGCTGAAACATTTCCCATCCCTTGTATAATCTTGTATAGTGTTTGAATAAAGTAACTAGCTGGGTGTCAGTCTTTTCCAAGAAGGCTGCACCCCTCTGCTTCTTTGGAAAATGGAGGATTATCATCTTGGTGAGTTTCACTCTCTACTGCAGCACCTGTGATTGACATCAAACAATAAATTTTATGAGTTGAGACTCACAGCAAGTGGGTTTTCCTCTGAGGACTCAATCCTAGGTAATGATCCATTAGTAGTTTATAGTCATTGGGGAAAGAAGAATCCCCTTTCTTCACATTAGTTTGGTCCTCATGCCTTATTGGATGACCTTGTGTGCATGTGTGTGTGTGTATGTGTGTGTGTCTATCTCCATCTATCTATTTATCTATTTATCTATCTATATATCTATATATCTATATCTATCTATATCTATCTATCTATCTATATATATATATATGATAACATTAATTGAACTCAGTGGCCTAAAAAAAATCTGTAAATAATTAGAGGTGATGAAATTTGGAAGAGGTGTGATAGGGTGTTGGGGAACATTTCTACTAATGTAGCAGTCCCCCATGACCAGATTGCTTTCTGAGCCAGCACAAAATGAGGGACTACCTTTCTTATTGGGGCTTCCTGTCTCTTCCTCTGTCTGTCTGCAGTGTATCCCTAAACAGTGGTGGCAGGCCTTGTCTGAAAATTGACCTTGTATAGAGTTCTTTGCAAGGCTGCGTAACTCAGCACACACAACTCTGTCTTCCTGTCCACATGATAATTAAGTACTATATTATAATCCATCAGCCCTTTCTGATCACTTGATGCTATGAACAAGCAGCTGTTTTAGGTGTATGGCGACTGCACATGGGCAGGATCCCCAGGTAGGGCAGTCTCCAGACGGCCCCCTCCTCCAGCCTCTGCTCCACACATTGTCTCCTTATTTGCTCCCGTAAGTATTTTGTTTCTCCTTCTAAGAAGGACCAAAGCACCCACACTTTGGTTTTCCTTCTTAAGTTTCATGTGGTCTGTGAGTTGTATCTTAGGTATTGTGAGCTTTTGGACTAATATCCACTTATCAGTGAGTGCATACCATATGTGTTCTTTTGTGATTGGGTTATCTCACTCAGGTTGATATTTTCTAGTTCCATCCATTTGTCTAAGAATTTCATGAATTCATTGTTTTTTAATAGCTGAGTAGTACTCCATTGTGTAAATGTACCTCGTTTTCTGTATCCATTCCTCTGTTGAAGGATATCTGGGTTCTTTCAGCTTCTGGCTATTACAAATAAGGTTGCTATGAACAAACCGGAGCATGTGTCCTTGTTATATGTTGGAGCATCTTCTGGGTATATGCCCAGGAGTGGCAGAGCTGTGTCCTCAATTAATACTATGTCCAATTTTCTGAGGACCCACAAGACTGATTTCCAGAGTGGTTGTACCACCTTGCAATCCCGCCAACAATGGAGTTTTCCTCTTTCTCTACATCCTCACCAGCATCTGCTGTCATCTCAGTTTTTGATCTTAGCCATTCTGACTGGTGTTGAGTCTAATCTCAGGATTGTTTTGATTTGTGTTTTCCTGATGACTAAGGATGTTGAACATTTCTTTAGGTGCTTTTCGACCATTTGGGTTTACCTCAATTGAGAATTCTTTGTTGAGCTCTGTACAGCATTTTTAATAAGGTTATTTGATTGCCTGGAGTCTAATTTCTTGAGTTCTTTGTATACTTTAGATATTAGCCCTCTATCAGATTGAAGACCCAGATCTATGGAATTAAAGACTCAGAAATAAACCCACACACCTATGGTCACTTGATCTTTGACAAAGGTACTAAAACCATCCAGTGGAAAAAAGACAGCATTTTCAACAAACGACACTGGTTCAACTGGAGATCAACATGTAGAAGAATGCAAACCAATCCTTTCTTATCTCCTTGTACAAAGCTCAAATCCAAGTGGATCAAGGACCTCCACATAAAACCAGATACACTGAAACTAATATAAGAGAAACTCGGGAAAAGCCTCAAATACATGGGCACAAGGGAAAAATTCCTGAACAGAACACCAATCGCATATGATCTAAGATCCAGAATTGACAAATGGGACCTCATAAAACTGCAAAGCTTTTGTAAAGCAAAGGACACTGTCAATAGGACAAAGTAGCAACCAACAGATTGGGAAAAAATCTTTACCACTCCTAAATCTGATAGAGGGTGTTTTCATCTTTTGTAGTCTAGCTGTATTTTCTCAGTGTGGAAGAAGTTATGTACATGCAATATATTGCGAAACATATCAGATGGTGTGCAGTGTCAAGGAAAGCAGATTAGCATCATCAATGCTTATCCCAGTAAGTGAGCTTCACGGAGAGGGATAGTTAACTGAGACGTTGCAATAGATAGAATGTAGATGAGTGGATAATGGGATAGCATTGCAACAGTATTTGCATTAATGCAGGGCATTGGTGGCATGGAGGATTTGTGAGGGTGTGTAATATTTCAAAACATTTTCTATTTTCCCTGACTATGGCCTGGCCATAATGACTTGTGTATAAAACAAAACAAAACAAAAAAAGAATAAATGCATAGGCAAAACGGCAGGGAATAAGATGAACTTCTACTACTATCAGCTTCATAAGGTGGGTTTCATAGGACTTATACAACTTGAAAATGGATATATGAGCTCGAAAGTGAAGAGAGAGGAAGACACAGTGTAGACTCAATCATGTCTACTACGTCTATCGAGAGACCACGTGCTCCTGCACCATTCTTCTCTTAATTCTCCATCATGTCTTAAACCTGGTAAGCACATATTAGATGCTGAAAATTATTTATACAAAAGAAGAAAAACATATCATAAGAAAAATATTATTGAAAGGAAAAATGCTTTATCGTGTTTTGCTTCAAAATTAGCTGAACATATACAAATTAAGTAAAGTCCTTTAGATTACTTTGCTTCTGTTCAAGACTCAATGTTCTTTCAGTCCTGGTAAAAGTATCTCATTTTAATTTTCTGTAGCCAAGTTGCATTACTGGCCATGGTTTCTATAGCCTTATATATGCATACTCTTCTTAGCCAGTAGCATTAATTAGTTATATTACATTCCATTTCATTGCTGTCCATAGTTTTTCATAGGCAAACTCTTCCTAGTCAATTGCATTACTGTCCATGCTTCTATGGTCTTACATATATGGCCACCTTCTAGCCAATTACATTACTGCCCATGGCTTCTATGGTCTTACATATACTACAGATTTCTAGCCAATTGCATTAATTCCCATGGCTTCTATGGTCTTTTATATACAGACAATTCTCAATCTATACAACTTTAATTTTTCCCTTGAACTTTCACTAGTATATCTTCCTGGTATCATTTCCATCTTAATAGCCATCTGGAAGAGATGAGCTGTACATTGTTTCCTGACCTCTCCCATCTGTCCCACAGCTCCCCCCGCCTTCCTGAGTAGCCCAGAAGCATCCATCTTAGACCCCTCCCTAGCCAATCTCCTACCGCTTGAGTTCACCTGGGACAGAGCCCATAGAGAGGACCAGTAGCCTGTATCCCGAGACCCACTATCAGACTCTTCCTGCCTCCCCAGAAGTCCTACTGAAATCAGGACCATCCAGCCAACACCAGAGAAAACAAGATGGATAGCATAACAACACAGTCATCAAGAGCCAGGCAATAAGGAAGCACCAGAGCTCAGCTATCCAGGTACAGACAGTCTTGGATACCCTAACATAGCCAACGCATAAGAAGATAACCTTAAATCCAATCTGATAGAGATAATACAGGCCTTAAAAACGTAAAGAAATAACCCCTTAAAGAAATAGTTAAAAATCCAATCCAGCAGTCAAAGGAAAGGAATAAAACTGTTCAGAGAACTCTTAAATTCCATGTGAAGAATGGGAACTTCGGTATCAATTCCATTCTTCTCCTGAGCCCATAACGACAATAAATAGATTTAAAATATTTTTAAGAAGCTGCCATTTAATCAGCAGAAAGAAAATATTGACAAAATTGACCCAAGTAAAAGATGTGAAGAGAAAAACACTTGACCTGAGAAACTTGTTAGCTAAACTCATCTTCCTTAGTATCGTGAGCACCTCATCCTTCAAACAAAGTTTTCCTTCTGCAAGTAATATCATGTACCCTAAATTTGTCGTTTACTAAGTATAAATTAATTGACAAATGGAAAGTCACATTGAAATGTACACACACTCAAATCAATTCATAGATTCAGAAATCCTGCATGAGTCATAGATTCATACCCTACAATCCTACACATGAGGCCAACCACAGCTCAATCAACTGCCTGATAAACTATGTAATAACCAAGTGATCAATAGAATTATTGATCTGTAGAGTATCTATAGAGTATAAAAGGTGCTATTTTTAATAAAATCTTTTATTTATTTATTTTTTACACTCCAGATTTTGTTCTCCTCCCACACTGTCCAGCCTCCGACTGTTCCACATTCCATACCTACTCCCCAGCCCCAGTCTCCACGAGGATGTCCCCACCCCCCACCAACCACCCCCCAGACTCGCCACCTAACCAGACCTGTAAACTCCCTGGGGCCTCCAGTCTCTTGAGAATTAGGTGCATCTTCTCTGTCTAAATCCAGACCTGGCAGTCCTCTGTTGTGTATATGTTGGGGGCCTCATATCAGCTGGTGTATGCTCCCTGGCTAGTGGTCCAGTGTTTGAGCAATCTCAGGATTCCAGGTAAATTTAGATTGCTGGTCCTCCTACAGGGTCCCCCTCATCCTCAGCTTAACATTCGTAGATCTTTTAAAAATTAACCACGTATTTACAATTGCATTTGAGTGTAAGATTTTGGAACCACATAATTTGCACTCAGTTAAGAGTTCATCAGTATACTTTAGAAGAATAACAATTTGTATTTCTCCTTGAGCAAAAATTTAGTACATCTTTCAGTTCCAGAGTGCATGAGGACTCTAAAAATACATAGGAAGGCTAAGTTATTATCATTATACCTTATAGTGATATCCTAATGGACCTGAAAAGTGATTCTGGACTTCCTTTAGAATTTGTGTGCCTTTCTGATTGTGAAACCACTTGTCAAGGAGAGCTCTTAGGTATATTTAATCAATCTCAATTAAAATGATAGCCAAGATAAGCACTGGCCCTTTAGTGACAATAATTAAATTTTTACTTGGTATTGGTTTGATGGTGTTGGGTGACATTTTTTTTTCAGTAATGAGGAAGAGGAGAGAGGCTATCATCTCTCACGCTGATGCTGTGTTATGTGACAAAGACTGGAAAGATTTCCTTAGCTGTACCTATTTACTTATGCCTTAAAAGCAGACTCAGAGAGTTCACATTTGCAGATATAACAACAACAGTCAATGCTGAGTTATATGGAAAAAACACAGTTGATCAAATATCAGCATGTCAACAAGCATGGCATTACCAAAGACATCAGTGTAGGCCACCAGCTCAAGACCGCTTCTGTCATTCTTTTCATTGTCAGGGTGTAGGTTCAGCTGGAATCAAATTTGGGGGGAATAATTTATAAATGCAAGCTAGGTCACTATTGCTGTTCAGTAAAAATACCACACATGAAATTATGTTTCTACTCAAATTCTGGGGAAGCCCATTCTGTAGAAACTGTTTATAAAGACCATGGATATAAATAAAAACATGGATAACTTTTTCAATCACTATAAAAAATGAAATGTTAATCATTTCCAGAAAATATTTAAGTGTAACTGGAGACAAATGCTGAAGAAAATAGATCCATTTAATAAGCATCCTTGGAGGGTTTCATTCAATCTGACAAAACTATGCATAAACAGTAGTCTTATTTACTCTAAATTAACAACATGCTAGAAAGTGTGTGTGTGTGTGTGTTTGTGTGTGTGTGTGTTTTATGTATGTTAGCGTTTTTCCTGTCTATGCTTCATGTGAACATAGTACCTCCAGAGACAGGAAGAATGCGCTAGAATCCCTGGTACTGGAGTTGCAGGTGGCTGTGAATTGCATGTGTGTTGTTAACCGAATCTCCTCCATCCTTCAGAAGAGCAGCCAGTTGCATCTAACCATGGAGCTGTCTCTCTAGTCCAACAATAATATCTTAAAGTACAGCTATTTACATAAAACAATGGAGAGATTCAAGAGTTGAGAAAGACAAAGTTCTCCTAAAATGGAAGAAACTAGAAGAGAACCAGTGATTCTGGCCTCTCAGTGTCAGAAAACCTTGTATTATATGGATTCATTTTCAGGAAAATAAAATAAACAAATAAATAAATAAATAAATAAATAAATACGGAACTTTGGGAAAATGGTGTGACCAGACTTTGAAGGCTTCCAGAAATAACAAAATTCAGACAAAAGCTGTAGAGTGACCTTTAAAAAATTTCTTTTGCGTGTGTGTTCTTTATTGGTATTATCATTGGGTCACTTCACATCACTGTCTATATAACTGTTGGAACTCATGTAGAAAACTGTAGGCTTGTTGTTTTGATGTGTTAGAAAACAGTTTGAAGCTGACAAAGGGACTGGAAATAAAATAAAATTGAAGCAGAGAAGAGCATGGTTCACTGACCCCAAAGCTCACATGTGATATCTCTCATATCCATGGCTGACCTCTCATTTCACAAACCTGAAAATAAACTAGTAGAAAACAGCAGCTGTATAGGACGAACCTCAAGTAGAAATCTCAGTTGTTCTCTAACACAGAGATACTTAAGAGAGATTAGAGTCCTCAATCCTTTCCGCCACTCTTCCATAAGACTCCCTGAGATCCATCTAAGATTTGCAGTAGTTTTCTGCATATATTTTCATTAGGTGATATGGCATGGCAGAGGGGCTCCCCTTCCTGAGAGGAGAAGGAGTGTGGGGACCTACAGGAGAATCTGTGTGAATGGGGACTCAGAAGACAGATGGCTGATATTGTAATGCAAAGTGAAGAAAGAATGAAAGGAAAAAAGAAAGGAGGAAAGAAAGAAAAAGAGAGGGGGAAGGAAGAAGGAAAGAGAAGGAAAGAAAGAAAGAAAGAAAGAAAGAAAGAAAGAAAGAAAGAAAGAAAGAAAGAAAGAAAGAAAGAAAGACTGGAAAAACTGCTCCACTTGGGGCTCCATCCCATATACAGACACCAAACCCAGACACTATTACTGACGCCAAGAAGAGCTTGCTGACAGGAGCCTGGTATGGCTGTCCTCTGAGAGGCTCTGCCAGAGTCTGACCAATATAGATGCGGATGCTCATAGTCAACCATCAGACTGACCATGGGGTCTCCAATGGAGACATTACAGAAAGGACTGAAAGGGTTTGCATCCCCATAGGAAGAATAACAATATCAACCAACAAGACCCCCCTGCCCAGAGCTCCCAGAAATTAAACCACCAGCCAAAGAGTACACAGGAACGATTCCACGGCTCCAGCCGCATATGCAGCAGAGGACAGCTTTGTCGGACATCAATGGGAGGAGAGGCCCTTGGTCCTGAGAAGGCTCTGTGCCCCAATGTAGGGGAATGCCAGAGCAGGGAGGCAGGAGTGGGTGTTCGGGTGGGTGAGTACCTTCATAGAAGCAGCGAGAGGATGAATGGAATAGAGTGTTTCCAGAGGGGAAATTGGGAAAGGGGATAACATTTGAAATGTAAATAAATAAAATATCCAGTAAAAAAAAAAGGAAAAAAAGGGAGAGGGGGAGGGAGAGGGAGAGGGAGAGGGAGTTTAGAGCTTTTATTTTACTAAATTAGGTAGGTATAGTAATCACTGTGTTGTGACAATGGCACTGGTGTGATAATAACCCTGGTGTGACCACCACCCTGCGCTGTACACTAAACCCAACTAAGGACTAAGGATTCAGATGAAAGGCTCGGACTAAATACCTATCATAATGCTGAAGGCCGGTCTGAAGACATAAGTAAAATTCTAACAAATTGTAAAACAAATAGTACACAATTAACCAATGATTCATTTCTTCACACACACACACACACACACACACACACACACAAATGTTTTATATAAAAGGGTAATTGAATCTGGAGTCTGCAACATACTGTATCTTTAAAATTTTTAGTTTAAAATAAAAATTTGCCAAGTATGTAAAGAAATGAGGTATTAGTTGTCAGTGAAGACATTAGTGAGGACAAATATTCAAGAGAAATGGTGTCACTAAGATGATATCTCAGCACAGAGATCAATAAATTGGTGTAATATTTGTTAAGAAGAATAAATAAATAATAGCAAAGAAATTATAAGAAAAGATATTAAAGTCTGAGATAATGGAAATAGACCAATAAAAATTATTCAGTCTGAAAAAGTGCCTTTAAACAGAGACAAAGAGCCTCTCTGAAAATAAATAAGGCAATATGTCTACTGTTTCAGCATGTCTCCTTTAAGAAAAGGAGAGAAGACATAGAGGATTGTATACTTATGTCTGTAATAACATTACTGATGCTGAGTACCCTAAACATTAGGCTCAGTCCTTTCATGCAGACCACGTTAGATCTCCTCTCAACTCCATGGCGAAAGTATCTTTAAATTGATATCATTCATATACAAAATAAAACCCAGATGCCTGACTCTCAAAAACGAAAAAGAATATTGAAAGGTAGAGGTTGCCACATATAATCCTAAATCCCCCTAACGCTGAAGCTAAGAGTTCAGATACATCTTTCCTTCCATTACTAGTTAAAAGTTAAGTTATTTCAATTATTCTGTCTGGTCCCCCTAGTGTTTTAATAGGCATGCTATTTCTTAATCCTTTAAGGAGGGTGTGTCCGCTGAATCGCCATGACGTACCAACAGCTCACCGATTGAGATGAAGTGGTTAATGACTGTCGAGCAATGGCCTTATTAACTCAATTAAAACCTATATGTAAGGGCTACAGACAACTCTGACCCTTTTGTAAGTTCTTAATTTACAAGTATGAAGACAGGATTTCAGATTTCCAGCACATATGTAAATGCCAGTTAAATGTGGCAGCATGAGAGTTAGTACTGAGCAGGTGGATATCTATCTATCTATCTATCTATCTATCTATCTATCTACTTACCTAATTGGAAGCTTTGGGTTCACATGAGAAACACTGCTTCAAAAAGTAAGGTGGGGAGAGATCAATGAAGAGAAATTGACCTCTGACCTCCATATATATATATATATATATATATATATATGTGTGTGTGTGTGTGTGTGTGTGTGTGTGTGTGTGTGTGTAAACATACATATGTATATATACATATATATGTATGTATACATATGTATGTATGTGTACATATGTATATATGTGTGTGTGTGCCTGTACCACACGTGTCCACACATACAAAAACAGGGTGCATGTATGCATACACGCAATCACAGAGTTGCAAATATATCAATAAAATTCAGCATGGACTCGGGTCAGTGATGCTTCTAAGCCAGCTCTTTTCTTCTGGTAAAAATTCAAGTCACACATTTCCTTCCTTCCAGGTTAACTGATACATGAAAGGATTTAAACTAGACTTTGGACAATATAATAAATCAACTTCACTATGGCCAGCCCCACACAGAGATATCAAAAAATGACAGATTCTGAACATATACCAACATATCACTGACATGTCCTAAGAATCGTACATAAGTGACTCAAAGTAAGACTTGAATTTTTAATGCGAATACAAAAAAGACTCACACTTAAAGCATATCTTCACTAGCATGATGAGCTCTCTCAGGAAAATGCATTTTCATCAAGGAAGAAGGCAAATTCAAGTTACAAGTACCATATAATACTACATTTCAGATATGTGCAATAGTCCAGGTTAAATAGGTAAGACTTATTAATCACATAGTAATTATTAGCCCAACTTATTCAAGGGCAGGGTAATTGTTTCCCAGATCGTGAGGTCTTTTATATCTACCTATATCTATCTATATCTATATCTATATCTATATCTATATCTATATCTATATCTATCTATCTATACACACACACGTGTGTGTGTGTGTGTGTGTGTGGTCTGTGTGTGTGTGTGTAGGGGGCCCACGACGATCTCTGGCCTGACTGGGGACACGGTGGAAACAGGGAGGGTCTGTCACTGGCTCTGCCTCTGCCTCCACCCACGGGAGGTCCGGGCCAAGGGGATGGAAAGCGAGCAGGGAGAGTCTGCTGCTGCATCCACTGCCACTGCCCCTGACCCGCATCTCTGCTGTCTGGTTGCTCCCAGGTGCTGCACTAGCCTCTCTGCGCTAAGGTGGTCCTGGCAGTGCTGGCAGGCTCCCGCTAGCTAGTAAGGAGGGGAAGATCCCGAAGGCGGATTGAGAGAGCAGACCTCTTCCCAAGTGTTACAGCTCTTGTGACAGAAACTCTCAGACAACAGGATAATTCTTGCGCACATTTGCTTCTCCTGACTTAGCTCAATATATACAGTTTTGGGGTGGGTTAAGGTCTGGTGGCAGATAATCCCTTTTGGCTTGGTCTGAGAGCTTGGGGATGCCTCATCTACATGTGGGAGAGCCTGAGGCACTATTCCTATGTGGCCGGTGACCAAAGACCACTCTGTGGGAGGGGCTGTGGGGGGCTGAGACTGACTGAAAAGAGCCAGGCTCCAGGAGCATAAATGCCTTCTGTCCCATAAAGGTCCGGGGTTCAAAGCTTGTGGTGGAACAGGTGCCCAGCTGCCTCTCACAACCCACTGCCCCACATGTGTGATGTATTTTGTGATTGTCATTTAATTTCTCTATTTTATTCTTCCTTTTTCTCCCTCCAAAACCTCTCATGTATGACCCACTTTCCTCTTAAATTTATAGCCTCTTTTTCTTTGTTTACATACGTGAATATATATATATATATATATATATATATATATATATATATATATCCTAGTCATACATATTTACAACCTGCTCAGTCTGTGCAGTGTTACTTATATGTATACGGTTTTAGAGCTGACCCTCTGATATTCAATATCTAATTTATACAGTCTTCCCTGGGGAAAACTATTTCTCCTGCTCTCAGAATTCCTTAGTTGTCTGTACCTCTTGGTCTATGGTTGAGAGGGCCACCCTCTAATTATGGAGTGAAGTAGGGAAAGAAATACTGAGAAGGAAGGAAAGGGTAAAATAATGGTAAGTCTCTCTGAAAAAGTCATAAGGATTTATACTACTAAATATCTACCTAAAATACCTATAATTCATATATGTTTCCATATAAATATTCACACAAAGTTTAAATAAAAATTTTCCATCAAGTGGTCTTCCAAGAAATGACGACTATCTTATAATAAAAATAAAACAATAACAACAAAATATCAGACATTAAAAAAAATCTTTTGGGTATAGGTCAGGGTTGGTCAACAGATTCCTTAAACTTTATAGGCTCTAGCTATTGCACCTGGTTGCCCCACCCCACAAAGATGGAAGAAAAGTCTCAATTGCTGAAGATGCCATATGCTTCAGATATAGGATCCAGGTGCTCCCAGCCCAACATGACCTTACAGACTCCTCCCTGGGAACTAAACTTTATGAATCAGAAAGCGCCATGAAGGTCTTTTATACCAACAGAGTTTTCTGGACAAACCAAATTCCTCCTTCACCACAGCCTTATTTGTCTAAAGTCTCAAACAAATTCCTCACCCAGTCTACAGAGCATGAGGGACACTGTCTGTACCAGTAAAGACAGACCCAAACGGCTATGAGTTTTTGACACGTACCTGGGTGAAAAAAAATGAAAAAAAACAGGCAAAATATTATTTTTCTAATGCTACACAAGTAGAAAAGAAAGAACAGGAGTTTAATCTTCTGTGAGGTTTTTCAAGCAATCTGGGGTTTAGCATGAGCAATATTAAATGCAGTCTGAAACTTTAAGAAAAAATATGACTTTATGTTTTTTAGTCTTATTTAAAATGAATGAGGCTGCCATTTCCCATCTCAACAACTGTATTTTATAAAGCTATGCTTTGCAGGTTGATCCTACTGCACACGGGGATTACAAGAGAGGTACTGCTCATCTTTCCGGAGCGAATTCTTGGCCCCTTGAGACAGAGCTAAAGAGATGAGCAGAGATAGGTAAATCTCTGACTTTCAATGTATTTTTCACTGTTTCAGTCTCTCTGCTCCTTCCATAGGTTTTCACACTGTTACAAAAGCTCCTTCAGCCTTAGTGCGCTTTGAACCTGCTTTTGCCCAGGGTAAAGTTAGTCCACAAATTCTAGACCAAAGTCCTCCGAGGAGAGGAATGAGGGCGGGAGAAAGGGAATCTGTTAACAAGTGCCTGTAGTAACTGAACAGTTCTGAAGAGAGAGAGCTCCGTGTTCTGTCTGCTGGATCAAGACATCACCTTTTCAACAAAGCCCTGCAAAGCACTTTGGGATTCTGTATCTCAGACTCGCATTTTAATTTTTTCAGGAGTACCAATATAAGTTTGTATATTCTTCTTTTTTATTTTTCAATTGCTCAGTTCCAGCAATTGAATAGGTTAAGCAAATATACTAGCACTGAGCTACATTCCCAGTCTTAAATTTGTAATAATTCACAATCTGTCCTCTCAGATATCCATTATCCTAAACTCTATATTTATTACTATTTCCTATTTATTCATTTTCCCTTCCTAAACAACTGAGAAAACCTCTTTTCTTTCACTTATCTATTAAATACTGTTTATCTTTTAAGAGACATTTCATATCCTAGCGCCTATACCCCAAGCTATCAAACAGTCCTGTGTAGAATATTTGCTGACTATTGAAACCCTGCAGTATTTATTATCAGAATAATCCATTGTTTCTTATCTGCTTCTCATTATTATTACTGTGAGTATGTTTTCTGTTGTTGTTGCTGCTGCTAAAGCAACCTGCACTTTTCCCGCACGCCTACAGTTTTAGAGATACATTTACTGACTGACTCTAACCTCCCCTACTCTCATACATGGGCTACTACATCTCTCATACAACACATTTCTCAGTCCTGTAGTTGCAACTTGTGTCTCTGTCATCTACACTACTTGGGGGAAGAAGAAAGGAGAAGGGAGGAAAGGAAAGACAGTGCAGTCAAGGCAATATAGTTTAATTGAAATAATCAGACTCTGTTCAAAGAGATAAAAGGCAAGCACTTGGTCTTTCAGGTTCTCTTACATCTTACTTGTGAAATGGATCGAAGAGTATAAAGCTAGTTTATTAATGAGTTCAACTCTACAAAATATAGAGGCTTTCCAAATGGAAAGGGGTTTACTTCCTCTTCATTGTCTAAAGTTTAGAAGTGGTTTTAGGAAACAAATGGTAATCAGGATGGATGGATTATCAAGTTTGTCACATTCAGGCACAGCTGCTGCAGGAAACTATTGGTTTGCTAAAAGAAAGATACTTAAAGATTTGGAAGAAGGAATGATATGGCTGGCCTGAATATCAAAGCCCTGTAATCCCAGCTCAACTGAAAAAGTTGAGACAAAGAATTACAATTTTCTAGTCATGGCCAACATGGTTGGTTCAAAGCCAACCTGGTAAACTTTGAGAATCTTTTTCAATAAATGCGGATTTTTAAAGAGGAGAGAGTTGTGAGGATGGTCCATCGCCAGAGACCTTTTCCTAGCATGTGTGAAGGCCTAGGCTAAGTCATCAATATAGAAAATAAATGAGTGGCACTATTGAACGAAGGTAGTGTATTAAAAGGAAGCCTATGTGATATATTGGCTAACAAGTCTTACTTCTCTCCAGGATCAATTAACAGTGTATCTAAATTTGAAAAATCTAGAATCTGATTCACTAGGACATTAGGAGAGGCTGATAACTTGGATATGAGACCGATAACTCGCAATTATTCTGGTATAGTATATGTCACAATATATATATATGTATAATGTCACAATATAGTATAATATATATACTATACTGCTGAATGCCTCTGCTATACTCAAGAACCTAACAGGATTCAAATGGATTATCATGAATTCATCTTTCATTTAACACAGAAACTCGTGTGATGAGCTATGCCATATACTGTTCATTCATTCATTCATTCATTCATTCATCCATTCATCCATTCATATGCTTTAGTCATCCCATGGGACTGTTTCACCTTTATAAATTAGAAAAATATTTTTGGTTACTTATAGATAATGTACCAAAACTATTACCCTTTGGAGTTTGTATACTGTGGCTAAAATAGCTTGTTAACTCCAAGAAAATGAAGGCCTAGGATGAGAGAATGGATGTGTCCCCAAAAAGACAGTAGTCCTTGTGATCAATGACTCCCATAGTTTTCTAATCCAGTATAGATACAAACAATTCATGAAATAAGAAGGAGGTTAAAATGAAAAAAGATAAATCTCGAGTAAAGATATCTCTTCATATGGACTGATGTTTATCTGATCCATGCATTGGCCCCCTGCCCACATTTAATGTATAATGTCACTTAGAAGCACATATGATTGTTTCAAAGAGAACTGCTTGAGCAAGGGATGGTGATGTCTGTTTCTTTAATAATATCAATGCAATTTGTTGCAGATGAGGCACAGAGCCTATGGTATTGGGAATTTCCATTTCTGATGCCCACTCGGCTGGGGAAAGGCACCACTAGTATTTATAATATTAATAGGCAAGGCAAGTCAATGAGACAGTTTATGTTATTTGTCCCTCCAAGACTTCACAACAGACATAAAAACTGTGATTTCCAATCTACAGAATATCAACCTTTGCTAAATTAAAATTATATATGAATAAGTTAAGGTCAATTTTTGTCTTAATCACTTCTTTAAGAACAAAGCAACACCTTGTCCTATGACTTCCAAGTGTATTTTAATCAAAACTATTCCTGCAGAGAGCAGAAGCAGCTCTTTGGGGCATGCATTACATTACAAAAATCTTACTTAGCTGGGACAAGAACTAAATGTTACTATATCTGTATATATGCATATATAATAAAAAGATCACATAATAGCTTTATGACTGTGTTTTCCTCTTTTGTGTCAGTACTAACAATACTAGAGATGAAAAGCATTCTTGAAAAAATAAGGCAACTTTTTTATTTTACAATTATTACTTACTTGGGAATTTTGTATTCTTCAGAAAACCAACAAAATAAAGCATATGTATTTTTGAGATATTATTTGGCAGATTTATTTGTAGGTACAAACTGAGCAATGCTCACATACTCTTCATGGTGCAAAATATTCGTGAGATATCAAGAGAGAATGCCTGCTAAGCTTTCAGTAAATATAAGCTGAGTTATTTAGAAAACTGTGAGAAGAATGAGCACATGGTAGTCTCTCTGAGCTGGGACATGGCAAGTTTGCAGTCAGCATTTGTACAACCTCAGAGACAAGACTATGCCTTCCTTCAGGTTGAGTAAAGAGCACATGGTACCTGATATAAAGTCTAGAATTTAATTGGGCATAGAAGTAGAAAATGATTATCCAAGGTAGGAATAACATCAAGAACAGGCAAATACTTTTATTAAAATACTTAATAAAAAAATACTTTTCTTTTTCAGGAGTCTGTACCTGTTTTTAAAATGAAGTTTTACCAGAACACAGTTATGTACCTTTTTATACATATTGTTAAAATTTGCTTTATGCTATGATAGAGCTTCAGTTGTATTAACAAAGACTTTATGACCTATGAAACAAGCATGAAACATTGTCTCTTCAGGCCTTCAAAAGATCATAAATGGTTCTTGTTCTACATGACTAGACCGTGCTAATAGGAAAAACAAGAGGAGGAATCTAGGAGGAAAATAAAAATTGTGGAATAGATTTGACAAGCTGGCTTTGCCCGTGACTACCACTGCAAGAACAAAATATATTACAGAAGTAAGAAATTTTTGTTATATGCTATCAAAATTACATGAGAACATCTATATTTAAAATCAATAGAAGATTTTAATTTTATAGCAGATTCTATTTTAAAATATAATCTTAAGATACTACAATATAGTCTGGAATAAATGAATAAGGAACAGCTAGAAATTATGAAGAAGCTGTGAATAGTTTTTCATTTTCACTCACCTGTTCAAATGGTCCATTTGTACCATCTTTTGTTTTTATGCTGAAAAAAATGTCAGTTTTTATTTTTTATGTCAGTGCTCAAGATTCCTTGTACAATGGCACACATAAGAGAAAAATAGATATGGCCAACTGTCCTCAGTGTGAGGGAAGAAATCATTCACCACTAATTCTTCAGGCAACAGCTACTGTAGACACATTGACAGTGATTTTTCATTTTCTTGTGGAAAACTTTTAAAGTGGTGAATGCTTTTAACAGAAAAAATGTTAAAGTTTCAACTGTGTTTGTGTAAGTCATAAAAATGATCATTAGACTGTAGAAAGTTCTAGAATATTTCTTGTCAGGCATGGTGAAAATTGGCTGCTTTAGGCTGGATTCTTTGAAAACTTATCTTGACTTATTTTTGAAATTTATTACTTATATAAAAGTTTACTTAGAGGATTTTCTGTTCCTTGCTTTTCTTCCTTTTCAATATTTTAAACACGTTGTTTCTTTGATACTCCTTAAACTGGGTTCTGAGGTAGATATACTATAATGGCCCCATTTTCCTTTCTATATTTGACCTTTAATTTTACTCTGACTTTATTCAGTACTTTTTCTTTATGGTTCAGGAGATTGCCTAGGAGGTGCCTGTCTGTAAATAATGGTTCCATATAACTTACTTTTCTTTATTCCTTAATATTTGTTCTTTTGTTACAGCCTAAATCTTGGGGACTTCCAAGGTGCTGATTTGGTTAGCAGTTTGTTAAGAATTTGGCTAACAGGATTTCTAACATTTCCTGAGTGACATCTTTTCTGAGAATATAAGGATTAAGAGTATATTATCCATGTACTTTAAATATGTACCCGCAGTATTTTATATTAACTCACCTGTTTTCAAATTTTCTAATCGTTCTTTTATTTTGGTAAGACATTTAAAGTTTCTTTGTACATCTTATAGATGACAGATAAAGCTACAGATGTTAGATTAATGCTATGTAACTATACATAGAAGATAGGCGGCAGGTAAGTAGATAGAAGAGAGATGGCACCTTTAACATTCTTGTAGCATTCTTATTTTATTTAATGATAGAATAACGCTCCTTGTAAAATGTTTCCAAGCACTTTTACTCAAGGCTACTATAACTGTTATATATCTTGCAAAAAGTACTTTGTAGGTATGATTCAACTTAAAGATTTGAGATTGGAAAGCTATCCTCGATCAGTTGAGTTAGACCTAATATAACCATAGCATACAAAAACAGTGAGTTCTGTATGTTTGGAGGCAGAAGTGATGAGTCACAGAGAAAGTCAGATGGTGTTTGGGGACCAGGAGGTAAACAAGAAATATCAGCTTTGCAATTGCAGAGTTGAATTCTGTCAAAAGCTCAAAAGTCCAAAGATATCATTTCCTTTATTAGATCTCACTATTTTTAGCACCAAGGTCTTTGTAAAGGCTTTGTTGTGTTAAAAAATTATATTTAGGTACTATTATAAATGACATTTTAGAATAACATGATTTAAAATATTTTAAAGAGGTTTATTTAGAGTTAACACATAGAACATAGTTTATCAATTTTAATGCATATTTGTATTCATTTTGCTCTTGTTTTCAAAGACATTAAGATATACTTTAAATTAGTAGACTGGATCAGGTTCTAAAAGGAAAAAGAAAAGAGCATTATTTTCAATGGTCTTCATTGGTTTCAATTTCAGTGCTCTTTCTTTCTTTTGTAATGTAAATATTTCATTGAATTTGATGAAACAAGTGCCTTGGAGAGAAGGCTCTCAGACCTGAGAAGCAGCTTGCAGGCTGTGCAGGGATTTGTAGGGATGCAGCTTGTTTGCCCCTCATGTAAGTAGTCTTTTATGTGACTACTGCTTGTAAACCATCTGTGTTCTTACAAGTAACCCATTAATCATACACCATTAAGTACACACTTCTTTGTAAAGTATCGTTCCCTATCTATGATGAGCAGACATTTCTTCATATCTCCCCAGGGAAAGAACATCCATCCATTAGATAATGTCTATGCACTTTCATTTCTGAAACATGTTTCCTCTAGATATAGATTACTGGATCTTTGTAGAATTTTGGTCTTCAGTCTTTCCCCTTCATTACTTTAAATATAATACTTTTTTTCTCCAGTTGATTTGCGTTAAGCAATAATTTCTAACCAAGTCTTCTAAAATTCTGATGTTTGTTTTACTGAACCTTGAATGCTTTTTGTTTCACCTCTTATAATTGTCTTCAGTATTTTTTTTCTTTTATTTTTGTTTTCATGGACTGAAACATGACTGTAGATGGTGGTCTAGGTACTCTCGTGTTTTGAAGTCTCCTGTTCTGCCCACTGATGCCTCTTGGAAACACTCTCAGATAATATTTCTTCAGACAGCCTGCTTTCCTTTTCTCCTTTCAGGATTCCAATCAAAACTCTATTCTGCCATTTGATATTTCTTTGTTTCACTTTGCTCTCTTATGTGCACAGAAATTCAGCTTCACAAGATCTTTCTTCCTATATCCAGCCTCCCACTGACTCTGCAAAAGATTCTGCTCATTTCTATGTGTTATCATAACCAATACTTTCCTTTGAATGTGTCTGACAGCTCTTATGTTTCCAGTGTGTCAATTACTATATGTTGCTGTGTGTTACACATTATTTCCTATGGATACGAACTTACTTAAACTCACCATGTTAGTTATTGTTAGATAATCCCAATTTCTATGGTTTCCTATGAAAATCTAATGTGTAGTTTTCCTCTAGGTAGTATTGGCTTTTCACTCTTTTTGTTTGTTTGTTTGTTTGTCTTCTTGTTGCTGTTGTTGTTTTAAATATTTTATCCAATTTGATTGTATTAGCTGAAGTTCTTACCCAAGACACTAAACTGGATAAATAACTCTTATGTCTGAAAATGTATGTTTCTTTTGCTTGCTGCTTGCCTTAAAATTTGGTCTTGATTTGGATGATACATTTACCAATTTGACCCACATTGTTATTTTTGTTACCATGGTTACTGTCAGTACGTTATACTCTTTAGATGTATGTAGATCCTTTCCTAGAGAAGGGGAGTTGTTTCTGGAACCTTTCAGTTTTGTTTTGCTGCTCATCCTCACTTCCACTGTCTTGATTTCCTAAAGCTGCAGCCTGGTTCTTGCAGACTTTGTCCTCACTGTGGTTTAGCATCTATCTAATTACAAGGATTTACAATGAAGCCATCAAAAAGAAACAAGAATATTTTGTCTTATGTATACTTACCACCATAAAATAAGGTAAAAAAACGTAGATAATTAGAAATATGATAACCTGGATGACGAGTTATTGTAATAATTGGTCATATTTTATATATATTCTGAATGAAATAAATTAAAGGTCAGCTTAAAGAAATGCATGGGTTAAAGTTATTCCTAGACAGTAGAGATAAAAAACAATGAATATAATTGTATATAATGTCTATGTTATATATTGAGTATATATCACTATTTTTTTGTAACTCTATCATTCTAGTTAATGAAAACAGTGTATATGAGTACATGGAGATTGTTAGTTATATGTGTACATGTATATCTCTATATTTCTTTTCAACTCATTTGAGTTTAAACCATAAGTACACTCTTAAATTAATTCAATTCTTATTAATGCATGATAAAGTTATGGATCAAAGAAACAATGAACAATTGCAGAGATAGATAATTTTCAATCAAATATAATAGTTGATATATGAAGAAAGAGTATACTGAAGTAACTTATAAGATGTTTTTAGTGAATGGTTCATGTTTCATAATAAAATAGTATATAGGTACTCAAATTCATGAAGCAACTTGTATAGTAAATATATATATCCAAAACATCCATTCTGTGCCTTATTGTTCTTCAAGGACAGGACACTAACCTTCCTAGAGACAATGAAAGATTACTAACAAATGAAAGGAGCCACTAGTTTAGCTTGGAATCATTAAATGTGTATAAAGCCTGTTGTCTGGAATAAAGGCTTTACAACAAGGAAAAATAAAGACTACGGCTTTAAAAAGAAAACTAAGATTGTAACAAAAGACTTGGTTTTGAAAAACAAACTAGAAATTGGCAGATGTAAATTCTGACTTATTCTCAAGCTTCAGCTTCGTGCCTACAAATAAGTACACCATCAATTGCCAGATAATCAAGAGCAAGCAGGAAGGCATGCCATGAAAGAATTTGGAATCAAGAAGAAAGATTTAAGAAAGGATACAGAAAATCTTTCTGGAAAGAGTGGAGGTTGAGTGTCTTGTGAAAATCTAGGGTCTATTTTATTCTCTGATGGATTAGCAAATTTCAGGGATTTAGATTTAAAAAAATAAGATAAAGCAAAACAGTCTTCACAGGTGGCATTTTCCACCTTAAATGTAAGAAGCACATTGTCATACAACAGAAGCAGTGTTCGGGTTTGTCATTCAGTCTCTCTGTTTGTTTGTTGGTTGGTTGGTTGGTCAGAAAAACACACACACACACACACACAATGTTGTGAACCAAAAAAGAGCTAATGTGAAATTGTACACACTGTGTGAGATGAGTCTCACCTGCGTATTGTTCCTACTTGATAATTTCCACATGAAATAAAGCCATCTCCTGTTTGGATATTGGTTCCAGTAACTTCTCAACATTTTGTTTTTCCAGTCTTCATACTTTTCATAGCAGGTGGACTTCCACATGCTTCCTGAACTAACGCTGACTTTGAGTTCAATCCATGGATTAGAATCAAAGACCCTTTGTTCTTCCTTTGAGCCAGCATGGTTGACTGTATCACAAATATTTTCATCTGAGGGTTTTGATCCATTTATGCAGAGATGATTATACTGCAGCTACTCTGTTAGTTACTTCCCAGCTGTCAGGAGGAAATCTGAAAACTAATTGAGTAAATAACCTCACCTGAGACACACAATGTCACATTCTTTAACAGCTGCCTCCTTTAGGTCTGGTTGTATTAATTTCTGAAAAAATCTGGGCCCTGAAAATAAACATCTTCACAATGAAATTGAACATTAGCTGATAGACCATGCAAAGTTTAATGATTCCAAAATTAAAGGCCTAGACTCTGCCATTTTTCAAATTTTATGTGGACATGTGTGTGCCCCAGTGTGTTATGTGTACCATATGCATGCAGAACATTCAAAGGTCAGAAAAGATGTCAGATCCTTTGGGACTGGAGTTCCAGACAGTTGTGGGCTAGCATGTGGGTTCTAGGAATTCAATTCAGGTCCCTGTAAGAATAGTACCTGCTCTTAAGCACTCCAGCTCCCTGTCCTCATTCCTACCCATAAGATGCTTATAGTCTTCTAAAGGAAGGTAGAAATCAGAAGTAGTCTAAAAGTTCCATACAATGTAATTAGTGCTGCAATAATATATACCCAAGCCTTAACAGAAATCCCCTAGAAGTATGTGAGAATTTCATTTAAAGTTGGCTCTCAAAGATACTGGAAATTTTATAATTCCAGAACAAATAGCTGAAATGTACTTTTATCAAAATAATCATTACATGATTATCCTTACTTTTAGTCTCCTGTTCTGCAAGGCTCATTATGTTCTAATGGATTCTGACAAATTCCACCATGCTCAGTCTTGTATGACCAGGATCTCATGAGAGTTGAATTGTGTGGATAATAGTCCATGCATGTCTTCCATGTTTTCTGTTTTATATCCATTTGGAAATGTAAATTCATCTGGATAGAAATGATTGGATATAAATTATTTGCAGGTTCAAGCCAGCCTACCAAGCCAGTCTTAATCTAGTATTCTATTGCATGTTTGATGTAGACTAGACCAGCTCTGTTACTGACATCCCATAAGATTTGCACTGTTTTTCTGGTATTTGATAGTCAGAAGTTCAGAGTGTGGATCACAGTTCTCCATGGTCACAGAACCTTCTCTTTCAGGTCATCTCTGATGGGTGCCATCCTACTGTCAGGTAATTCCTCTTTGGAAGACAAAGTGGGCACTGTCCTCTGCTCATACGGTACTGCTAACTTTACCAGAGCCTTTCTGATTTCTCTGCCCTTTATACTTAATTTATCATTTGTCTTCACAGTCTAACATTTGATTAACATAATCTGTAAAGATAAGCAGAACTAACCCTGTCCTCTATAGTCATGGGTATTCTTTTTGTGTCTAAAGTAAAATCAGCTTCTCTGCACATCTTTCAGCAACCCTTCAATACTATTCTTAAAGGGATGCCGTTCATCAGGCAAATGTGAAGATAAATTTAAAATTATACTTACCATTTTATTTTCATCTAAGGAGTAGGCCTATCTTATTAACAGGCAACTCCACTGCATCCTTACTCTCCTGCAACTTCTATACCTGCGTAACCATCTCCAGATAATTTTGATGCCATTAATCTTCAGAATTCAAAATTATTTTATAAAGAGATAAAATAATATTTTATAAAAATTATTTTATAAACTGATTACTAAATTATCAGTTAATAATAGCTTAAGAATATCATACAGGATACTGGAATACACAATTGCATATCTTTAGTGTACATTCAACTTTCCTTTAGTTCTTAAAATGGAGGGGTTGTATAGTTTAGCCATTATGTTCAAATATATACTCTAGAAATATCAGTCCTTACATAAAATATATAAATGAATCTTCATAACATGATTCTCATCTAGAATTATTCTATCATCCATTAGCTGATGAAAAATAAATAAAATTTAGGCTATTTATAAAAATATAATATTATTCAACAATAAAAACACACGAGATATCACTACATGCTAAACTATCGATGGAATTGGCACATACTGCCAGAGAAGACAGACATAAGTAACTACACATTTTAGCATCCCATTTAAGTAGTATGGACTGGACTAGATTAGACAAATCTATAGACACAGAAATTTGTAACTTAACAGTTCTAGAGAAAACTGGAAGGTTTTTTAATGGTCAAAAAAACACATGCTCTGTTTTTGGTACAATGGTTATATTCTAAAACTAACAGCAGTGATGGATGCTGGATTGTATGAATAAATAGAAGGCTGCTGAGTTAAACACTTTAAAAGGTAAATTGTATAGTGCATGAATTATGCCTTAATAAAACTGTTTAAAAAATGAAGGAAACAAAAGAGGTCTTTAAATTTTCAGAATATTCACTGCAGGTTTCTCTCCATATTGAATTGCTCAGGTGAATTACACTGATGGAGATAATGAGATTAACTTTCTATGGCTTATTACTCTAGTACAAAGCAAGGTCCTGCAGTGTGAGAACTGAGTGAACTAAACGGCCAACCTGTGGGCTAGTGAGGGCTCTTTTCTAAGACAGAAGTTCCATAAAGCTGTCAGCCTTTTTTGTTCCCCATAGGTCGTTTTTGAGACTAAGGCTAATATATAGCCCCATAAGGTTTCTTACAATTACTTCCCTGGGAGTCAGCTTTTCATGGCTGCTGATCTACCCTGAATGGCTCTTGACACAGGTGAAATTACAGAACACCAAAAATACAATCCAAGGTGGCCCTGGTGTCTACAGGGCCCCAAGTAACAACAACTATGTGATTTCAAAGGTTTTGAGTACATTTTGAATGTGTGTGTGTGTGTGTGTGTGTGTGTGTGTGTGTGTGTGTGAGAGAGAGAGAGAGAGAGAGAGAGAGAGAGAGAGAGAGAGAGAGTGTTATAACTTAAAGACAGGTCGCTCTTCCTCCTCATGAAAAATTACATAACCTTGAGTACCTAGACATTCCTCTTCAGTAAGGATAGTATGACCTAATTGGGAGCCAGATAGGAAAGAAGTTTGGGTGATGACTTACTGTCACAATCCAGCTCACCTGCAGAGAGTGTTAAGCTTGTGTATGCTTCTGCCAACCCATCATTTGTTTCCTGTAAGGGTAAAGGGATTCTACATATAAATGTTTCCAAGGAAAGTTTGGCTTCAGCTAATGCTAGGTTTTAAATAGCATTCTTGGCTATGATGCTTTGTTGGAAGCATCTCAATTACTTCAAACCATGTTTATTTTGGGCTGTCATACACTGGTACTACAGGGGAATACAGAATATGAAGACCTTTAGCATCCCTGAAATCTCTGCCTTTATCACAGTTACAGCTAAAACTGTGTCCCCAGGTCAATTTAACTAGCTGTAAGAAGAACATCTCCACTCGATAATTTGAGATGATTGACTCACTTTGAATAACTAGATACTCTGCTGATGGCTTTTCACTGATACCAAGTACTTTTATTACATACATCTCTTTCTAGCCAAAGACCACTGAGATTGTTCTGCTACCTAACCTCAAAGCTGGGACAAGATACTAAGGACAATGTTGGAGGTATAATGATTAAACTCAGTGACTTTAGAGTCAGACAGTTTATCATTTGCTAGAAGAGGAATGATAGAAAACCATACCAGTTACTTCACATAATAGTTACTGTGTTGGTGTGATGAAATATCTTATCTAAGCAACTTAAAGAAGGAAGACATTATTTCGGTGCATGGTTGAAATGGATAGGGCCATTCCATTAGAGTCAGAAGGTATGGTGCTATGACTATGAGGATGAAGTGGCTGATCACAGTGGACTCAAATTCAAGAAAAAGGAAAGGAAGACTTCTCAGGCTCAGTTGACTTTCTCCCCATCTTTTTGTTTGTTCTTTGCTTTTTTACCTGAGATAGTAACCCAGGGGATGTTATTGTTCCCATCACAATGGGTCTTCTTTCAGCTGACCTGTCTGGAAAGGCCTTCACAGAAATTTCCAGAGATAAGTCAGTCAAATGATTCTAATCATTGACAAGTGAAGATCAGTCATTGAATTCCTTTTTATTCTCAGTGTACTAATCAGAGAAATTATTACATACTGTATCAATTATAGTCTTGTTCTGAAGAATACTAAAAGAAGTAAGGCATAAAGAACTGACTACAGCTCTCAGTAATAACCATAATTGAAGGGCTCCTTAGATACATTTTGTGTTTATGCTAACCTGTGTGTCTTAATTAGGGTTTTACTGCTGTGAATAGACATCATGACCAAGGCAAGTCTTACAAAGGACAATATATATTTGATGCTGGCTTACAGGTTCAGAAGTTCAGTCAATTATCATTAAGGTGGGAGCATGACAGCATCTAGGTAGGTGTAGTGCAGGAGTTGATGAGAGTTCTACATCTTTATCTGAAGATTGCTAGTGGAAGACTGACTTCCAGGAGGCTAGGACAAAGGTATTAAAGCCCACACCTACAATGACACACCTACTTCAACACCTACAATTCCACACCTCCTAATAGTGCCACTCCGTGGCCTAAGCGTATACAAACAAACCATCACACTGCGAATACCTTTTTCCCTCACAAGTTGCTTTATTTTCTAAAGTTCCCCATGTGGAATGTTTCATTCTTCCCCTTTTGAACCAGAAAGCAACCAGAACCAACTTTGAGAGTGTGAACCAGCCTTTTATTGGTTATCCTCCTCCTGCTTTCAATGGGACTCTTGTGGTCAAACATCTCTAAACAGACTGCAATTGGTCAATCATGTGAAATATCCATTCTGGAGCATAAGTGGCTACCAGTGGGAGTAATTTGAAAGATTAGATTGGACAGAAGTCATTAATTGCTGTCAATTTGTATTTTCCCAGCTTCAATAGAATAAGACCTCTGATTTAATTATTACTACATACAATAATTGATAACTTTGTAATATCCACATGTTAAAGAATACATTTGTAACTATCCTCTTGGTAATATACATGGAGATATATATATATGTCATGTACTACTAGGCAAGAAAATAAAGTATTAGGTACCAAAATAAAGTAGAGGGAGAAAGCTCCCAGACAAACTGACAAACTACCCAGAGTTGGCTTACCTGGGTAATGTGTCTGTGTCTACATTTGACTAGAATATGCTGTAGAAAAATATTTCAAAGCCCAGCGTGGTGATGTCTGCATCTAGCTTTAAAATGAAACAGTAGCTTTCTACTAGAGATAGCTTATTATATTACAGAATCAGAAGATGGCATATTTGAAAATCTTAAGCATACCTCTCATTCCCCCTAACAGCAATAATTTTCTACCTATCAGTGAGAAAATAAATTTCTTTTTTTTTCCACTAGGATTCTTATTCTCACTGAACGAATATCCCCTTCCTGTTGAAATGAAATTCTATTAATGAACATGTCCTGAGCATTCCCCTTCGACAGAAATTTTTGATTAGGAAGGAGCACTCATTGCAACTAGCGGACATTATTAAGAGGGTCTGGGAAGGTAGATTAACCAATTATCAACAAGTACTGTGTTAGAATTTAAGACAAGCTTCTATTTTGTGTGGGCTTTTGTCACTGTCTCCTAAGTTGGGTGGTGAGAAATGCCTTAAGATTCCTTCAAATGGCATATGGCTAAGACTCTTCAAAAACCAACTGTAAAACAACTCTGCTCAAAGAAGGCTCATTTTAGTCTCAACAATATTGGGGATCTTAGCACCAATTTTTCTCTCAGTGTGTAAAGTTTACATTTTTGCCTTGTCTTTTCCTATGAATAGGTAATTTCCATAATTGATTCTAGGGTAAGGAGTCTGCAGTTAGGAACTAGAGGAAGTAAATCAAGATGGTAACCCAGGACTTAACACAACCAATGCTTCCAGGAGTACAACTGGAGAGTTGTTCTTCCTTTGTGTGCTCATTTTGTCTGCCTACTACTCTTATACATTTTTGTGTTTGGTTTTTTTGATATTCCTTACTAATCACTCAAAATATATTTATTTTTAATGATAGTACTTATAAGCATATAATATATAGAATGATTTTTATAATATAGTTTCATAAATTTGTTTTCAGTGGGTTTAGCAATTCATTACTATTTTACTGTTAATGTTAGATCAAGTTTACTATCCATACCTATATGGATTTCATACCTAGATTTCAGCTATTTTGGCTTTACTACCATTATGGAAAAATTGGGCTTCAGAGACACTTGCTTCATGTCAAGAAGTACGTTTACATCGCGCGTGCACGTGCGTGCGTGCGTGTGTGTGTGTGTGTGTGTGTGTGTGTGTATTGACTGTGGGTATGGAGGGTAGGTGTGTTTTATACAAGTATAATTCTCTCTGTAATATATAGTTTTTTCTTGAATATATTAGTGATGGTAGATGGTTAAGCTGTATCCTTGTAAAAGTATTATATATGTACATATGTTTAAATATTGTGTGTAAGCTGTTTATGGGGGCACAATGGTGAGGCTAATTGGGTATGTTTTCCTTAATGAGCTTGTTCTTTGAAAGATGTATATAAAAGGTGATTATAAATGTTGGTCTCACAAAGAAAAAGCAATGTCTTTGACAAAGCAATAATATAAATGGTAGACATTGTAAGAAAGATAACAGCAAATATTCCCAAAGTAATAAAGTGATCTGGGATTAAGCGAGTGGGCAATAAGGCAGAAGTGACAAGCATAGAGAAGAGCTGCCCAGAGAGAGAAGTGTGCCTGACAGGAGAGAGCACGGTTCAATATAAAGGGTCACAGAGCAGACTTGAGGTATCAGGATAACAGAAGCCAGAGCGGGGGAATGGCAGGCCTTTCCATAAAGAATTGACTATCCTGTATTGTTCTTAAGGATGAAAAATTTAAATTACTACATCTTAGAAAAAGAAAACAGTTTGACCTTATTCTTGTATAAGTCTCCAAAAACTTGTAGAACTTTTCTAGTAAGGACCAACTCGGAATCTCATGCTGTAGGCCAAGCTTTTATTTCCATGCTCCTATTGGTGCAGTTTTATTGGATTTTCCATTTGCTTTCACAGAGATAATTCCAAACATATTCTCTGTAACCACTTTTACAACCCCAACTTCTTGGTAGTTACATGCCTTCACCAAATCTATTATTTTTTCATATATATATGGTTATATTATCTATAAATTCTAGGACACAAAGATTAGAAAAAAACCCTGAACTTTTGCTTTTGTGAGTCTGACTGATTTACTTAATATGAGCATCTACAAGTGTGTTCATTTTCCAGTAAATGATATAGTTTCATTTTCCTTTATGGCTGATTAAAATTTGAATGTAGTGCCCCATTTTCTTTATTCATTCACCTGTTGAAAGACCCTTGTCTGTTATGAATGGTGCTGTTATAAACAATTATTCAAAGATTTTTTGCATTGGGTTTCCTTGACGTCTTTACATAGCTGAACATGGAATAGTTGGGTCATATGGAGGTTTGTGCTTCAGTGATTCTGATGGACCTCTATACTTTATTTATTTTTCATAGGAGGAACCTAATTCATGTTCCCACTCACAGTGTATGAGTGTTCCATTTTCCCATGGCTTCAACAGCGTGTGTGTTCTTATTTGTTTTATTGCTGATAGGAATTCTAACCAAGGGGAGAAGAAACTTTTTATGAAGTTGTATTTTCATTCTCCTCATGATGATTATGAACACCAAACAGTTGTTCACATTTATTAATTTAGGATCTCAGCAAATGATAATGGAAAAACGGTTATTTAACGTTTCAGTCTCACATTCGTGTTATGTGCAATGTTATATAGAAAAGGTGAAAATGAAGTCTTAGAAAGACATGAACAGTATTTAAGAGGTAAAGTGCCCCGATATATGAGCTGTAACACAAATGTGTCAAGATATGACTCAAACTTTTGGTTTGTACTCTTGGAAGAAGCCCAAAAATTTAGTAGAAATTCTAATGTCAATATTGGACATTTTGGGAACTTGTGAAGACTTCAGATACCTCTGGGAAGTGTGAAAATCCAACTGCTGAGTAAGTCCAGAGTTTAGATGAGACGTGTGAGTCACATACATGGGAATTGGGTGAATCAACTGTAAGCAGATGGCCTCAAATGTGTAGGTGCGTGGTCTTCAAAGTGTAGGAGATTGTGGGAGTGAACAACACATTTCAGTTTCAGGATTGAGGGGTCTCAGGGTTTAATGCACTCTTGAAGAGAATAAACTTGGCAGAAGACAGAAAGAAAGTTGAATGCTTTGAGTCGTGTGGACTATCTGGCCTCAGTTTTAATGAACCAGTAGTCTAAAGTGGTCACAATAGGACAAATGACAAGACCAAAACTTGTTGGAGGTTGTTCTGGTGATTCTATGCATTCAAATGCTAAATTGTGTACCCAAGATTTGTTTGTCATTTCCCAAGTATGCCAGCCTTTGTTGTGCATAATTTGCTCCCTAATTTGATACTTTTGGTTAAATAAAATTGGCTACAACCAATTACTGGGGAGAATAGAGTGAGGTGAAGTTTCAGTCACCTGACTCGGGGTATTAGGTAGGTACCAGAAAGTAGAAAGGGGAAAGGAAGGAGCATGAAGAGGAAGAGGAAAAAGAGTGAAGAAGGAGTGAGAAAATGAAGGAAGAGGAAGGGAACAGGAGTTCTCCATTAGAGATAATGGACAAGGAGCACATACCTATGAAAAATAGACTCCGAGGACAGGCTACTGGAGCAGAAATAACCCCAGAACACACAAACACCAAGTATATGGGAAGCACAATTGGGGAAGTAAACAATCTAGCATAAAAAGAAAGTTAGACTATGGGTAATTCCCCCAGTAATTAAAGTAGAACTGATTAAGCAAATCTATTAGAATCTGATTTGAGTATTGGAGGGCCAGGTGGTCAAAATTAATGACTAATAGAGTTGATTAAATTTCATTTACATCTAGCATACAATGTGATATCGAGTTCAGAAGTAGAATAAGTGAAGTGATTTTGTGTAGAAGATCATATCTGTAAGTACATGGAAAGGAGCTAGGAGAGAAGGAGAAATAGGAAAGCATGGCACACTCTGGGGGTATCTGACTATAAAGGTGGAGGAAGCTGGGTAATGTGTCATAAAATAAATGCAAGCTTACCCTGTACTTAGTGTCCTCCTCCTCCCTTCTTCCCTTACTCCTTTGTTTCTTCAGACTCCATGTTTCAGATGTAATGCTTCAGCTGTTATGGCAATAAATTAAGTTAATCCATTCTGGTTCTGGGAGATTCTGCATGAAGCAGGTCATCTCAGTATCTAGTTTGCAATTGGAGAGGTTTCCAGGAAAGACCAAAACATATGAGAGACATAATTAAACAAAGTGAAGCTCTGGGAAACATCAGTATGATCAAATGATGTATTGTTAATGCAACAGCCTTCAGAAGTAACACTTACTGAAAAATGTATCAGTCAGCAGTGTCAATTATATTTCCTAAATAATCTGTCCCATTGAATAAAGCTGTTCCCCTTCTTACTATTGGCTCACTCAAAGCTACCACTCAAATAAGCACAAACTGGTTGAAACATGACTGGTTTTTTTTTTTTTTTTTTGATCCTCTCAGAACTAATTCTCAATGACTTCTTTAGTTTTTATTGAGTTGGTTTATGTTAGTCAAAATTATGGAGGATGTGTACTGAAACTTATCACTTTCTAGTATCAGCAAATTAACATTTAATAAGCAAAACTTTAAAGGTAGAAAATGGCCCAGGGCTGAAGCCTGGGACACAAGTGGGTTTCTATGTAAAAGGAGCCGAACATGACTCAGACATGGAAATTGGGTTGAGAAAGCCTCATCCAGTGCACTCGGTAGGAGTAAATGAGGACACTGGCATCCTATTGCTGACAAAAGTTAAACCAGCTGAAGAAGGCTGTGACATGGTGGTTTGTCACATCTTATAATCCTTCTTGTTACACTCTGTCCCAAGGGTTTTGTAACCCAAGAGCATTCCATCGTCATGTGTCTTGCACTAACATCTTACATTTTTTCAAAATTGAGTTAATAAATCAGAAAAGTCGAAGTAAGAATCATGGCTAAAGTTTCAGTTTAAGTGCCCATTGTGGGGATCAATTCTTAAGAGGGGGGCCATTTACTAACTTCTTCTTCAGGGTGTTTGTCCACTAGTAATGAGGACCCTTCACTCTGGCTCCAAGTCAAGCTTGTGACTTTGCAGGAAGAATTTTGTAGTTACTCTTCGAGCTTTCACGTTTACAAAATAGCCAAACTGAACTGGATAACTGAGTCTACCCTGTATGCCATTAACATGCATCATCTTATTGCTGAAGAACCCTTTTCCTTCAGAGAGGGCCTTTCTTAGATCCTTGCTGCTCTCACTCTGGAAAACAAATTTGAGTGACATTTCAGAGTTAAAATCCATGGTATAAAGACCAAGAATCAAATAAATGAGTTTCTGGGGTATTTTTACCATGTATATTAACAATACTATCTACCAGTCAAGACCTTAGTTGATCAGGGAATTCTCAACATAGACATTATGTTCAGACGGCGTTGAAATCTATCTATGATAGATACTCTTGAGCCAACTTCTTAATGTTTTATTTTCCTTCCTCATTTACAAATATGTATACCCTCTAAAAGGCACAGTATATTTCCCCATGAAGAAAAGCAATGAGTTTTACTGGTAAATTGTTGTTATATGAGCATTTATAAGCATGAATGGATATATGTACTCAGTCTTATCTTACTGTAAGGATCTTTGTGCCTAAAGTATCATGCAACCATTAAAAACACAACTTCATAAAGCCATGCTCTTATTCTAGGAGAGAATTTTCCATATTCAGTTGGTTTCCTCTGATACTCACTTTGCAGAATTTGTGCTTAATATTTTATTCACTTAATACTCTTCTTTTATTAGCTTTTTCATTTTATCAGTTCATAAGAATGGTTCTTAAACTTTTATCTTGTTTGTCAGTATAATCATATACATGTATAATCAATTTACTATAGTATTAAAATATACTTAAGCTTTAATATTTTGGATCATTTTACTTTTTGCCCCTTCATATATTCTGTAATATTTATATTTTTATCTTCTTATAACTTATGGATTAGTTTTTTCTCCAATTTATTTGAAATATTATTACATTAATTGATGGCCAGTTTACTTTTCTTAAGATTTCAATGAGCTTTTTAATTGGTTATTCAACCAATATGCAAACAATACTAAACAGACACAACAGGGTACACATACACACAGATACAGTGTGTATATATATGTAAGAATGTATGTATGCATGTATGTATGTATGTATATATATGAGTGCAAATTAATCACAGTTAGAGAATTACACTATATATTTGAGAAACAGAGAATGGGAATTTCCTGGAAAGTGTTGGAAGGAGAAAAGGAAAATATGTGATTATATTTTAACTAAAATTTAAATATTTCAAAAATAAGCATTAAATAGTAATCATTTCTTTCTATTTTATTTCCATTCCCTATTGCTTACCAAGTAATTGATCATATCCCATAAATTTTGGCTTAACTTTCTTCTTTTAAGAGGTTTGTTTCTCTTTAGCTGATTTAATAGTTTATAGTTCTCTATTGATAAATTTTACCATTTCTTCTATTAGGGATTTAGTTTTTTCTGTGTTTTGTATATCTTTGTTTGTATCGAATTTGAAACCCATGCATCTTAATTTTCAGTAATGAGCACACACTGACCAAGTATTGTAAGGAATTGTTCACTTACTTTTCTCCCCATATTTTTCCTTCTAAGCCTCATCACAAGAACTGGACATCTCAGTAGCTATCAAGATACAGATCACTCACCAGAATATAAATGTCAGAAGTAAAATAACTAATATACGAAGTTTGATATAAATTATCTATGATAGACATTTTATGTTTTTATGTACCTATATATGAATCCCTGTCAGTTATTTTAGAAATTGATGAAAAATTAAAATAGTCCAAATTATGTAAATGTTGTATATGTTTTATGAAATAAGTATACCTTATGAACTTTAACACTATAATTAGAGATTACACAAAGATACAAATTTTAAAAAAATATGTTTTCCCAGCATTCCTTATAAATATGAAAAATTTTTCAACTATTAAAAGTGTATGTTAGCCCGGCAGTGGTGGCGCATGCCTTTAATCCCAGCACTTGGGAGGCAGAGGCAGGCGGATTTCTGAGTTCGAGGCCAGCCAGGTCTACAGAGTGAGTTCCAGGACAGCCAGGGCTACACAGAGAAACCCTGTCTTGAAAAACAAAAAAAAAGTGTGTGTTAATAAATAATTGGTTAAAAATATGACAAATTTAAAAATATGATAAAATATAAATAATGTAAAATAAATATATTTAATAAAGTTTATGAATGCTTATATTTAGTTTCTCTAAAAATGTTTAGAAATTTTGTTAGACTACTGCAAGAGAAGAAAATTCTCAGTTGAGAAAAATGTATGGTTGAATATATAGCAACATAAAGTTTAGTTTTCAAAAGATTTATAAAAATATTTTTCTTTTACCTTGCTACTTTTTCTCAGTGTACATGATAATGTTGATATGTAAGAATAAAGCACATGTAATGACTTAACATTCAAAATATGTTTCTGACTCTAACATTGCTTGCCTTATTGCTTACAATTGGCTAGAACATATAAAAACTGCACCCTCATAATTTCCTTATGTGCCACAGAGAGCCAGTAAGTAAAATTTGTACTCATCATTTAGAATTAAGCTATGATCATTTGAATAATTCATATTTTGTTGTGTGCAATTCCTTAATAGGATCCTGGATGCATCCCTGGGAAGATCAAATTCTGAAGAAACAATGCTTTCTTTGGAATGGATTTCCAATCTCGTTGTCATCGTGACTCATCCTGTGACCATTCAACTCCCTTTCTTGATACAGCTTTAGAGATCCTTTCATGAGGCTCTTATTGTGATTTTTATATGTTTACTGCTCTATCAAATATGTCCAGGTAATACGTAGTAAAGAAGATTCACTGAGTTATTAATTGACCAGAGAACAATTTCTTGTCAGAATGGAGATAGATGGCTTAGCTCCAGCAACTTGTGCACACCTGTTTCACACTGTGCCACTGTGAACGAGACTTGGACAGACATAAACTGAATTGACAGATATCAAGAATGATAAGTACTAAATGGTAAATTAATAGTATATACTGTGTAATACTGAGATAATTTATTTATATATAAAATCTCACATTTAATTGTTTTGTATTACATTGTATTGTGTTTAATTGAGATGATATAAGAAGGTAAAATTCCATGAATGAACCCATTGACTAACTTTAAAATTAATCATTCATAATGACTAAAAGATTGAGACTCTAGAGATGTATTTCATTCCAGATCTCCATTTCTTTACTTTCTGTTTTATAATTTTCCTACATGGAAGCAGTCAATGTGCATATTAGGATGTACGTGCATCCTATCCTAGCACTAATGCCAATTATTTCAAACATCCTCTTAATCTGCTCACATAGCTCCTGTTCCATCAAATGTCATCCCTTAGATTAATGGCTTTGGACCACGCCTCCAACATGCAGGCAAGAACTCGTCCTTCATGGAGAAGCTGTATGACTTAATGTTGAGACAAATACACAAAATGAAGTGGGACCTAATGGATGCTGGTGGCATTAATTAGGTCATGGGTACAACCCAATACATATGTCATAAGATAGCTGTAAAACAACTTTCAATGTGTTTCTGGTTGGTAGCGATCCTCAATTCCCTCAAACGTATATTAGACTATTTGAGACCATGTTTGGTATTCTTGAGATATCTGTACCTCATACTTTGTTTCTTTTCTTGTACTGTGGTTGTCAAATATTTTTAAGCATAAATTAAGAATTTAGGTATAAATTTATTAAATGTAAGTTAAGTTATTGCTATTACACTTTTTCAACACTATCCATATGAAAACATTCTCATGGTGCCATCTAAAGTTTCCAAATGTCTTTATTAAACATTAAATCAATTTAGGAAAACCCATACATTTGGCATATTTGGAACAAATTATCTCTCTTCATTTCTGTGTATAAAAATGCAGGATGAACATTACGTTTTCATTATGTATTTTATTTACATTAAAAATGAATCCTAGAATAACCACATACTACGGTATTCTACTAGTCTCTCGCTTACTCACTCTTTATTCTTCTCAATTAGGAAACTTTTTCTTTCTCACATATTAGTTTACTTACTGTGCATGCAAGAAAATTCCTATAACACAGTTAAGACCCTGTGTGTGTGTGTGTGTGTGTGTGTGTGTGTGTGTGTGTGTGTGTAAAAAAGAGAGAATTGTCATTTATCTGTTTATGAGAGATGACAGACAATATTCTATCTCTCTATCATAATAAGAAGAATTAATGTAGAAAGGATATGATTATAGCTGAGAATCCAGTAACTTTCATAGTGTGGACTGCTCTGAACCTAGCTAGACTATCACTGTTAAGCACTGAGAATCCACTAGGAGGAAGAGGCTCAACATTAAGACCTAGAAAAGTTAGAATAAAGTTAGATGTAAAGTCATAATTCTAACCAGTTGTTTACTTAAAAATCAGCTACAGATATGAAAAAGTGACAGTACTCAGGGCAGAAAGAACTTGAGCGTTTCCTATGGATGAAACCGTAGCAAGGCAGGACTGAGATGGAGATATCACTGAAAAGGGAGGAGTGAGGGAACAGAAAAACTGAACAAATTAGCAAATGGTGGGCTTTTCATGGCATAATAATTAGCATTCATTTTATCAGATGAACAGAGAAAGCAAGTGGCTTCTTTGATGGCAATAATAGAAACACACTCACTGTCAATATTTACCAAAAAAGAAAATGAAAGCAATGTCAATTTCAAAATTAAATGAAGAACCATCATTTCATATTTTCGTAGATATTAATCATAAGAGAAAATATTCAGAACAAACACCAGCATCAGCAGTGTGAAATATTAAAGCATTTTCTGTTGAGTTGGGGGAAATAAAAAGAATGACATCTGTAGCTATAATCATTTTATATTACCTGGTAGGTACTTTAACCATTCCAGTGTGGTAAATAAAAATATAAGATGTGGAAAATTCTTTAAAAGCAATCTGCTAAGATACTAAGATGATAGATTCACCATAAAAGAAACTAAAGAAATGTAATGAAAAATATTGAACTAATAAGCAACTTTAATGAACAACAAAGGTAGTAATAAGCTTTAAAATTTATTCCATTCAAAATGACACCAAGTCATCTCAGATACATTGGAAAAAATCTTTAAAATATCCAAAATACCCATAAAAATCACAAATGTTACTATTAAGAAAATTTTAAGGATATATATTAATTTTGTTTTTTTTAATTTTTACAAGAATGCAAACTCAATTTGTTAAAACACTTACTTACAATCAAATTTTCCACAAAATAAATACAATGACATTAAACATCTCTTAGAGTATTTGAAAAGAAGAACATAAGTTGTATGTAAAAATTCAAACTGAAAACAATAACAATCATGACATGTGTAGAAATAGCAAAGTCTTCAGACACATCTGAAGAGGATATCGAATCCCAACAGAGATGATCGTGAACCACCATGTGATTGCTGGGAATTGAAATTAGGATCTCTGTAAGAATTGTCAGTGCTCATAATTGCTGAGCCATCCAGCTCAAGGGGAGGCCTGAAGGCCTGACACTTTTACTGAGGTTATGGTGTGCTCACATAAAGGGGCCTATCATGACTGGCCTCTGATAGACCCAACAAGCAGCTGATTTATACCCAACCAATGGACAGAAGCTTCTGACCTCTGTGGTTGAATTAGGAAAAAGCTGGAAGAAACTGAGGAAGAGAGTGACCCTTTAGGAGGACCAGCTGTCTCAATTAGCCTGGAACCCCAAGATCTCTGGACCACCAAACAGGCAGCATACACCACCTAAAATGAGGCCCCAAACACATATACAGCAGAAGATTGCCTGGTCTGGACTCAGCCCGAGAAGATGCACCTAACCCTCAACAGACTCGAGACGCCAGGAAGAGCGTCATCTGGTAGGGAGGAGGGTGGGGAGTGAGGACATCTTCCAACCTCATGGAGACAGGATTGGGGGTAGGAGGTATGGTATGTGGAACAGTCGGAGGGTGGACCAGGATGGGGATAAAATCTGAACTGTAAAATAGTTTAAATAAAATTTAAAAAATGAAAATGGTAAATAAACTGTATAACAATACCGTAAGGAAAAAAAAAGGAAAAAGAAATAGCAACGTTGAAAAGCTAAAAGTACTCAGATTGTCCATTGCTTCTTCAACAGATACAGAGTGGTATTGTCAGAAAGTCTAAGAAATATACCACCCAACCATTAAAAAATCAATAAACATTACACCCATGTGCACATCATCTTTTTGTCAGACAGAAAATAATGCTGGAATATAATTTAGAAATATGATGTTAAAACCAGTCACTTTCATGTATTCCAGCCATAAATGGGCAGAATTTAAAATATAAGCACAATTACAATGTTCCTGGCCTTGGTATCAGCTAAAATCAAATGCTCAAACATGAATATATGACAGAAAATCGGATTTTAATGAGCATAAGTAATGATCAACAAAATAAATAGTAAGTTATGCCATGATCAAAGACAGGGAATTCAATAATGGAAAGATGTCAATTTTTCCCCACTTCACTTAAAGAATTCAGTTAATTGAATTAACTTAATATTAATAAAATTCCAAACTAGTAGTCATGAAGTTATTATCAATATTTTTGTAAGCTTTATATGGAAAAGTAAAAGATCCCAAATAGCAAATATGTTGAAGGATTGAGATAGTCCAATGTCGAGATTCATTTTAAACCTGAAGTTAACAAGAACATATGACCTTGACAAAGGAGAGAAACTCAGTAATGTGGTAGATGCCCCAGATGCCCCAGAAATAGATACCTACGTGTATAATCAGCCAAGCAATGATATAACCATAAATAAAATGCTGAAAAAACAGTTAGGCTCTACAATAAATACTGTAAAAGTATCAAATGCAAAATATGAATTCAGTCAAATTCTTATAACAGCCACAAAAATAAACACAAAAGGATTTTTATAACCACATGAAAAGTTCATATTGAAACCTTGAATAACATGAGTACAGATATGAGGGCATGGGTATAAGTTATGAAATTAATGATTGATAAGTACAATGTCCCTAAAATTAAAAATAGTATGTGAAAGATGGCATGAAAAAATAATAGGATTTTAATAACAGATTTTGGATATAAATTTTGTAAATTATATAAAAACCTATTATCCAAAATGTAAAAAGGACTCTTAATCCACAATGTTAATTTTATATTAAATACCTTAACTGATATTCCATCAAACATGATATACAGATGGTAGATAAGCATAGGAAAATGTACTATGTGTCACCAGGGAAATGCTCATTTAAGAAGAAAGATACAATAGCACATTGTGGTCAATGGGAAGACTTCAAAACTCCTGTATCACTGAAGGATAAGGGTGTGAGGGTCCTAGAACTACACGAAGTCTCATTTGCTGCTGGTAGGAACATAATAATGATACAGACATTTTGAGACACACTTTAGTAGTTTCCTTTATCTTACATGGAAACAATCATGCCTGAAACTCTATTCATAAATTACCAGCGTACATAAGGAGTCAAATTGGTTTCAGATAATGAATGGGCAACCTGTAGTTCATCATATCGTTGAATATTACCCTGTGATGAAAAGAAATGACCTATCAATCAGAAAACATGGAGGACATGTAATTCTAATTTTTATTGGATTTTTTTTATTTACATTTATAATGTTATCACTTTTCTCAGTTTCCCCTCCAGAAACTCCCTATCCCATCTCCCCACCCCCCACCTCGGTTCTTTGAGTGTGTTCCCCCACTGACCCTCTCACTCCTGCCTCTCTGCCCTTGCATTCCCCTAAACTTGGGCATCAAGCCTTCACAGGACCAAGAACCTCTCCTCCCATTGATTCCCAACAAGGTCATCCTCTGCTACATATGCAGCTGGAGACAGGAGTCACTCCATGTGTAGTCTGTGGTTGGTGGTTTAGTCCCAGGGAGCTTTGGAGGGTCTGGTTGGTTGATATTGTTGTTCTTCCTATGGGGTTGCAAACCCCTTCAGCTCCTTCAGTCCTTTCTCTAACTCTTCCATTTGGTTCCCTGTGCTCAGTCCAATGGTTGGCTGCAAGCATCCGCCTCCGTATTTGTCAGGCTCTGGCATAGCTTTTCAGGCTCCTGTCAGCAAGTACTTCTTGACATCCACAACAGTGTCTAGGTTTGGTGTCTACATATGGGATGGATCCGCAGATGGAGCAGTCTCTGAATGGCCTTTCCTTCAGACCCTGCTCCACACTTTGTTGTTTCTGTATTTGCTCCCGTGAATATTTTGTTCCTCCTTTTAAGAATGACTAAAGCATCCACAATTTGGTCTTCCTTCCTTTTGAGCTTCGTGTAGTTTCTGAATTATATCTTGGATATTCCAAGCTTTGGGGCTAGTATACACTTATCAGTGAGTGCATTCCATGTGTGCTCTTTGGTGACTCGATTACCTCACTCAGAGTATTTTCTAGTTCCAACCATTTGCCTAAGAATAAGACACGTCATTCTGTACTACTAAATAAAGTAAGCAAATTTTAAATATCTACAGGCATTGTTTAATCATGATTTCCAAATTATGAGAATTAAGAATTACCTAGAAGAAAATTTCACAGTGTATCAGTGTTTTGTTTTAAAAAGAACTATCTTGAGATCAAAATCTATTCCTGAACACGAGCATCATCATCCCACTAGCAAGGAGCCTGGGATGAGTCGAAGGCAATCAGGATCTGAGCACAGGTCTGTCTCTCCTTGCTTCCTGAGAGTGGATTGAATGTGACCATCTTTTACCCATACATCTTCCCTTTCCACGTACTTTCAAATTGTGAGCCTAGATAAATCCTTCATCCCTTAACTTGTTTTTGTCAGATATTGTGTCTCAGTAGCAAAAAAATAAATAACTCAGTATCTATTCTAAAAAAGAAACTATACAGACAAATAAATATATCAGAGGGTTTTAGGAATTAAAGAAAGAGGGAGGAATGAAAACCAAACATACGGATTTTTAAAAATGCTATTTGTATCAATAAGATTTGTCCATGTCTGTAGAATATATAAACCACAGTGAGTGAATAATGACATATTCAAGTACAGTCAACAGTTTCAACAATTATGCCTCTCTTGTCAAGGTTTGGTAATGACACAAGGGATAAATAGAAAATATACTTCTCTCTAAATTTTGCTCAATTTTCTTTAAAAAAAATAGAAAAAAGCCTTCTGCCTGTATTTATTGAACTCATTATTTACTATTTATAGATATTAATATGCAATGACTCCACTCTTAGTCAATAAATATTCAATATCAACAAAATGTCCTTACAAGATTCCCCGCACACTATTTGTTGACATGTTATATACATTATATTATATTGTTATGACATGTTGTATACATTCTTACCTTGAAGTACTCTGAATAGACAATATATGAATACTGTAGATTGAAGTCAACAAGAGAAAGACAGACATCAGCAAATGAATATTAAATAACCTCATGACATTCAAGTTATTGTGTGGACAACAGTGGATTTTGATTATGAGAGTTGGTGGATAATCATCTTTTGTGGAGATGTTAGTGTGTTATAAACACTGACACTAGATAAAGAAAATGAGGCTTTTGCAACTTAAAAGCTGACTGTGAATTGTATAAAACTATATTTTTCTCTTTTACAATATTTTCTTCTCTCGTCTGAACAAAAAAAATCTACTTTATAATTTAAGCCTTCATTTTCAGAAGGACCCAGTGTGGAAGACTTGAAATAATAATAATGAAAGTTGTAATTTTATTAGTATACTGTGCCCTCTGTAATGAAGTACCAGAATTGGGGTAGATAAACACTAAAATATATGCTCACACACTTCTAGATGCTGGAAGACTAGGATCAGGGTGTCAGCAAACTTGGTATTGTTTGAGAACTTCCTCCTTGGGTTACAGCTGGCTGCTTGCTTGCTGAATTCTTTTCTAGTCTTTTCCCTTTGAATGTGTATCTGGTGTCTTTTGGTGAGTGTGTGGAGTTTGGTTTTGGTTTTGGTTGTTTGAGCTTAGGTGACCAAGAAGCAATTCACTATGTGTCCTATATTGGCCTCAAATTTTCTCTCTGAGATTGCAAGTGTGTCACACCATGCCAGAGGCAAAAATCTCTTCTTTTTCCAGTCAGATCAGAGTTCATGTTAATGAGCTCTTATTGATATAATCACCTCTTCATATGTGTGTCCATATATGCATATATGCATACATATATATGCATATATACATACATACACACATATACATTTATATATATACATATATATGTATACATATATATACATATACACATACACACATACACATACACATATACACATACATACATATACATATATATTTGCATGTATATATGTATCATTACTATCAGGCAACAGGTAGCAAGATGGAAACTTTGGGAAATTCCACATCAGGATGTATGAATATTCTAGAAATATAGTGTGAAGCTTCTCAAAAGGGGAAGACCTGTGTTATCCTAGCTTTTCATCTGGACACAGCTCCTAAATGTGATTTAATTTTGTTCTATGTCTGTGCACCTGAAAACCAATGATAAACATGAAAATTCTTAATGCACCTTATAGCCAAAGTTCTCTCATGCAAAAGTTGGGCAACGATGTGTATCTGTACTTGTCCTTATTCTCATTATACTGATAAGTAAATGAGACAGCTTCCCATTTCCACTTGACACTAGATGAATATAACTATGAGCTATCAGAAGCCATGAAGACTAATGTAAAGCATTAACACTGTAGGAGATTAAACACTTTAAGTAGGTCTCTGAAACTGTAGACCATCAGATACAACTCCTGAACTCCTAAGCTTGAAATGTCAAACAAATAGAAATCCATTACTTTTAAAACATCATTAAAAAATACCTATATCAGAGAGACATGACACAGCTATATGTATTTGGTTATAGAATTTCTATGCATCATAATTAGTTCCTGCCATTAGACTGATGGATAAATTAAACCCAGAGGGCAAAGTAGGGGAAGAATGGAGGCAGATATAATACAGAGATTTCCTAACAGGGCAAACAGCCTCAATCCAAGGTAAGGAATCCCAGGGAGAGAATAAAGCAGGGCTGTTTCACACAAGACCATGATTCTGTGGTCAGTGGTGTATGAAGCAAGAACATACCCACATGTGTACACTATAGGAAGGCTAGGATTATAGGAAGTATCAGGGAACTGAACTTTAAGATGAAGAATTTGATGATTATGACAACTGACATATCAAATGAACCTTAAATACATTAACTGATGGATGAAGTGCACCGGAAATAATCAGACTGTAACCCATGCCCAAATTTCATGCAATTGTATTTAAAATAATGAAAATATACTATAAATTTTAATTGGATTTTCAGGTATATCCAATTTTGTTAAAGGCTCTAAGTTTCCGTGAGAGAAAGCAATGATTGTATCCTTTCTTCCCTGAACTCACAAGCTTGCATTTCACAGTGATATTTCTATTTTCTTTTTTTCTTTTATTTTTACTAGAAATGATAAATTTTATTTGGCTTATAAAAACTATAGTCAAAATATTTTACCAGGACAACCTATGCTTTATGATATATTATTTTTGTAATCTTTAAAGGTAAAGCATAATTCCATCATTTCCCCAATCCTCTCCTCCCTCAAACCCTGCCTTTCACCAGACTTCATCTACCTTGGATACTCCTCTATCACTCCTTTTCAAATTCACTTATTTAACTATAATTGTCACACACACACACACACACACACACACACACACACACACACACAGACACAGTGGAAAGAGAGAGAGACAGAGAGAGAGACAGAGAGAGAGACAGAGACAGACAGAGAGAGAGAGAGAGAGAGATTACTGCTTTACTGCTTTGCATATTTTCAGTGCTTTGCATATTTTCAGGTTTTACTAGTGGGTATGCTGTTCCCTGGGGAGGAGGAATACTCCCTCTCTCAGTAGTCCTTAGATGTTTATAGCTTTGTTTAAGGATTTCCCCCACCATATTAGCATGTCTATTACACTTGTTCAGGTCTTGTTTAGGCATCTCAGGTTTCTTGAAGTAACTTGGGTGAAAAGCCCCTGTCATTTCAAGGAGGTACAATTTCCAGATCCTTTGGCTCTTTCTATATCTCCTTTTTTTCCAATATGCTTTCTGCATTTTGACTAGCTGTGGCTTTATATAACAGTCCGTCTTTGGTGGTAAGAGAAGCTCCTTCCACAGGGGTGAGTTGAATAAGGAGTAAGTGTGTAAAGAGAAACACAGAGAAGGCAGTTGGGACTTGTACTGGCTTAGGAAAGTGGGAGTAGTCAGTTCTCTTCTGAGACCTATATCTTCATTAGCCATGGGATGCTGGCTAGCTTTAGAGTGACAAACATCATTTCCCCCTCTGTTCAATGGGCCTTAAGTCCAATTAGACAACTATTGCTGCAAGCAAAGCATGTATGTAACAACTGAACCTTCAGGATTTCTTGCCATATTAATCATTGTTGTAGAGCATAGACAACATAGCTGGAGTAGGACTAGTGACACACCCCTTCCCCTTGGCAATCGACAGCACTTACTGGTATTAGGAAAGCTAGTCCTCCTGGAGAAGGTTTCAGTTCAGATCTAGCTTCATCCTTTTAAGTCTTTTATGGACACTTGAGCAATAAGAATTGCTTTCAATCTCAGATAGGCAACCAAGAGTGGCTTTCATTGTCTTGGAAGCCTTTTAGATTCCCCGGACCAAAAACTTGAAAGAGGAGGTTTCAATATCCTGGAAGTATTGTCAGTCCAAGTAGCACAGCTTTTGTAACACCATGTGTCTGTGTCTGTCTATGTGTATATGTACACAGTTATATGTATGACATGTAATTTTAGATTAATATGCAAAATGACATTTTCTTAGGGATTTTCCCAACACCCTAGTGTTATTATCATTCTTGTTCTTTCTCTTGGGTTTACATTACTCCATTGCACTTAGGCATGGTTATTCCTGTATTTCAGTCCATAAAATCTTTCTGTACACATTTATTTCTTGGTTAAAGCTGGCTCATTGTTTGCTCTTTACTGTCCTTTTTATCTTCATGTCAATCTTGTCTTTCACTTTTTAAAATCTTCTGACAGATGGTCACATACAGTTTACCAAACTCATTCTTTGAAATATCTCCAAGCATTTCCAGTTTTGCAGATTTCCCTCCCCCACATCCATCTTTTTCCTACTGTTTTTTCTCCATCTCCTCTTTCTTATCTTCCCTTCTCATTACCCACCCACACCCTCGGAGTAATTCAAGTTTTATTTAGAATGAGTAAAAATGAATGTGCTTCAGGCCCTAGACCATGTAGGCCAAGCTTTGCCTGAAGACAATATTTACAGCTGAGTGATAAATTCGGATTGTTATCAAGGGGTTGACAGCCTGTTAACTGGAGCAGGGCTGGAAGTATTGTCATAAAATTGCTGAACTCAGGAAAGTAAATATTTAATGGGTCTTGCAGTAAAAACAAGTTGATAAATAGAAACCAAGGAAGTAAGAGAGTATGGTCAGTTCGAAGAGGAGTTCTGATAGGGCTACGTTTGGCAGAATTGAATCTTCCTGTCCAAGAGACATTAAGGTAGGATGTCTTTGTTTTGAAGAACTAGAAGAACTAGAACTATGATTAAGTCTAAGGCTCAGATATATACAAAGTTCATTTCTTGGCATAGAAATTCAAATGACAAAAAAGAGATCATTTACCAGATTCAAGTTACTAGCTTGGAGTTAAACTGCATTTCTAAGTCTGTCTCAAATTTTGTTCAAACATATGTTTGAAGAAACAGTTCTGATGCATGGGAGGTAGGTAAAAGTATTATATTTACAACTGGCCCATTCTGTAAATTATCTGTTAGGCCAGTCCTATACCCTTATTCAACCTATAATCTATGACAATTTAGAGGAAATCATGGAATGGACAATGTCAAGAAAGAGCAACCTTAGTACTCTGAATTTGTCTTTGGAAAGATATAATGAAGAACGTGAACAAGGAAGAATTTTCACAGACCTTTACTCCATGCTAGGCAGTTGGGAAATGCATGCAGCCTGCAGGTTAAGATATAAGCAACTACTTCTGAAGAAAGTAAACAATACCAAAAGTGAAGTATGCAGATGGTTGTCCAAGATGAACATGAATTGTAATCTTCATGTTCTACATCATCTGTAGACAGAGTTGGCTGAACTTCACTCATATTTGCCTGAGGAGTTCATCAGTCGTTCCACTTTAAATCCCACATGTTCTTCGTATTCAGTCTTACAGCCAAAAGTAATGTAGATAAAATGAACCTTCAGACATGTTGCAAGAAATACAGATGTTTCCTCTCTAAAGGATGACTAGCTACTGACCTTCAAGCCCGTATCACAAGTGGCCTTTGAGAGGGGAAAACACTGATAGAGTGAACATGCTAATAGAGCAAATATATAGTATAAGCCAACACTCTGAAGGAGAAACATGGTCCTCCCAACTTAAGCCTTGATTCCCAACGTTCCATTATTGTCATTTTGCTATTTGAACATTTTATACAATATTTTGTTTCATATTCACTTTTCTCCTTCTAACATCTCCCAGATCCACTTACCTTTCCTACTAAATGAGCTTCTTGTCCTCTTTCATTTTTTCATCTAACCTATCATGTCCACATTTTGATGATGAATACTCAAGAATATACAGCCTTCCACTAGAACACAGTCATCTTATGAGGGGTTACACACACACATAAAGGAAATTGACTCTTTCACTCCCAGGAATTGCAAATACTTCCTCAGGAAAGGTTGAGACTTCATGCCCATCTCTTGATGTTTCAGTTTTGTCCTGCTTGAGCCTGTATGTTCCTTAATAACCCCTAAAAGTCCATATGTGCAAATAAATTGCTGTGTCTAGAAAATATCATTTCCTTGTAGTCATCCATGAAGAAACTGTGTCTAAACAGATCATAGGCCCTGTGGGAGAACCTGATGCTACTATTCTAAATGAGTTCAGTATTGAATAAACTCTTAATGACTTACAACCATAGATTAGTGCCTCTTTCAGTGCTCATCAGAGAAGGCTCTTTATTTTGTGGATGATAATTAACATGATGGCATGCTGCTGGTCAAAGTAGAGAAAACAAAAGACTAGAGAAAATCCTCACACTGCTTCAAGTGGGACAACATTGAACTTTTTATTTATGAAGGCAAGGTAATTCTTTTTCTCTTAAGTAAATGCAAGATATTGTCCTGAGTAACAAATCAAAGTTTTGCTTTGAATTCTTTTCAGGAATCCTTTTGCCTGTACCTGCAGGTTGATTAAAACTGGTCCACATAAAGGTCCAAATAAGACTAAAAAGAAGGAATATGGGACTGGGTAGATCCAGTCATCTCAGTGTGAATAAATAACACAGATTTTGGTACATAGGGGACACACAGTAAATAAATGCTTCTGACAAATCATGTACATAGCAGGCTATGGGTAAGTAGCAGTTCTGTATAACTATTTCTTATAGAATCTCAATTGTAATGTTCTTTAACATATCATGACAATATGATTTATTATTAAAACTGAGATACTTTTGAGAATAAAATAGGAAGCTATTAATAATTAAGTTAGAAATACAGATATCAACTGGGTTTTTGGTAGGCACAACTGGGAATATATTTTTAAATATAAATAAATTTTTTATAAATTCTTTCATAAACCTATTTATTCAAATCCCAGGAAGGATATCCAATTCAGATTTCTGTTCCAGAGAAAACTAACAAGAAATGAGGAAATATGGATATATAAAAAATATGAACAAGTATTACTGAGAGATATTTATACTCTTTCTAAGAAAAAACAGAATAGATATCACACTGGATTTATATGAGGACAATGACCCTGATGCCATCTTAAGTCAGGAGAAATCATCTGTTAGAAGTAATTATTTCTCAATGCATTAAATCTCAAAACATATAAATCTAATCTTCCCCTTCCTTTTCTCCCTTCACCATGTTGATATTTTATTGATTGATTCACTATGCTAAGCTATAAATTAGTGATTGGGACTAAAGGACAAAGGGAAGACAACTGGAGGAAGAAATAATAAGACATTCACACAGAGTTAAAAAGGTGGGGGAACTACTGACTACAAACTGATTAAAGAAGGGAAACATATTGACTGTGAGTTATGATGCATGAAGACATGAAGGATATGAAATAATATAATGAGTTCAGAAATGGAAGGACACTACCTATATTTTGTCTTTGTATATGTATTGAATTCATAGGGAGGTTTCCAAGCATGTTAAAAATTTGATTCTGTGGTTGATGTACTTACGTGGTGATATACTGCCATAATGAATAGTAGCCATCCTGTATTACAGGAGATAATTAGGCTGTTGGTCATTCTTGCCAGTCCAGCCTGAGTAAGAAGTCAGTCAGAGCATAAACTACAGTGTCTCCTAATTGAGATGACATCATGTCAGTCAACACAGGAGCAAAACCTGTATATTTTCAAAGAAATACAATAGGCCCAAGATGTCTAACAATGAATTGAGTTTTAGAAACTGTTAGGATATCTGTGGAGCCATTTTTCTACAGTCTGTGAAAAGGATTGGGAATAAGTGTATAACATAAACGTCATCAATAAATAATTTCACTGTTAATGAAAAATCAAATAAGCCTATTTATATATTCATTTAAATACCTATCCTCATTTAAAACCTGAGGGATTAATTTGGCCTTCTTTATCCTCTCCATGTGTTCTTTAGCTATCACATAATGGCAAAGTCAAATAAGTTCTTTGGAAGATCACAGAATAACATCAGCTAATGTTAGTAATTAACTCACTTGCTGGCAGATCTACACCCTACATAAAACAGTGTATTATTTTCTGTAGAAAACCTTGCCAGATTAGTTCATGGTCTTGACTTAATTCCTGACTCACTTTCCAATAGAACTGTTCATTCTCCCCATGTGTATCTGACCTTTGACCACTTATTTTGTTCTTACCTTTGCAATACTAATTTAAAAGATAACTAGAGACAAGAATATTAAGTTAACTTTGGTATATTCCCCATTGTTTTTAGCAAATTGACTTTCCCCAGTTCAACATGATAAAAGGCCTTCATTCGGATGCCATCAGGAAAATTCATCATACATATTTTACATTTATGTCCCTGTTATCAAAAAAGAATTCAAATCTATATAATGACTTCCATATTTTAACATTTATACATCTTGTCATAATATTATCCTTATTATATACTTTATCTTGTTTAGCAATATGTTATCACAACAGGCTACAAAGGCTGGCATCGTAGTATCCTTTAGGTAGATGATGAAACTGATATATATAGAAAATATGTAAATGATTATTAATATATATTGCAGATCACAAAGTTGTGATCTGCCATCCCATTTCTAGAAAATTCAGTTACATACAAAAATAGTGTGTTTACCTTTTTCTCTTCCATTTTCTTTTTAGGAGAACCGCATCACTTAATATAGGGACTTCAGTAACTAGAGTTTCCAAGAAAACTTATGGTAGGTCATCAGGTTTTGAGGAACTAGCCACTGAACAATCCTCTATTACAGACAAAATTTAAGGAAGCTGGTACAATAAGGAGGGGGTGGGCTTAATCCTGTGGAAAGTATCCAACTGATCAGTTACAGCAAGATGTGTCATTCTCTGCACTAGCAGGAAAGAAGAAACTGAGGCAGACAGATTTTTTCCCTCTGCTTCTCTCTCCTATTGAGAGTGAGAACCATGGAGTTTGGTATAGTACATTCTCCTTCAAGACTGCATTGTTAGTAGAGGCAAGCCTTCTCCTGCCATCAGGACTTCTGAACTATATCACTGAGAGAGAATTTTCATGGCAGGCTGTTACCTTGCAGTGCCATCCTGCTGTATAAGTAACATGTAGATGTGATGCCTCTGGTATTTAAAGCTTCTCTATAAACCTCTACCAGACCACTGGTAGGCTGCAATCTTCTCAGGAAATCCTCCTACTATCTTATATTTGTGTGTATTTGTCAGCATTGTATGAATGTCTTGATGTCTATTACCTACCAGTAAACAATCGTGATCAAAATTACAATGATTAATAAACCAATATTAGAAAGCCCCAATTAATGTTCAAAAACCCCCTTAAGAATCTGTGATCTCAAGTTTTATACAGGAAGACTGAAACACAGACATGTTAAAAATGACATAGAAATTCACTCTCAAAGCAAAGCATGCCAGCTCAGTTGTTCACTTGGCATTTTTTTAAAATAGTGATGAGTCATCTAGAATCCAGCTTTATTTGTGTTGAGTTTTCGCATGTAATATATTATCTGGGCACATTCTCCTAGGAAGTAGAAAAGCTAATTAGCTAACTCATGTTTTGTAGTAGCTGGACTCAGAAGCTGTTGCTGTTCTAAGGACGTCACAGGTATTGCCACACAAGTATTTAACATCTAGGAAGGAAAATTTGTAAACATGCTAACAAAAAGAATGGAGTCTCCTCCCCCTCCACCACCACATATAGACATATGTCATTTTCTCCTTTCTTAAGAGTGAAGCCAATTGAATCAATCAATCTTCTGCCCAAGGAACCATTCCCCAGAAGGTTGAGTTTATTTTACATCATCTCAAAAAGATAGGAGGAGTAAGTAGCCCTTTAATGAGATTATGTACGTTTTCTTCCCAGAATTCCCCTTATCTAGCCCAGTCTCTCTAAAAGCACCATGTTATTTGGTTAGGCATACCCACTGTCCTGAGGCTTCATTCAACAATACAGAACTTTTAATTTTTTTTTCTTTCTTTTATTTTGGATGCTGGCCAAGTTTACTTTCTCTGGTATATTTGACTTTTACATGTTTTACCCTAGTACTCCCCTTCCAACCATATGGGTACTTGTCTACCACATGGCAGACCTCAATGGCTGTAAGAATAAAAAGAATGGCCTTGTATTTATCTTCTTTATCTTATTCCTTCAGGAAGCTTCAGAGGTTTACAGCTTGCCTGACCTGGGTCTTTCTTTTCCTTTCCTTTCCTTTCCTTTCCTTTCCTTTCCTTTCCTTTCCTT
>NW_021604568.1:10403220-10488548 GCF_004785775.1 Grammomys surdaster | reverse complement strand
TCCTTTCCTTTCCTTTCCTTTCCTTTCCTTTCCTTTCCTTTCCTTTCAATTCCTTTCCTTTCCTTTTCTTTCCTTTCTTTCCCTTCCCTTCCCTTTCCCTTTCTTCTTTTCTTTCATTTCTTTTCTTTTTTCTTTCTTTCTCTCATTAGTTTTTCCTTAAAATCTGTTGGTTTATTCATGTAAAACAACCACAATAAAATACAAAGGGCAACAGCCAACTATAGCAACAGCAACAAACAAAACCCAGCAGGCCTAGATGAGAAGAGTATAACATTATTAAGAAGATTCAGTTAGGGAAATACTGACAGATATGATTGTTCTGTAAGCTTTCATTCTGTATAAGTCTAATGTAGGATTAGTGACCAGTATGTATTAGCATACATACCATGTTTAAAAATATAAATATGCTGCAAATTATATACTTACACTCACACCAGTAAATTTGTCTTTAACTGCTCCATGCAGTAATTTCCAAGGTATGCTTCCTGCTCTTTGAGTAGCACTCACAAAGCGCACATAAATATAAACACTGTCCCTGTTTGGTGACACATTGTTTTGTTACTGGTGTCACTCAAACTCCTGACAGCTCTTAGTGTTCTTTATTATTATTATTATTATTATTACATATTATAATTTATTTCTTTATTAAATTAGTTATTTTATTTGTTTACATTTCAAATGCTGTCTTCCTTCCTGGTCTCTCCCCAACAAAGCCCCATTCTCATTCCTTTGCCTCTAAGAGGGAGCTCCCCCACCCACCACCCACTCCTGCCTCTCACCCCTCTAGCATCCCACTTCTCTGGGGCATGAAGCTTCCACAGGATCAAGAGCCTCACTTCCAACTGAGGCCAGATAAGGCAGTCCTTTGTTACAGATGCAGCTAGAGACATGGGTCCTACCTATCATGTTTACTCTTTGGTTGATGGTTTAGTCCCTGATAACTCTGAGGGGTCCAGTTAGTTGATATTGTTGTTCTTCCTATGGGGTTCCAACCCCTTCTGCTCCTTCAGTCCAACCCATAACTCTTCCATTGATGTCTCTGGGCTCCAATTGTTGGCTGTGAGTATCTGAATCTGTCATCAAGCACATTTTGTCCTTAGCAATAGTGTTGGAGTTTGGTGTCTGAGGATGGAATGGATCACATGGTAGGGTGCTCTTTGGATGGCCTTTCTTTAAGTCTCTGCTCCATTTTTGTCCCTGTGTTTCACTTAGATAGGAACAATTCTGGGTTAAATTTTTTGAGATAGGTGGGTGGCCCCAACTGCTGATAAAATTTCCTTGAGCTACTGTTTAAGCCCTTTCTTAAATAACATTATTAATGCAAATAAGAATCCTGAGAGGAACACAGACTTTCTGGTAATGCTGTCTAGAAATGTGCCAGATTTTTGTAGTCCAGAACAAAGAAATATAGACAGAAGAAGAAAAGCAGAAACAGGGAATATTTATTAAAAAGAAAAAAAGAAAAGAGAAGAAAAGAAAGACTAACCCTAACCCTATCCCTGAGGTGGCTAAAATAAGGAATTTTAGTAGCTCAAAAGTTCATGTTCTACAAAAAAAATAAAATTTTTATGCTACATAGCATGAATTTTTAATGCCATTTTAATATTAGTGTGGTGTCACACATAGCTGCATGACTCATTAGCATCTTAAAGTCCCACCCAGGAATGTGCATTTTCCTATTATACCAACTTCTAGGCTACCTCCAGGCACTCTGGTGTATCTCTTTGACTGAGCCAATAGCCAGATTTAGCTGTGAGGTTTCTAGCTTTAGTCTTTACCAAGCAGTCTCAGACACATTCTGATTTGGGAGACTTGGCACATGTTTTCTGGACCTCATTCTCTTCACTACTCTCCTGCCTCATCACAGTGGCCATTATTTCCAGAACACTTAGCTTTATAGCTTTCTTTTCAATAACGAGATATTATTTTGAAAATGATACATGATTGGCTACAAAGAGTATGAAAAGAGCATCTAATAGGCACATCGACAAACCTGTGGGGAGGAGTGTTGCTCTGTGGAACTCTGGGTGTCCTAAATCCCAAGTCTCAAGGAGGAGCAAAGAGATATCCAATCTCTGTAGTTTCTGAGATCTTACATATTTTCTCCATAAAGGTCTAAGACTAAAACTTTGTTGCCAAACTAAAATAAAAATGTATTGGTCCACATCATGGTGAGTGAAAAGCAAAAATTACTATAGGCAAGACAAAAACAAATAGGAAAGAAAGAAAGAAAGAAAGAAAGAAAGAAAGAAAGAAAGAAAGAGAGAGAGAGAGAGAGAGAGAGAGAGAGAGAGAGAGAGAAGGAAGGAAGGAAGGAAGGAAGGAAGAAAGAAAGAAAGAAAGAAAGAAAGAAAGAAAGAAAGAAAGAAAGAAAGAAAGAAAGAAAGGAAGAAAGAGGGAAATATTTACCACATAAGCAGAGGACAGGAGCTATTGGCAGAGCAATGTCTTCTTCAAACAAAGGAAGGATGGAGAGTCTATGCATATTTCCACAGGAGTTGACTCATTCCCGAGCATCCTCATTTTAAAGGCACAAAGCACAGGGTTAAAAGATTATAGAGAGACAGGAATACTTATAAGATGTGTAGCTTGCATCATAGTTTCAGCTGAAAATAAAGCATCAGCACCAGACACTTCACAGAATCATAAACACAGGAGTCTGACTCTGTAGGTATCTGCCTCACCTAGTCTCTAACCAAAGTTTTGATATTCAAAAGTAACAGACAATAACCAACTGTTCCCTGTGTTGATTAACTTCGTGTAAGAATGTGCTATGTATCTGCCTGTGTTAGTGCCATTTTCTTCATATATAATATTGAGAAGCAAGGGGGCCAAGTTAAACACACTATATTTTGTGAGAAAGACAAATAAAATGATGTGAAAACACATGTTATAATACATGTAGTGAAGTGTATGGTTGATTTGGAAAAGATCAACAATGGAAGTCAAAATATAATTATGATTTCTGTCTTTATCCCACAGCTAAACAAGCAAATAATACCAAATTTATTTTGTATTTTTACATTCTCACGTTGATATGCTGATTGCAAAGCATTTTCAAAGCAATCTGATTATTGGGTTGCCACAGCACTGCAACAGTATGGTCAGGTACTGTGCATGCTCCGCATCTACCCCTGTTGTATAGGTATAGGGATGTGCCCAGGGATATTTGGCAATGAGTTATGGAAAGGCTCCAGGAGTAGCCTCCTGAAACTCATTCCCAATGCACTATCCTGTTTATACAAGTGCACAGCAGAATAGGAACTTGAGATACACTTTTGTTCCATTCACTTTTATTTTCCTATGAATTTTGTGTTGAGTATCTCCTTGCAATCTTAGGTGTGAATTTCTTTGAAGGGAAAGCCTTTAACCCTGTGTAAATTTTCCTCCAGGCAAGATTTCTAGCATTTAGCCTGTTATGCCAATGCTATTCCTTTTTCTGTTCATCCAAACAAGAGGTGTTTGCTTCAGCTAACAGGATCTGCTTACTGCCAGGTATATAAATATACTTGTAAATATTTTAACCTGCTTAGTTTATCTGTAGGCATGCAATGTCCTTTACTTCATTGAGTCCTGAACCTTGTCTTCATTCTATATGGTTTAGCAAGATTTTCTCTCATATATGATCATTCAATATCTCATATTTTTTTCTTCTTTTATTTGTAATTACATTTTGATAATATACTAGGTTGAATAGCTAGATATAGGCAGAATATTTTTATACAGTAAATATATATTCATTCCTCAGTGTTGTCTGTTGCCTGCTGCTTGAGGCAGGGATGAGCTATTTCTATTTGTTCTCCCCTACTTATGTAGAACAATAGAGGATTCTCTTATCTGACATCAATGGAAGAGGAGGCCCTTGGTCCTGTGGAGGCTTCGTAGGGGGAAGGTGGAGGAGCATCCTCATATAGGCAAAGAAGGGGGAATTGGATGGGGGTTTGCACAGGGGAAACCAAGAAGGGAGACAACATTTGAAATGTAAGTAAATAAATTAACCAATAAAAAATAAGTTTTAAGCTAAGCAATAGTTGATTACATAATGTACCGAAAATTTTAAATAGAGTCTATGTTTTTCAGGGCATCATGATTAATTTAGCACTATATTCATATTGTAGACAGTTAATGATAGTGCCTGTTGATGGCACCATCATAATTTGACAGGAATTGTTCTGGAAAGGATCATTAATATTCAGAAAGAAAGAAAATAGTAAATTGCTGAAAACCCCAGACTGTATATTGGTAAGGTGGTAGAACTGAATAGATTTACTCACATGGTTTGCGTTTATAGTCCACAGTGCTACCTACCATCAGGAATTATCCTTCATGTTTGGATGAACCTAGGATTTTTTTTAGTGCAGTACTTTTTTAAGTGAATATTGCTGATCGTCGCAGTATTGGCAATACGATGTTGTCAACATAAATTATCCTCACCTGGTAGTCTCAGAACATAAATATATCTAAATAAGAATTTTGACACAAAGCAGGTTCTGTCATATCTATAATGAAAGAAAACTTGTTGCATGATTTTACACAGCGATCACTGGTTTAGATCGAAATCCTATTTCAATCATTCTACTTATGGGTTTTTTGTTGCAAAACATGAAAATATCCAAATATCTTGATTGGTATTTAATTTTCTTTGATAGCTTCCCACAGACATAATAGGTCAGCTGATAAACTTCATCTGTACAAACTCAAAACATTTCTCTTTATCGAAAATGTAATTCCTCTGACCCTATTATCAGGTTAAATCTGAAAGAGAATGTATGTTCTTCATTTGCATGGAACATTTCCCCTCTAAATAAATACTCACCATCTAAGGATTTTTGAGTTCTAGGCTTGAGATGATCAAATGATGATTGTTCCTCCTCTTGCTTCTCCTCATCATCACCGTTCTCATCTTCAAGCTTTTCTGTATGCTTACCTTATGTCTAATGCAGACTAGTATTTAAAAAATCAATAATCAGGAATAATTAAAGTTTACTTTTTGACATGCTTTATTTGGAAGGTTAAAAGCTCTTCCTGTTCTAATTATGAGAATTCTCCATGACCACAGTGGAATAGCATTAAGACAGCTCTATAAATGGTGTACTATGAGGGAAACATACTGATTGTTGAAAAAGTGGCAAATCTCCAGGTGAGAAATTATGTTATAATCTGGAGTAGTTGATGGAGCATTATGACAGGATGGTATTTTGAAGATATTCCCTATTGTATGCATGATACTACATGGCTTATGAGACAAGATTGGTGTTAATGACTTTAAACCTTATAGCCTGAGGTGACTCTCAATAGAGGATTGCCATTTACCTCCACACTCCAAAGAAGTAAGATCATCAGAACATATGATTTCATAAGAAATATAAATGTTTTAGTTTTGAAATTATTAAGTTTAAGACATCAGCCATAGACCTCAGTAGAAATCACAACTGGATATCTGGTAATATACAAAATTTTACTATTAAATATTTTTATGCAACAAAAATATGGTATGTACTCATGACCCTCAGGTGAAATTATCTTCTTCCAGAATTTTCCAAACACGGCTACAAAGACACAGCAGGAGAATCTTTGATACTTTGCTGTTAACCCTTCTATCACCATTGTTTCATCACTTCTGACACAAACTGCTTCAGCAGTCAGAAGGCTACTCACAAGTGCAGTGTTTGTGAAGGGCTCCAAGGATGTAGTGTCTGATTTTCATTGTGGTCAAGGTTGATTGAAATGATTCAAACAGAATACACAGCCAAGAAGGAGAAAGACCAAGTCAGATAATTTAGGGCAGAGAACTGATAGTTAAAATTATGTGGAGTCCATCACAGCCTGTTAAAATCCATCTAGGAGACAGAAAAAGTCGTTTTGAATGGCTGCGATGTATATACTCTAATTTGCAAGGCGTATAGACATCTCATCTCAGAACTGTTTCCTGTTATTGTTATGTCTTTCCAGTCATCATTAAAATGATACCTGGGTATTAACCCACCCTATTGGGTAGATTCTCTGCAGATCAACAAATATGTACTCACTTATAGTAGTGCTATGTAAATAGATTGATGATTTCCTAATTCCTAGTAGCAATTCCATAGCATTTGTAAATTTATATGAGTAATTTTGAGCCCTCATTGGTATAAAAGCTGCAATTATACCTCTGTAAACCTTCATGTGTCATGAGCTAATTGCACTAGGATAGAAAGCAGGCTTGGAACTGATCTGCAAGTCAGGGAAGGTATTCCTTCTGAGCTGGCTGTGAAACTGTTCTCTGGTAACTAAGGGCTATAAACTAGCAATAGAAAATGTGTTGTGGATTCAAGTACAGAAGATGAAGTGATGACTATATTGATCACTACAAAACTTGAATACTAATGAGACACAAGGTGGATGATTTGCCTCTTGACACAACTGTGCTAACTTAAGACATAATAATAATTATTGTTTTAAATTCTTAATTAATCTGTGGAGCTAGTGATAGACATGAAAGTTTATTAGATAACTAGTCTTAACTGAAACTTATATAAACATTGTTACTGAAACTTCTTATCCAATTTGTGGTTTGAATTTATGTTTTAAACTTGCTGTGAATTTTTGGGGTAGAAGTATGGCTGAAATATAATGTTATCTAGTCTCTTTAGAAGGCATAAGGACTAAGAACCACATTAAGCAAGGGGCCTTTTCTTACTAACAGGGTTTCTTTCATTTAGCAGTAAAATGGTAGACGCTTTTACTTTCTCTGAGCAATAAAGGTTGGAACTTCTTTTTCAACCTGAATGGGTGAGTTCTTTCTATGCTGGCAGTTGCTTTATAGAGCTTGCTTGTGGGATCTTTTGATCCATTCACCATATATATATATATATATATATATATATATATATATATATATATATATTTGTGTGTACATAAATATTCAGGAATACTTGTGGAGTAGATATGACAGTTATGACAGTTGGTTGGGCCCAACAAGATTGATTGTGTATATGTATGAGTGTGGGGGGGGCGTAAGAGTTTTTATTTCTGTGAGCCTGGCTTTCTTTTCCTGACTTACTAAAAGTTCATGAAAATTCTGAGCTTTTATGGTTGGATCAGTAAGGGCTTCTTGCCTAGCCAGCAAGGGGTTTCTGGCTGACTCATCAAAGAAAGGAGTTCTAGCAATTAATCCTTAACCCCACTGCTAAACAGCATGTGTTAATTCTCCAGACATTAGTGTGATTGTTTACGCACAGAACATTAAGAGTTAAGTTTTGCGTACTTATTCAAACACAGAGAACTATAAAGTAAGAGTTTCTCAGAACATAGGAGATCATCAGTTGTTGTTTTGTTTTGGACTTCATCTGATGCTGTGTCTCACTTCAACCCATTCACTAAGGCCAGACAGGTCCTGGCAACATCTTAATTCAGATGAAAACAAATTAACAAACAAACAAACAAAGAACTCATCATCTCGTTAAGAGAACACCATGGAAGAAGCATTTGGAGATCTTCTATCAGTAACTAACCATGTGCCTAGCAACATAATTCTGTGCCTGTATCTATAAAGGAATAGGAGAAATATGAGAGACTCTTCAATACTCCTTTCATCTCTAAATTCTTTGATCCATGTCAGAAAAAGAGGTAAGAAAAGAAAGGACACAGACCTTGGTCAATGATTGCCCCCACTTCCATAGCAATACTTGAAATCTCCCATCATAGCCTATGTTCTCCCCTCTGAAGCTTTGTGTGCCTTTGATGAAGCAAAGTTATGATGTAGACAGTCAAAGTCCATCTTTAACTGATTTCCTCTGTACAAAATGTCACAAGTGACAAGACAACTTACCACTAAAGGAGGAAACATATTTGTTTTGTGAGAACAAAAGTGGAAGATTAAACTTAAAGAGCCACAAGTACCTTGGAGGTTGTTCAAAGATGGTGCTTCCCTAAGACAACTTGACCGACTTTCATTAGACTGCTTTATCTTTTTTTTCCAGCTCATAATCTTCTATGACTCTATTTACATCAAGATAAAATAAGAATTTAGAGTTTAAAGTTCTTTCATAGAATGACAAGGTCTCAAAAATAGAATCTCCCATTAGAGATGTCACATGGCTTGACTGGATTGAGGTCCTTTAGATACTAAATGAAAGATCAAGAATAGCAATATTTCTTGACATATATTAAATATCCCTTAATAAGGAATATCCCTTATTGTAGAAGTTTCTTTGAAAATTATCAATTTCTAAATGCCCCCTTTCCTCTGATCCCTGAATTTTTGTCTAATGTCCTGTATTTCTGACTAACTTCTCAGCTACATCCATCATAGTTGGCTCTTGCTATCTCTTGTTTCTGTAGAACTCTATTCATACATTGTTCCTTAGTATTGAGCGTTCTACTTAGTTACATACTATGCATTACCCTTCTCAGCTCTCTGAGGAAATACTAAGTAGAACCTCTTGGATGAAGTTTATTTTGGCTCATGGTTTCAGAGAGATTATAGTCTATCATGATGGAGAAGTCATGACATTGGAGACAGCTTTGTCCTTGTCAGCAAGAGTGACACCCGGCGAGCATTCATGTGGTGTATACCAGATGCAGAGCACTCAGGCAGGAAACAAGGATGAGTACTTCATCTGCTTCTGCCAAACCATCTCTATCTCTAAAAGCATGGAAAGCCTTCAAAATAGCAACATGAACTGGAAACTGCAAAATTGAAATGCAAGTTTCTAGGCAACATCTCAAATTCAAACTATAGCAAATATATGTGTATGCCCCTCTATAGAGAGATGCTTCACAAAGTTGTAAGTGCATTTTCAGGGAAATGAAGTTTTGCATTTGCACTCATCTATATAACTGTCACTGAGGTCAAGATAGATTATTTTCAGGTTTTTCCATGTCACTTCCAGCACAAAACCTGTCTGATTCAACAAAAAGTCCCTTTTTAAAATCAATTTGTTTACATTTCAAATGTCATTCCCCCTTTCAGGTCTCACCTTCACAAAGCCCCCTACTCCATTCCCCTTCCAGTTGCTTCTAAGAGGGTTCTCTCCCACATACTTACACAACCACTCCAACATCACCCTTCTAGATTCCCCTTCTTGGTGGCATCAAGCCTCCACATGACCAAGCACCTCCCCTCTCACTGATGTCAGACAAGGCAGTGTAGTGGCAACATGTGTAGTGGGAGCCATGGACCAGCCCATGTATACTCTTTGGTTGGTAACTGAGAGCTCTGTGGGCTCCTGGTAGTTAACACTTTTGTTCTTCTTATAGGATTGCAACCTCATTCAGCTCCTTCAAACCTTTTTTTTTTTAATTCATGAAAATGTACAGTTGAACCCAGATGTCCTTCAACAGAAGAATGGATATAGAATATGTGATACATTTATACAATGGAGTGTTACTCACCTATTAAAAACAATGAATTCATGAAATGCTTAGGCAAATTGATGGAACTAGAAAATATCATCCTGAGTGAAGTAACACAGCAACAAAAGAACACACATGGTGTGCACTCACTGATAAGTGGATGTTAGCCCAAAAGCTTTGGAATATCTCAGATACAATTAACAGACCACATGAAACTGAAGAAGAAGGAAGATCAAATGTGGGTACTTCGATCCTCATTAGAAAGGGGAACAAAATACTCAGAGGAATAAATAAATACGCAGAAAAATTGTGGAGTAGACACTGAAGGAAAGGCCATCCAGAGACTGCCTCATTTCGGGATTCATCCCATATAAAGTCACCAAACACAAACACTATTGTGGATGCCAAGAAGTGTATACTGACAGGAGCCTGTTATAGCTGTCTTCTGAAAGGCTCTGCCAGAGCCTGACAAATACAGAGGCGGATGCTCGCAGCCACCATTGGACTGAGCACAGGTCCTAAATGGAGGAGTTAAAGAAAGGACTGAAGGAGCTGAAGTAGTTTGCAACCCCATAGGAAGAACAATAATATCAACCACCCAGACTGCCCCAGCCACCAGAGCTCCCAACCAGGTACTAAACCACCAACCAAAGAGTACACATGGAGGGACCCATGGGTCTGGCTACATATGTAGCAGAGGATGGTCTTGTTGGGCATCAATGGGAGAAGAGGCCCTTGGTCCTGTGAAGGGTCGATGCCCCAGTGTAGGGGGATGCCAGGGCAGGACGGCAGGAGTGGATGAGTGGGTGGGAGAACACCCTCAGAGAAGGAGGGGTGAAAGCATGTGATAGCTGGTTTCTGGGGAGCAGGAACTGGGAAAGGATAACATTTGAAATGTAAATAAATAAAATAGCCAATAAAATGGTATAATTCAATAATTTATCAAAATTATGCATTGTATCAATCTAAACTAAAAAAAAATGAAAAAATGGCATTAGAAAAAATAGGACAAAGAAGAAATGAAATAGAAACATACATCATCATTCTTTATTTTTTATTGGTTATTTTATTTATTTACATTTCAAATGTTATCCCCCTTTCCAGTTTCCCCTCTGGAAACCCCCTGTCCTATCCCCTTCCCCTTACTTCTATCATGGTGCTCACCCACCCACCCACTCACTCTCCCCTCACCTCCCTAGCATCCCCCTATGCTAGGGCATTAAGCCTCCTCAGGACCAGGGATCTCACCTTTCACTGATGCCAGCCATGGCATCCTCTGCTACATATGCAGCTGGAGCCACATGTGTACTCCCTCCTTGTGTACTCTTTGGTTGGTGGTTTAGTCTCAGGGAGCTCTGAGGGGTTTGGCTAGTCAATACTGTTGTTCTTCCTATGGGGTTAAAATCCCCTGAAACTCCTGCAGACCTTTTAAACTTTTATAAACAGATAGTGTAGAGCTCCCTAGATAGAAAGAGATAAGCAGTGAGGAGGCTCATTGTTTCCACATGAAGCACGTTATTAACCAATTGGCCAAATAAAGCAGGTTTATATAAAAAAGAGTCTAGAAGTCAACACCACTTCTGGGTGAAGGAACAGAGAAGTCGTGTTAAAGGGGGTATACCAAAGGGAATCTCATAAGTAAGTTCAAAACTCTTTCCTAAGTTCTACAAGTTCTAGACCAAGAAATGATCTGAGTCTCTCTGTCCTCCACAATCCCTTGCTACTGTTTTGTTAGTCTTCCTTTTGTTTGCTGAAAGTACTTTTACATTTTTTTCCTTTTCTGATTGCATTCAGCAATTATGAAAATAAAAAGCTCATATTTAACAAGTGATTGCCATATGTCAGGCACTATAATAAACAGCTTTATTGCATTGTATTTCTATATAATAATGTTGCTAGTATTCTCATTTCATGTGTAAGAAATAAAGACTCAGAAAAGATTAATCAATCTTTTTCAAAATATGGAAGAAAACATGTAGCAGAATTGAGACCTCAATGCAAATACTGAACTTGTGATCTTTAATTTTTGCCATCCTGGCTTTCATGAGTATATAATTTTCTTCTTTAATGTTATTCTTGTTTTTCTTATATTTTTAAATTTGTATGTTTGTTTGTTTTGTTTTTCTTTCTTGATCCTGGTGATTATACCCGGGGCTTCACATACACAAAGCAAAATGCTTAATAATAAGTTACATTCTTAGCTCCTTAAAACTTTTGTGGCATTCACTTACAAAATAATCCTTGGATGGTTCACAAGTTTCAATGCCATCTAGCTGAGCATTTAAAGTCTGGGACTTCTCTCCAATACAGTTGGCAAGCATTCACCTAGTTACAGCTTAATCCTTCCAGTAATGAGGAGATAACAGCCATAGGAGAAAGCCAAGACTCGCTGTATCCTACATGGAAAGGAGGGATCACAATTGTCCAAGAGAGGAGAAAGAGAAGGTGGAGGGAGAGAGGGAGACAGACAGACAGACAGACAGACAGACAGACAGACAGACAGACATAGAAGCAGTTTTTGAACCCCAGCAGAACACCTTAACACTCATATTTGAGAAATCCCAGTAGAGGTCATATGTCTTTTAGTACATTAGCAATTCTTTACTCAGAAAGTGATACAAATGCCAAAATGAATGGAAAGTAACCAATACAATGTATTGCGAGTCCACGTGCACCTGAGTGTACGCCCGTGCGGACAGGAGACCTGAAGGAAAAACCATGACGAGTCAGGAAGCATGAGAGGCAGTGATCCAATTCCCAACTCAGTGTTCACACACATCATTAGAGTGCAGATGTACGGTTCCCTGTTTAAGAAAGCTGAGGTGAAGAGTAGTTTTTATAAAATGAAAAATGACACATTTTATCTTTAAATGAGAGAGATAAAGTGTTGCCAAAACCTGCTTCATAGATCATTTCCTTACAATTGTCTACTAAAGATATCATTTTATGTTTACCCCAAGGGGCAAGAAAACTGGAGAAGTCCTCATAGGAAATCTATAAAAATCCATTAGCCTGTTAAAGGACATGGCAATACAACAGTAGAAATGAAGCCGGCATTAGGTAAACATAGCTATCAATGATCTGCCTCCCTATGCAATACTTTGTTAATTAACAATGGAACTAGTGGCTGAAAGATCATGGGCCAATATTGACAATTGTTCAAGTTGTGTTCTGAATAAATCCAGTGATTGCTGTTTCCTTACCACAGTGTGGCGTTTTTTCCCCATTTTCCAGCAGGTGGCAATACAGTTTCTTAAGGAAGGGATGTCTTCTCCCCATAGTTCACCCTTTGAGGATGGTAGGGAAAAAATATGTATCTCAGAAACCATGCCCTTTACTGTCACTCAAGGAAGTCCTGCAAACTAGAAGTAACTCTTCTGAGGTGATAAGTCCAGCTGCATTCTTAAAGGGTTCTTAAAGCACATAAAATCGGTGTTCCAGGAAGCATTAAATCCAATTGCCCTTGAATAGTTCAATACCTTCAACTGGAGGCACATTTTCCCTCCTCTTTGGAAAGTCATAAAATCAGTCAGCAAACAAATGGTTTTGTTGTTTTATTTTGACTTTTGTTCTCTGACCAGGGACAATGAATCAAGCTCTCTCCCTCAATACAGTTGAACTTGGGGACCTCATTCATTTAAGGAGTTACTTGTGGATTCATAGAAGTACCTAGATGAAGTGGTTGGACAAGAAAAGGTCTTGATTGTAATTCTGGCACTGAGACACTTGTCATATTAATCACATTCTATTTACCAATGTGGACAATACAGGTGACAGTATTTATCATTCCTGCCATATACAATTAAGAAACTTACATGCATTAAGTCGACCCCAACTATGTGAAAGTATGTATGTATCAACCACATATAGTATAGAAATATAAAGTTTTTTCCACAAACCTTTCAGTTTCATTGTTAGGACCAAAGTCACACTCTCTAGTCTGCAAGTACTAGATTATATACTAGCTATTGGGCTATAAATACGCCAACTTCCATTTTTAATGCCTTTTATGATGGTAGCAACAGGAATCCCAGAAACCCATTTTGACTTAAGCAGCTACCATAGGATCTGCTCATAGGGGGCACTAAAGAGCGAATTAAAGGTTGGAATAGGAAGAATTTCCTTGCCTATTTATTTCTGCTTCCTGTTTTACTTGGGCCCTGCTGTTGCCTCTGATCCACTAGTATCATTATACAACCTTTCTTCATTTTGGAATGTGCAGTTAGTGTCTGCTAGACACTAAATTGGAATAAACCCTGATCACCTTATAAGGTCATTCACACCATTAAGGACATTGACACAGCCTGAATTCACTTCTGTGGCAGTTTAGATTGGACTTTCTGGTGCTTTCACAGATATTAGTTTCAGCTTCGAGGGGTTATTCCTAGTTTTCCCTCAGCTCAGAGTTGACAGGTACACCCTTCTCTTGCTATTTTCTTGATAGTCCTTTCCTATGCCCTTGTCTACTACCACAAATTTATATATTCTTCTTTTTTCCTGTTTTTTCTTTGTTTGTTTTGTGTTTTTTTGTTTCTTTGTTTGTCAATGACTGTCCAACTGTAGGCTTCTACTTGGTTTCTAATTCAGAAATATAAAAACAAGTTTAATATTCCCTCATATATTCTACTTTCATATCTAAATATGAATCTCTTTGATTGAACAGCATTGTTTGTTTTGCTTACTCTAAATTTTCTTGCACATCTGTGTTTGACTTGCACAGTGAGCATGATACATACCACTGCCTCAAATTCTTACATCCCTTCCCTCCTGCATCTTTTTAGTCTTTACTGAACTATTTTAATTTATTGCAGTAGACTGATTTGCTTGCTTCTAATAAATACCTGTATCCAAAGAATGTTTCACTACTGTCTTATGATAAGAAAAATACTCAAATTGTAGCAAAAGCAGAATAAAATTCAGCTCGCTATAGGGCTCAGGATTAAGAAGAAATAGGGAGAAGTTTTGCATGTCCCACTCGACGATGCAAAACCTGGCTTAGTCATGCTAATGGACAAGGAATTCTTGTGAGCTTAGTGATGGCAGACCCCCAAAAGTTTTACAAGAAAACAGAAATCCAGATTCCTATGTATTGGATTTAAATGTTCATATAAAATTGGAAGCAGCTATTAAATATTGAGCTGGCATATTTTGTGCCAACCAAACATTATCCATCTGTGACTCACATTTTACCAAGTGCCTGCCAAAGTGCTTTTCATCGTCCAACTTCTGATTTATCAGCCAAATTTTCATGTGTGATCTCGTTACAGCCTAGTGAGGGTGAATAATGTTACCATCAAGGAGAAAACCCCCAGTTGTACACAGGAGCCATGGAAAACATCTCAAATTGTTATAAGAAAAAAGAGCTTTATTGAGGAGTATTCTCTATTAATAAAACCATTTTTTTAAAAAAAGATGACTCTCAAATGTTTTGGAGAAATGGAGGCAAAATTGAAAGAAAATTCTCTAATTTATTATTTCAAAGTCACTTGAAAACAAAAGGCTTTTCTTGTCATATGAAAAACTTCAGCATAGTAACAGCAACTCCCAGACTCAGGAAAACCAGAGCAGTTAGCTGTGGAGAGACACTACTGCTTACTTCAGAACTTCAACCAAGTAATGGAGTATCGATAGTACAATATCATTTCCAAAAGCATACAGCGTTGCAACATGTTATAGTCCTGAAATAAAAAAAAAAACATGAATAAAGGACATGCTTACAATTGATGATGAATTGTGAAACATGTTTGCATTTGAAGGGCTCTAGTTTTATTTACAGTCAATTAATTTATCAGCATAGCATTCATCAGTAGAAGTTTAGCATCTCTAATTAATAAGCCACAAAGGCACGATTTCCCTCCCTTGTCTTTTTTATATTTGCTTATAATATTTGTTTTTTAGTAAAACAACCCTAACACATTGGAATTGGAAAAAACAAACAAAAGCCCAAGAGAAAGAATAAGAAACAGAGACCCACTCATTTGCATATTTAGGAATCCCATAAAAACATTTAACAGAAAAAAATGAGAGAAGAAAAATATGTAGAAATAAAATAACAGAAAAGAGTAAGAAAAAAACTTAATAAAGGAAAGAAAAGCCCTAATAGAGTGGTTCTCAACCTTCCTAACACTGGGACTTTTTAACACAGTTCCTCATGCTGTGGTGCCTACCCCCCAACCATAAAATAAATTCTGCAACATTACAACTGTTATTTTGGTACTGTTATTAATTACAATGTAATTATCTGATATTCAGGATATCTAATATAAACCCGCCCCCCCCCCAACCAGGTCAAACTCACAGGTTGAGAATCAGTGACCTAGTACAACATTGTGAGACAAGAGACTTCTGAAGATTCCAGAGTGTGTTTGCACTGGCCATGTACAGTCAGTCATGCAGTTTACCATAAATAGAAGTTTTTTTTTTTCCACTGAGTCTCCCTTGGGGGAAAGTAAATTTTCATTTGCATTTGGTTAACAATTGAAGACAGTTCTTGGGTTAGAGCTGGGGGAATATGACCACTTCTCCTTTCAGCTCTAGGACCCCATTTATTGTAGATCATTGCAGACCTTCTGCATACTAACCACCTCAGTTTATGTGCCTTCATGTCTGTGGTGATCGTGTTGATTTAGAGGATCTTGGTTTCGGTTTCCTTTTGGTTTGGTTGGTTGGTTTTGGTGTCCTCCAATGTCTCTGGTTTTACACTCTTTCTGTCTATTCACTCCCTGGGTTTATTGAGCCTTGAAAGAGATTTGATAGAAATATCCCATTTAGGGTTGAATGTAATGACCCTTCTCACTCTACATTACTGTCTGACTGTTGGTCTCTGGTTTTGTACCTTTCAGCCATAGGAGAAAGCTTCTCTTTCAATGAAGAGACAAGAAACTGATCTATTCACATAGGATATAGTCTGTAGGGGTCATTTTATGCTAGTTTTTCTTTTATTTTTAAGAAGAGTAGTATTTTGGTTCATCTAAGATACCTGGGCTATTCAGTATTAGATTCTTAGTCATCCAAGCAGTCCAGACAGAGGTTCCATCTCATAGAGAGGACTTTAGTCAAGTCAAATATTGGCTGGTAACTAACAAAAGCTTTGTACTAGCATATTTTAGAGGTAGGATGATTTTAGATCAAAGCATTTGTGGCTGACTTGATTTTACATTTTTTTTCTTTGGAAGCATGAAGATTACTAAGCAAACTAGCTTACAGAAGGATAGGCTCTACGTAGGCACCAAATCAACTTCTCCATGTTTAACAAATTGTCTCTAGATATTGTCTTCAGTAATGGGGTCTTATGGTCAGTTTGTGGAGAGCAGCCTACAGTCTTGGCAATAGTCTGTGTTGTTTGGGGATTCCCATGGGGTGCTTTGGTCAACATCTGTCTTAGATTTAACTCAATCCTGATACTGCAAGCTTCCTTTGGTGACAGAATATGACCAGCTAAGGCTTGCTTTCATTTTACCATTGTATATTTTTGGTTTCTTTTTCAAATGTCAAGTGTCTGTAAGTGTGTGGTTTTATTTCTGGGTCTTCAATTCTATTCTATTGATCAACGTATCTGTCTCTGTACCAATACCATGTAGTTTTTATCACTATTACTCTGTAGTATACCTTCTCCATTATTGGGTGATTTTCTTTAGACCACTTTCATATATACATATATTTTGAAGCTTATACTTTATTAGGCTTCTCTATTCAAATGGCCCTTAATTTCAGCCCACCACTGATTCTCTTGTTCAAATTCACCCTCCAATCCATTCATAATATCTATTCTATTTTCTTTTCCAAGGGAGTTCTATCTGTTTCTCCTATTACTTACTCTATACTTAACATCTGGTTCTACAGATTATAGCTTGATTGTCATTTGTTTAGCAGTTAATATCCACATACATGCAAATATGTGTCATATTTGTCCTTATGGGCCTGGGTCAACTCATTCAAGTTTCATACATTTACCTGAGAATTTCATGATTTCATCTTTTAGAGCAATTCTCAAATTCATCTGGAAAGGCAAAAATCCTAGAATAGTAAAAACAATTCTTAACAATAAAAGAAGTGCTGGAAGAGTCACCATCCCAGACCTCAAGCTATACTACAGAGCAATAGTGATGAAAACTGCATGTTATTGGTACAGAGACAGACATGTTGATCAACAGAATAGAACTGAAGACTCAGAAATAAAATCAAACACTATGGACACTTGATCTTTGACAAAGAAGCCAAAAATATACAATGCTCAAAAGAAAGCATCTTCAATAAATGGTGCTGGTCTAACTGATTGTCTGCACATAGAAAAACAAAAATAGACCCGTATTTGTCACCTTGCACAAAGTTCAAATTCAAGTGGATCAATGACCACAAAATAAAACCAGATATACTAAATTTAATAGAAGAGAAAGTGGGAAGGAGCCTTGAATTCATTGGTATAGGGGGAAATTTCTTAAACAGAACTACAACGGCTCACTCTTTAAGAAAAAGAATTGATAAATGGGGGTCCAGATTAACTGAGACTGCTGGTTCTCCTACAGGGTTGCCCACCTCCTCAGCTTCTCCCAACCTTTTCCTAATTCAACCACAGGGATCAGCAGCTTCTGTCCATTGGTTGGGTTAAAATATCTGTATCTGACTCTTGCAGCTGCTTGTTGGGTCTTTCAGATGGGAGTCATGACAGATCCCTTTTTGTGAGCACTTTATAACCTCAGTAATAGTGTCAGGCCTTGGGACCTCCCCTTGAGCTGGATTCTACTTTGGGTCTGTCACTGGACCTTCTTTTCCTCAGGCTCCTCTCCATTTCCAACCCTGCAGTTCTTTCCAACAGCAACAATTATGGGTCAGAGTTTTGACTGTAGGATGGCAACCCCATCCCTCACTTGATGCTCTTTCTCCTGGAGGTGAGCTCCACAAGTTCCCTCTCCATACTTTCAGGCATTCCATCTAGAGACAGGGGCGGGGAGGAAGTATGAGATGTGGAACAGTTGGAGAATAAACAAGGAGAGGAATAAAATCTGGAGTGTAAAATAAATAATAAATAATAAATAAATAAATAAATAAGTTTTTTTAAATAAACAAAATATCCAATAAAAAAAAGAGTTGATAAGTGGGTCCCCATGAAACTAGAAAGCTTCTGTAAAACAAAGGACATAGTCAATAGGATAAATTGGCAACCTACAGATTGTGAAAAAGAGGGCTAATATCCAAAATATATGAAGAACTCAAGAAGCTAACTTTCCAAAAACCAAACAACCCAATAAAAAATGGGTAAAATTCAATTGTAAAAATGTCCCACATTTTCTTAACTCCTTCATCTGTTGAGGGAGACCTAGGTTGTTTCCAGTGTTTGCCTATTATTAACAGAGAAACAATGAACATGTTTGAGTAGAGTATCTGAGGCAGGATGAAGCATCCTTTGAGTATAAGCCCTAGTATGGTACAGTTGGATCTTGAGATAGATCAATTCCTGTAGCTTTTAGAAACCATCACACTGTTTTTCATAGTGGCTGTAAAAGTTTCAACTCCCACCAATAATGGATGAGTGTTCTCCTAACTCAATTCTCACTAGCAGGAGCTGATACTTGTTTTTCTTCACCTTAGACATTCTAACTGTTGTGAGTGAAATCTCAGAGTAGTTTTAATTTGCATTTCCCTGATGATTGAACATGTTGAATATTTCTTTCAATGTTTCTCAGCCACTTGAGTTTTCTGTTTTGAGTATTATCTGTTTAGATCTGTACCCCATTTTAAAAATTGGGTTATTGGTTTTCTTGATATATAGTTTCTTAAATTCTTTATGTATCTGATAATTAGACCTCTATCAGATTATTATTTGAAAAAAATTCCCATTTTTTGGGCTCCTGCTTTGCCCAAATAAGGATGTCCTTTGCTGCATAGAAGCTTTCTAGTTCCATGAGGTCCCATTTGTTAATTGTTGTTCTTTTAAGTCCATGCTTCTTATTTCCTGTCCAGAATATTTTATTTGTGCCAGGAGTTCAAGGCTAACCCACTTTTTATTATATCAGGTTTATGTTGGGTCTTTGATTTGTTTGGAGTTGAGATTTGTGCAGGGTTGTAAGTGTGGATCTATTTGTATTTTCTATATGAAACAACACATTTTGGTTAGCACTGCTTGTTGAAGTTGCTGTATTTATTCCACTGTGTATTTTTGGCTCCCTCCCAAATAGCCATGTGTCCATAGATGTGCTTATTTATATTTGGATATTCAGATTGTGTCCATTGATCAGCATGTGTGTTTTTATGCTAAAATCATATTTTTATTACTATAGCTCTGTATTCAAACTTGAAATTAGGATTAGATACCTCTCATCATTATATGATTATTGAAGTTTCTGTTGGCTATTCTGCATTTGTGTATGCGTGTTTGTGTGCATATGCACGTGTGTGTATGTGTGTGTTTTTATGTGAAGTTGAAAATTAACCTTTTAGATGTCTAAAGAATTGTGTTGCAATTTTGATGGTAATTGTATTGACTCTGTAAATTTCTTATAGTGGGATGTCCATCTTTAATTTCTTTCTAAATTTCTGTCTTTACCCATTTTGCATTCAGTACTGAGTTGTTCAGTTTCTAAGAGTTTGTAATCTTTCTGTTGTTTCTGTTGATTTTGATGATCAGCTTATTCTGCAGTGGTCTGATAGAATGTAGAGAATTGTTTCAATTTTCTTGTGTCTATTGACACATGCTTTGTTTCTGAGTCTATAATCAGTGTTAGAGAATGTTCCATGAGGTACTGAGAAAGTATATCTTTTGTGTTCGGATGAAATGTTCTGTAAATATATGAAGTCCTTTTGGTTGATGATGTCAGATAGCACCAGGATTTGTGTCTAGTTTTTGTCTTGATTACTTGGCTACTGGTAAGTGTGGGGTTTTGAAGTTTTCCAATATCAGTGTGTGAGAGTGGATATGTGGTAAAAGTTGTAGATAGGTGTTTCTTTTACGAACTAGGTTGGCCTTGTGTTTGATGCATAGTTGTCAAGATTGCATTGTTTGTTTGGTGGACTTTCCCTTTGGTGACTATACTGTATCCTTCCTTATCTCTTTGGACCATGTTTGATTTGAAATTCCTTTTCTTAGGAAATGCAATGTCTACGATAACTTGCTTTTTCAAGCCAATCTACATGGCATATATGTTCTCACCCTGTTACCCTAAGTGATAACTCTCTTTGATGTTAAAGTGTGTTTCTTGGATGAAGGAGAAAAATGGATCCTATTTTTAGATACATTCTTTCAGTCTGTCTATTTTTATTAAGGAATTGAGACCACACTTGTTGAAAGATATCAATGTGTTTGATGATTCCTAGTTTTTGTTTGTTAGTTTTATTTTTTAATTTTTTGCTGCTGCTGTTGTTGCTGCTGCTGATGATGATGATGATGGTGGTGGTGGTTGTGGTGGTGTTTGCATATGTGTGTTTCCACTCTTGATTTGCTTGTCTGGAATTATTTCTTCTTTGTGTTTTCTTGATCATGATTTATCCTTTTTATATTGTTTTCCTTCTAGTGCCTTTTACAGGGTTGGGTTAGAAAATAGATATTGTTTAAGTTTGACTTAATCATGTATTGTCATTAAACGTTTTGCCATATATAAGAGTCTGGGTTGGTACCATGGTCTCTCAGAGTCTGAAGAACAGTTTCCAGGCCCTTTTAGTTTTCAGAGTCTCCACTGAGAAGTAAAATATTTGTGGTGTATGGGGATAGATCTCCCCCCACTTTTTATGATGATACTGTTTTTAAGTTCCATGGGTTCCTTCCATAGTCTCTTGTCCTTGACAATTATAAGGAATCCCAGTAATATGGGTAATATTGAATTGCTGCCAAAAAGTCTCAAATGTTCAACTGTGATAGCCAGTTTCATTATCTTGTTTTTTGTATGTTTGTATGTTTTTCTTTTTTGTTTTGGTTTATTTATTATTATTATTATTATTATTATTATTATTATTAGATACTTTATTTATCTACATTTCAGATGTTATCCCTTTTCCCCATTCCCACACCCCAGAAGCCCCTTAACTCATCCTCCCTCCTCCTATTTCGATGAGGGTGTGCTTCCACCCATCCACCCACTCACACCTCTCTGCCCTTGAATTCTCCCTCACTGGGGCATCAAGCCTTCAGGGGACCAAGGCCCTCCACTCCCACTGATGCCTGACAAGTCCATCCTCTTCTACATATAGAGCTAGAGGCGGGTCCCTCGATGTGTGTTCCCAGGCTAGCTCTTTAGACCCTGGGAGCTCTGTTTGGTTGGTATTGTTGCTCTCCCCATGAGGCTACAAGTTCCTTTAACTCCTCCAGTCTTCTCTCTAACTCCTCCACTAGGGACCTTGTGATTAGTTTGAAGGTTAGCTGTGAGCATCCGCCTCTGTATACATCAGGATCTGGCAGTGCCTCTCAGGAGACAGGTATATCAGGCTCCTGTCAGCATGCACTTCCAGACATCCACAACGCTGTTTGCATATGGTGAATGCATCTGGGAGGAATCTCTAGATGAGGCTGTCTCTGGGTGGTACCTCCTCCAGTTTCTGCTCAACACATTGTCTCATACTGGCTCCTGTGAGTATTTTGTTACTCCTTCTAAGAAGGACCAAAGCACCCACACTTTGGTCTTTCTTTTTCTTGGGCATCATGTGGTCTGTGAGATATATCTTGGGTATTGTGAGATTTTGGGCTAATATCCACCTATCAATGAGTGCATACCATCAGTGTTTTTTTGTGATTGTGTTATCTAGCTCATGATGATATTTTCTAGTTCCATTGATTTTCTAAGAATTTCATGAATTCATTGTTTGTAATAGCTGAGAAGTACTCCATTGTGTAAATGTATACACATTTTATGTATTCATTTCTCTGTTGAAGGACATCTGAGTTCTTTCTAGCTTCTAGCTATTATAAATAAGGTTGCTATGAACATAGATGAGCATGTGTCCTTGTTATATTTTGGAGGATCTTCTGGGTAAATGCCCAGGAGTGATACAGCTGGATCCACAGGTAATACTCTGTCAAATTTTCTGAGGAACAACCAGACTAATTTCCAGAGTGGTTGTACCAGTTTACAATCCCACCAATGGAAGAGTGTTCTTCTTTCTCCACATCCTTGCCAGCATCTTCTGTCATCTGTGTTTTTAATTTTAGCTATTCTGACTGGTGTGAGGTGGAACCTCAGGGTTGTTTTGATTGCATTTCCCTGATGGCTAAAGTTGTTCAACATTTCTTTAGTTGCTTCTTGGCCATTCTATATTCCTCAGTTGAAAATTCTTTGTTGAGCTCTGTATCCCATTTTTTAATAGGGTTTTTTGCTTGTCTGGAGTATACTTTCTTGAGTTCTTCATATATTTTTCATATTAGCCATCTATCAGATGTAGAACTGGTAAAGATCTTTTCCCAATCTGTTGGTTGCTGTTTTGTCCTATTGACAATGTCCCTTGCCTTACAGAAGCTTAGCAATTTTATGAGGTATATTGCTTTTACTATGTTTACGTATGGGCCTTGAAATTCTGTTCTTTCCAAGGCTTTTACCATGAACGGGTGTTGAAGTTTGTCAAATGCGTTCTCAGCATCTAGTGAGATGGTTATGTGGTTTTCTTCTTTGAGTTTCTTACGTAGTGGATTACATTGGTGGATTTTTGAATATTGAACCATCCCTGCATTCCTGGGATAAAGCCTACTTTAGATAATGGTGGATGATTAAGATTTGATGTGTTCTTGGATTTGGTTTTCGAGAATTTTATTGAGTATTTTTGCATTGATGTTCATGAGGGAGATTGGTCTGAAGTTCTCTTTCATTGTTGGGTTTTTGTGTGGTGTAGTATGAGTGTAATTGTGGCATCATAGAACAAATTGAGTAGTGTTCCTTCTGTTTCTATTTTGTGGAATAGTTTATAGAGAATTGGTATTAGGTCTTCTTTGAAGGTCTGATAGAATTCTGCACTAAAACCATCAGGTCCTGGACTTTTTTTGGTAGGAAGAATTTTAATGACTGTGTCTATTTCTTTAGTGGTTATAGGACTATTTAGATGGTTTATCTGATCCTGATTTAACTTTGGTGTCTGGTATCTGTCTAGGAAATTGTCCATTTCATCCAGATTTTCCAGTTTTGTTGAGTACAGACTTTTGTAGTAGGATCTGATAATTTTTTTGAATTTCCTCAGTTTCTGTTGTTATAATTCCCTTTTCACTTCTGATTTTATTAACTTGGATACTGTCTCTGCACCCTTTGGTTAGTCTTGCTAAGGGTTTATCTATCATGTTCATTTTCTCATAGAACCACCTCCTGGCTTTGTTGATTCTTTGTATAGTTCTTTTTGTTTCTACTTGGTTGATTTCAAACCTGAGTTTGATTATTTTCTGTCGTCTACTCCTGTAATTGCTCATTCTGCCCCATGTTTGGGGGCCACTTTGTAACAGCCCATTCTGCTGCTCCAGTCCAAGGGTCAAGGTCTAACAAAACAGAGAGGGGGGATGGAGGGACGAGAGACATGAAGAATAGAGACAAGACAGAGGGTCTGATCAAATCGCCTTACTGAAAGGAAATCCTGGGTATTTATACCCTTTACCACATGCCTTGCCCTTGTGGACAAGCACAGCTGAAGGCACTATGTCATGTGCCTTGCAACGTGGATATCGGGTGCACCTAGCTAGCAGTGTGGAGATCACGTGCAACTTGCAGCTGGCAGCACTAAACAGCAAAACAAGATATGTGAGAAAAACAAGATGTTTATCAGAGTGTTCTCAGTTGTTGGGGGCTGTTGAAAACAAGTCTCTTGTCAGGGTATATGGCTTGAAATGGCTGCAAAGATGGTAGCCACTTTCATCTAGAAGTCGGCTCCCAACATACTCCTCTTGGTTGTATTTGCTTCATTTTGTTCTAGAACTTTCAGGTGTACAGTCATCTGCTAGTGTGTGCTCTTACCAGTTTCTTTTTGTAGGCCCTTAGAGCTATGGGTTTTCCTCTTAGCACTGCTATTTTGTGTCCCATAAGTTTTGGTATGATGTGTCCTCATTTCATTAAATTCTAAAAAGTCGATTTCTTTTATTATTTCTTTCCTGACCAAGTTACCATTGAGTAGAGCATTGTTCAGTTTGCACTGTATGTGGGCTTTCCATTGATTTTATCGTTATTGAAGATCAGCCTTAGTCTGTGGGGATCTGATAGGATGCATGGAATTATTTCAATTTTCTTGTATCAGTTGAGGCCTGATTTGTGACCAATTATATGGTCAGTTTTGGAGAAGGTACCATGAGGTGCTGAGAAGATATATTCTTTTGTTTTTGGATGAAATGTTCTATAAATATCTGCTAAAACCATTTGGTTTATAATTTCTCTTAGTTTCACTGTGTCTCTGTTTAGTATCTGTTTCCATGATCAGTCCATTGATGAGAGTGGGGTGTTGAAGTCTCCCACTATTATTGTGTGAGGGGTAATGTGTGCTTAGAGCTTTAGTAAAGTTTGTTCTATGAATGTAGATACCCTTGCATTTGGTGCATAGATGTTCAGAATTGATATTTCATCTTGGTTGAGCTTTCCTTTGATGAGTATAAAGTGTCGATCTTTATCTTTTTTGATAACTTCTACTTGAAAGTTGATTTTACTCGATATTAGAATGGCTACTCCAGCTTGTTTCTTGGGACCATTTGCTTTGAAAATTGTTTTCCAGCCTTTTATTCTGAGATGGTATCTCTCTTTGTCACTGAGGTTCATTTCCTGTATGCAGCAAAATGTTGGATCCAGTCTGTTAGTCTATGTCTCTTGAGTCCATTGAGTTCATTTCTAAGAACTAGGTCGTCACAAGAGCTACTGTCTTCTTGTTACCAAGACTCTCTCACTCCTTCCCAATCTCTGCACAGCTGTTACTTTTAGTTGAGTACATAAGGTCTCTACAACCTGATATTCTCATTGCAACATCTACATAAGTCTCCCAGCTCAGGTCCTGCAATCAAGCAATCTGTTCACATCATGGCCAGATATACCTTACTAACACTAACACACAGTCAGGATCTACCCTTCATTACTAACTATGCAGCCACTTGGTTTATAAGATTCCGTATTATCTATGATTGGCTAGACAGCTTTTGCTTGTTCATCTGCATGTGTCCTTTTTTCCTATCTTCATATAGAGTTACCTCCATTCAACTAAACTTGCCAGGATTTTAAGTCTCATATAAGTTCTTGGAAAAAATTCTGATACCTTTTTCTTTTTTCAGTAAAGATGAATATTGATAACTTTATTAAATTCTTCACTAATTATTTGCTTTGATTTATTGGTTTGTTTGTTTCTCATATGACAAATGATACATAAAAATTATAAACTATGGGGATACTTGAATTAGTTGGCAGATGTATAAAGTTCTACATTGAGGAAGTATCTTCATTTTGACTAGACTTTCTGAGAAAAATATTGTGCTGGGAGCCAAGTCCTAGCAGAAAGTGGCTAACTCTTTGCAGCCATCTTGAGCCATATACCCTGACAAGAGACTTGTTTTCAGCAGCCTACAACAGCTGAGCACACTCTGATAAACATCTTGTTTTTCTCACATATCTTGTTTTGCTGCTTAGTGCCCCCAACTGCAAGGCGCATGTGGTCTCCACTCTGCAAGGCACGTGGCATAGTGCCTTCAGCTGTGTTCCTCTGCTTGTCCACGAGGGCAAGACACGCGGTAAAGCGTATAAATAGCTGGGATTTCCTTTCAATAAGAGAGACTTGATCAGACTCTGTCTTGTCTCCATTCTTTGAATCTCTTGCCTCTCCATCCCCACTCTCTCTCTTGCTAGACCCTGACCTGAGGACCAGAGCAGCAGAACGGGCCGTTACAATAATGATCATTAGTATCTAATCTGAACTAAAGATCAGAATGCATAGCTAAGAGTGTATGGATTGTTTTACTTCTGCAAAAATTCTTTAGTTAAATATAATCTACATTGTAAGCAATAAAGTCACTGCATTATATATTGTAAATGAAGCACAATGCAAACAATTTCTAGACTTAATTTAATTAAACAAGTAAATGGGTTAAAGTCAGGACTGACACACATCCATCTTTTTGCCAATAATTACATGAATAAAAAGGAGATTTAAGAAGGCATTACCCATATGCTTAAGGATTTCATGTCACTTTGACATGCACATGAAGAAAAAAATACCCTACACTCTATTCTGCATTCTTGGTTGTTTAGGAAAAGCCAAGGAAGAGAAGCAGAGGAGACATTTAAAAATTGCAAGACTTTGATAATGTGAAGTATTGCGGATGCTACATATTCTCTTGTGGAGAGTTAATTATTCTTCATTAAAATTAATCACATTCTCTTTTTAGAAAAATAAATCACCTTATGTCCATTAAGCATTGCTATTTCTAGTATATTTAGCTTTCTTTGGGAAACTCAGAGTGGACAATAACCTTGCCAATGGAGCCACAATCAGATAGCAAAATTAGCACATTTCCTCTCTACAAAAGGTCATGTGAAATGTTAGAAATAACCTTGACTCAATGCCATTAAAGTACAGATTCAAATTCTTCATTATCATTTATAAGCTTTATGATTTTGTATTATATTAATACTTATTTCCAAGGGCTTCTTAAGAGATAAAAATTGAGAAAATTAAGTAAAATAATGCATTTTAAATGCCCTTCATGGGGTGTATGATTATGGAAATTAAGTTAGAAAATGTCAAGGTTAGAACAGTGACACTGATGATAACTGTGATGATGATGGTGGTGGCGGTGGTGGTGGTGGTGGTGGTGGTGGTGATGGTGATGGTGATGATCGTGGTGGTGGTGCTGGTAATGGTGGTGGCATTAGAGATGCTGGACATAATTATGATGAAGAAGTTGATGACAAGTAACTAGAGGACAACAGAGATGCTGACAGCAGCTTTAACAACGACGCTTATTCAGGCACCTAACTGACTCAGTAAGCTACTCTGGTCTTCCTTTTCTTTAATCTTATCTTACATATTAAGCTTGCACCACAAAATTCATTTTGGACGACCACTCCATCTAAAATAGCTAAATTTGTTTTGATATATCCTCATAATACGGGTTATGAGGTACTTTAGTAATTGTATGTTTGTTAGTACCTAGGTACTTTTATTATATTAGTGAAAAGAACTTCAAATGCTTAATACACATGATATGTTAATACTAGCTATTGTGAACATTAATGTCATTCTCAATATTATTTTCAGATCATTTAATTCTTTTAATGATAACATTATGAAATAGTGCTTACCAATTTTTAAAGGCCCAGATTAAACCACAAAATTTCACAATAGTCTAAAATTTAGCTGTTCATGTCCAGACAGAGACTTTTCAACTTAGGATTGCTTCTCTCAAGACCCAGTAGTACAGGGTGGCTCACCCATCATTTGATAAGTTAGTGTTAGCAAATGCTCATGAACCTGATTTAGAGAGGGCATGGAGATAATTTGATACAGAGGCTGATTGATCTAAGCCAAAACTAACAATTCATGTTAATGTCAAAACTCAAAACTCATAACCTGCCTCAAGTCTTTATGAGCAGATAAAAGAAAAGACTAATTAAATACAGACGCTGTGTAAACTGCTTGAAAGTGCTGCTGGCTTTATTGAGACCTTGACTATCTGTAGATATTTCAAGTGTTTTAAAATTGTGTTAAATTATATGTTTTTGATACTCTTTTTTGTTAATTTTTTTTTTTTACACTCTAGATTGTATTCCCCTCCTGGTCCACCCTCTGACTGTTCGATATCCCATACATCTTCCCACCCCACCCCCACTCCATCAGACCTCTAAACTCCCCAGAGCCTCGAGTCTCTTGAGGATTAGGTGCATCTTCTCTGACTAAACCCAGACCCAGTAGTCCTCTGCTGTATATGTGCTGGGGGCCTCATGTCAGCTGGTGTATGCTACCTGGTTGGTGATCCAGCGTCTGAGAGATCTTGGGGGTCTAGGTTAATTGAGACTGCTGGATTTTGACACTCTTAATCAAAGACTAAAGAGTTATGGATGGTAACTAATACCATACTTAGAAATCTGAACAAAAGATTTCCAAGCTCAGGATGCAACAGAGAGAAAGGAGCAATTGTTTTCGATGTCTCTTCAGGTAAAGCACACTTACGGCACTCTGTTGGAAGCTCTGGTACAAAGATATAACCATTCAGAAGTCATTACTATACTTCACACACACACACACACACACACACACACACACACTCCAAATCATAGGGTACCCAATTTTCCTTTCACTGCATGGAAATTGGGGACTCTGTACCGAACAGTAATTCATTTACACAATTCCTTTTTTTTTTTATATGTAACAGAGTGCCTGGTTTGATGTGGAACATTTTTTTTTTGATGAATATAGCATGGTATTTCAATTAAGGTAATAATTGAAGAAGGGCTCTGTAAGGAATTCTATTAATTTCTCAATTTTTCTGTAATCTAAAATTAATGTTTATTTTTAAATGACTTCCTTTTTCTATGAGAGGATAGCACAAAACGCATAGAAGTGGTGAGAAGATGTCTCTCTCCATGATTAAAAGTGTTTGCTCCAGAGCACGTAGACCTATTGATATACTAGAACAGCATAAAAGATGAAAATTTGGGAGTGCTGATATTCCCTTGTAATTCTAGTACAGCGGGTATGGAAATAAAATGGGACTAGCTGGCTATTAACTGAGCTCCAGAAAGTCTGTCTCAAAAAAAAATAGTAGAGAAATCAATACACCACACACCCTACTAAAAATTTGATATATGCATGCACATGTGTGTACACATAGGGACACATTCACGTGTGCATGCCATGTATGCATGCACATGCACACACATGTACACACACACACATTAAAAAATATGAAGAAAAAAATGCATTGACTAACTGAAGAAGCCAGGAAGTAATTTGAGGTAAAAGATGATGACTAGCTTAAAAGTTTAAAAACACAGAAAGAGGTAAATTAGGTGGTTAAATTGTTTGATGACTAAGTCCTTCTACCTTATAATATCTCACATGTACCGATGACTATCACTTCCTAAACATCTTCGTTGATTTTCTGGGTTCATAACTATTGGAATAAGAACAGTGATAACATCAATTATTTATATTTCTTCATCTTGGAACATGTTAAGCATTAGTATTTTCTGTTTGCTCACCCCATACACAAGACACTTTCATTAATATTCTCACTTAAAATTTAAATATTTATTTAATTTTCTTCCATTAACATGTAATCTTCCCAGGGAAAGCAAGTAAGTAGTGTTTTATTTTGCTTATTCCCTACACCCTAGGATATAGCTAACGTTTAATAAAAGTTCACTGACTAAATGAGTAGGCGACAAAGACAAAAACAAAACAACAACAACAACAAAAAAAACAAGCAAACAAAAAAAACCAAACCAGCTAGGAGTATGAAAGACTTACAAGCAGTCTTCTGTATTTGGAGTATTGTAGATTGTTGACAGACAGGGAAAAAGGATCAAAGTGGTTGCTGCTCACTGTCTACTAATAATCAACTAGTTTGTTTTAGATTTGTTCATTTTTATTCATGGTAACTACAAACAGAATGAAGACATAATTGCTCATTCAAAGGGCTCCCAACCTGGAAGAATCAATACTAGAAGGGAATTTCCTTTGTCTTGCTTTTTAATGTCAGATAAATAAAGACAGCCCTTGATGTACTTTCAGGAGAAACTTTTGAAAGATCTTTGAATCAGCAATTTCTGGAGACAGAATCAGAGAGCGACAATAGTCGGAAGCTGGCTTGCAATTTTAAGTTTATTCCAGTAGACTAGATGACAATGAGTCACCTAGGAATTTCACTCAGGTAGTCCATAAGAACTGAGGAGAGTCCAGAGGAGTCTCTCAGATCACAAGGAGGTGCCGCCAAGGCTGCTGTGAGAGAATACGTCAAAGGCATGTGACACATTCTTTAGGAACCCCAAGTAGTGCTGCTCCATGGCTGGCTGCATGTGAAGGACAGGAAGCACAAGCATGGAGTGTGTTTCCTTCACTGCACTGTAAGTGATGCTGCATGTCACATGGCATCATAGAGAGGACAGTACATGCTACCAAGTGATCAGGATGAGGAGGTAAAACATAAGAGGGCAGAGGCAGCTGTCATGCCAGCATGATAAGCTGGACAGTAGACAGTTGAGGATGTTGGTCACTAGGGAAATAACTCATTGCTGATGATGCATGTCTCTGGTAGAATAGCTTGAAAGAAAATATTGCACACAGAGAGTTCCTTTGTAAGTAAGACCATCTAATGAGCAACATAGGAAATATGTCAGAATGGACTCCAAAGAGCACTGCTTAGGGAGGAAAAAAAAGCACATTTAGTAGTCAAGGTCAGAGTGGCTTGGGATAGATGATGAAAATGATTTATGAAAGTCTTGAGGCTTAATAGAAGAGGAAGGAGTTATCCTAAACTCAAAGGTAGGAATGAGGGATCAATTGTGCAGCTCCTGAGTGACAAGATTTTCAATTCAGTTGCCATTCTCAGCTTAATGAAAATAATGCCAGTTGCTGTGCAGATTGCCTTACACAGATAATCCCATTAGTTTGTAAAATGGCTAATGAGGCAGCTCAGATAATCCTAATTTCACAGATGAGCAAGCTGTATCTTGCCTGACACAGACATGCAGCTATATCTTCAGTGAAGCTCTTTGATCCAAACCTAGCAAAGCCGGAGGTGGGCACTGCAATCTAAAGAACTCTACTGCACCGCCTGCTGAAATGTCTAGTTATTTTTAGCATTGCGCTTAAAAGTTTGCAGTTTTTCCTGTACTATTTTCATAATTGTGAATGCTAATTCTCTAATACTATCCTAAAGCCTGATCAACACTGAGAAACACTACATGCTGCTGGGTGTCACACCAAAGTTTTTAGCCAAAATGTACACAAATGACTTCATAAGTCTTAGAAACGACATCCAGTTATGTTGAACAGTAATGTCTAATAAATATGTTAAAATAGATTCAGATTATCCAGTTTTTACTCCAGTGACAAACATAGCTAATTAAAGGAAGAATACACCCATTGACCACGATCCCTTCTTCTGACATTGTGCTGCTCCTATGATTTAAGTGAAAAATCTCCAAGGTTGTAAGATGGGTCACACACTGACCTTGGTACTTCCATAATGAGTTAATAATGTATCTTCCATACTTAATGCATGAGAAAACCAACCACAGACATTGCACAAAGAGGTCAAACTTGCATCTCTGGTGGCCAGTTCCTCTGAGCTTAGCGTCTGGAACAAACTATTGTGAAATAAAAACACTTTTCCTCTTCCTGTTAATAAATAAATAACTAGTTGTTTTATATTTTAAAGCTTCTGAGCAGTGCCCCGGGGACTCTGTAGAGGCTGTACTCTGGTTCCATCAGTCATGCAAGCCATTGTTTGCTTGCGTCTGTAATCATCTGTATGAGCTGTGCCATGAATTCTGTGTTCCCTTAAAAGTGGGCATCAAATACAGATATGTATGAAACTGGATGCCATGATGTAATTAGAGGCTAAATAAATCTCACTACCTTGATGACAGCCTGCGTCACTGAAACAAGACAATATGGAAAGCTATGAGAAAAATGGAATCTTGTATTCTTTGACAGTGTAATTATTGGTCTCTGTCAGCTTATTCTACTTTTTCATAAAAATCACTTAATACTTCACAGGGATATTACTTTTGCCATCAAATATCTGTCTGTGAAATATTAATAATTTAGAAACTTCCATATTAAAAATTGTTAATTCACTACTAAATGCATGATATGTCATAACTTGCAGGCAAGCTTTCCTATGCTAGAAGGTATTTTTCTCAAGTTTTACCGAGATAGAATTAGGATATCAAAAAGCCATATGCAAGTCATGTATGCAATTTGTTGGGTGTGATCACACATAATGCATTCGTGTTGCCATTACAACCATGAAATTACTGCACATCATTCTTTAAACTTAAAGTTAAAAAGTCAGAATCAATGTAGAACACCAATGAGAAATATGTGGTGATATATTTATACACACACAAACACATATGTGTGTGAGTGTGTGTGTGTGTATTGTGTATGTGTGTGTGTGTATATGTGTGTGTGTGTGTGTGTGACAGCAGCTCTCTGTCATTTCAGGCAAGGAAATAATGTCATAATCCCAGGTGCATTAGGAATGTCTGATGCTGGTTTTATAAGGGAGAGTTCCTTAACATATATAGACTACTACATAACCATATACTTTCTTAAAGAATATCTAAAGTTGTCTTCTAGAGACTTCTCATTGAGCTAACAGGAATCAATAAGGGTAAAAATATATTAGTTTTGAAAGGCCTTTATGAAAAAGTAAAATTATGCCTATGGAGCACACTTCTATTAGTTTTGGTCCACAACTTCAATTTCAGAAATGCCACAATAATCTAAATCCCAAAACAAAAGTTAGTGCTGTCCAGTTAACGGCAACTTTTCTAATTCTACACACATTGGTCAATGATGACCTGTTTCTTGTGGCTTTGCTTTTCTCATCACTTTAAAGTAGATCATCATTTTATATCGACAAGTAGTATTCCACTGTCTGCCTTGAAACAGGCCATTTGTAATTATGATGGCAAAGACAAGGACATCTAAAACCTTGATTCTTTTTGTGTGTCTGGCATTTGTCAGTCTCTCTGGATATATTAACATCTAGTTCATTGCCTCATTCAATGATATAAGAAATATCAAAGCTGAGGAGATGACTTAGTAAATGAAACACTTCATTTGCAAAGATTTAAATCTCCCGTGTCCATGTAAAATAGTTCTGTGCACATTACATGGAATCCCAGCACCAAGGGAACGAACACAGGAGGCTTGCTGACCAGGAATGAGAAAGCCCTAGGTTTAAGAGAGTCTATGCAAAAAAGAAGGTGGAGAGCAATTGAGGAAGATGCTCATTGTTATCCTCTGGCCTCGACAGGCATGTACACACAGGTGCCCAGGATCCTGCAAATCAGTGCATGCACATGTGCGAGCACACCCAAAAAGATAGGCAGTATGATTAATGCATTTTAGAGAACAGAAAAGCTCAGAAAATTTTCAAATAATCTTGGTAGGATCTATAACTTGTAAATATCATATTCTGCATTTAGATCACTGTAGTCTGACTTCAGACCTCAGCAACATAAACGCTAACATCTATTGCTTCCAGCAACTGCTGCTAAGCATGCCATTTGCCCTTGGGTTTCATGACAAGAATATAATTCATTTTCACATACATAAGGTACTTTGAAGAAAATAAGCACTATACAGATTGTGTAATTGGCCTGAAATCACTAATATACAGTGAAATCATGAAAAGTTGGTTTCCTATTTTAAACGAATTTAGTTTTAATCAAATTTTTGCTTTCATTTTTTAATATTTCCTTCTGTGATGTTTCATTTTCAATGCAAATCAGCATGCACATATTCTTTGGGGTTTGTCTAACTTGTTGGACATTGGTACAAATCATTCTTTAGATTTAAGATTAGACAGAAAAATGCATTTGGTACAAAAGAGACCTCATCTCCAGCTTGATTTATCACTGCCTGTGGAAAATTGAAGGGATAAAAATATCTGCTATTCTGAATCAAACTGCATTGAGTTGACATATGGAAAAAGTTATAATCATCTTAACTGCAGATTTTTCCACAAGAGGTTAAATCATTGTTCCAGAATGAAGATAAAAATAAATTTTGATGCTACATTGCATATATTATCATCTGATCGCTGATCACATTAGAGTGGAATTGGAAGTGTTGATCCCCAAAAGAGATGTCTACAGGGGATCGTGACTGTACTTTCCAGTTGTATTTGGAAGAATAGCATACCCAGTTCACAACTCTAAGAAAAGGGACTTGAAGTATTTTACATATTTTAATTGACTACCACTCTACTCTGGACATGGATAGTATAACTGTCTTATTGATACAGAATACGGAAAAGAATGTTGAAGTCTTTGGGTAACAGCCTAAACATTCTAGTAATGACATTTCATGGTAGAAACAGTCCTGCACAAATTCTGGAAGCAACAGAGAAACCTCTAGGGCTGATGTTCCAAGACATCAACTCTTTATACAATTCATTAGTCCTCTGGATTATCAAGTTCTCAAAAGTTTCCTTAAAACAAATATTACAAATCTGAAGTATGTAGAGGACATCTCTTTTTGAGGAGCCTAAATAATCCAGTTAAATTTTAAAGATAGTTCTTGATTGACATTTAAGAACTTCCTAGTGCTACCCTTCTCTCCTTTCATATAACAAAAACTCTGACCCAGAATTGTTCCTGTCTGAAAGAACTACAAGGACAAAAGTGGAGACGAGCCCGAGGAAAAGGAGGTCCAACAAAAGGTTCAAAGTAGGATCCAGCTCAAGGGAGGTCCCACAGCCTGACACTCTTACTAATGCTATAGTGTGCTCACAAAAAGGGGCATATCATGACTGCCCTCCAAAAGACCCAACAAGCAGTTGAAAAAGTCAGATGCAGATATTTGCACCCAACCAATGGACAGAAGCTGGTGACCCCTGTGCTTGAATTAGGTGAAAGCTGGAAGAAACTGAAGAGGAGGGTGACCCTGTCAGAGGACCTGCAGTCTCAACGAACCTGAGATCTCTTAGACACTGAGCCACCAACCAGGCAGCATACACCATCTGAAGTGAGGCCCCCAACAAATAAAGAAACTAAAAAGAAACGTTTTGAGTGCTGGCTCAGCAGCTAAAGGTTAAAGGTACTTGTCAGCAAGCATGACAACTTTAGTTCAAGATCCAGAACCCGCATGGTGAAACTGAAGAACTGACTGCTCTGAATTGTCTGCTGATCTCAAAATGTGTCCCACAGCATGACAGCCTATCTCCTCATACACATACAATAAGTTATAATTTTTTAAGTAACAAATAAATAAAACTCTCTTCATTCTGTTTCTATGTGATCTCAGAAATCACCACTCTCCATCTCATTTATCTCTGTCTGTGTTAGCATCTCATATATGTGGAGTCATATTATTTTTCTGTGATCGACATTTTACTTAGCATCCTTTCTTCAGGGATTACCAGTATCATTACACAGAAGTCAATCCTCTTCGCTGTTAAAGCTGGATGATATTCATTTGTATGTGTACAGCAATTTTTTTTTGTTTTCAGTTTCTGGATGAGATGTTATGCTGCTTATCCCTTTTGGAAATACGGATGCTATGAATATTAGTGCACACATATTTGAAATCCTACTCCCAATTATCATGACTGTGTTCTCTTAGAGGTCTCATGTCATAACTGGCGTGATTTGTTGCTTTCAGCCCTGTGGCTGAATAGAACTGCATGCTAAATGAATGTGCTTACTCAAGGAGCCCATAGACTCCTAATTACTAAAACACACTAAAAGCTACCTTCTAAAGATTTCCATAATTCCCAGTCATATAAAGTGAGGATTAAGCCTTTAGAACATACGTCCTTGGAGATAGGTCATATCCAAACAATAACACCAATGTCCTTTCTTTATCATAATACCTGTGCTGTTTTCTTTGCTTGTATTATTTTATTCTCTTTGTCATTAATATGATCTTGTACTAGCAACTCCACATCTTTTAAGATATTTCTAAAACAATGGTGCATATAGTAAAATTAAATAGATTTTTAACATGTGCATTGTGCAAGTGGATATTATAATATCTATTTAATGTATTACTAGGAAGCATAAACATACTAAGATGTTTATACAGTCAGAGTTACATAAAGATATACAGATATAAATTAGGATTATGTTTGTTTAGGTTGATTAATTGTGACTTAGTTTTATATTTAACACTAATAAGGCATATTAAGAAAGTCTACAGTGATTTCTCTGGGTTAAATGTGGCTTTTACTCTGGTTTACTTCATTATTTTTCTAGGATCATTTTTCTAACTGTCTTTGACCACTTGTCACAGGGCGTGGTTTTCAGCAACCAGAGTAAGATAAATGCATAACCATGTTTTCTCATGGTTTCAGATGTCACATTCCAAGTATGACATCAGGAAAACACACATGATGGACCCAGTGCACTGTTTGACAGCTATGTTTACTGCAGCTATGTTTTATTCCTACATCCATTGTAGAGAGTGATGAATGATTCATAACCTCATCTCTGTGCTACCTTGGATCTCCTGGAGGAAGTCTGAGATGGCACACAAGCTGAGGGCAAGCGACGTAGGCCTGGGCAGTACTGATAGCAGTATGAGGGTCATTTTCTCCACTTCTAATAGCAAAGATGAGGTCTGTGTTTGACAGTAACACTTTTTCATCAGCATTTTTTCTCACAATGATTAGAAGGTGGGGCATGATGAAAAATAACACCCCGAGAAGCTGAAATTAATGTTCTGCCAATATAAAGAGGATTTGACCTTACTGGTGCCTATTTCTAGAAAGAAGGGTAAGGAAGGTGGATTTTTCTGTCCCGGAGGCCCACTTTAAGTACCCGAGTCTCCCGAGAATAGTTGGAAGACAAATGGTGATTAGTTCAGTGCAAAGGAGTGCGCATGTGCAGCCCCTCATTTTCTTATGCAATCCTTCTTCCTATTGATTCCTGCCTGCTGTCATCTCTCATACCACCTGGATATCATGCTTGAATGATCAAAAGTAAAAATAAAGAGACAAGGGAGGAGGAAGAAAGGATGGAAGAAAAGAGAAAGAGGAGGAGGGAATCAATTTCATGCCTAACTTAAAGCTCCCTCCATGAGAGCCGCCCTACAACAAAAGCTTCGAAAGCTGCATTTATTATTCACAATTGATTGTAGCCATTGCGTTCAACGCTGGCACTTACAACGTAGTTTATAACTCATATCGCAGAGTAAAATCCATTTCCTGTCAGGTGAGCTTGAATGGAGTTTAGAAGACAAGAATCATTTTGTTGTTGTTGTTGTTTCTCTGAGAAGGAAATGCTTGACTATGTCTTCGTGCTCTTCTCTTGCCTTCCTCTTAAGGAAAAGCATAAGAATCATCATACCTGGACTTGTAAGATGCTAAATACCCTCATGAGGTGGAGTCTGTAGAGTTGAAGGCACAAAAACAAGGCCTGCTTTTCCTATCTTCCTACCGGATCGCGTCACAAAACAAAGAAGTGAGCAAACTCAGGATTTGCAAAAATTTATGAATAGTTGTTTAATGAGAAATTCTTGGCTAGCTCTCTGTTAGCTTTACTTTTCTCTTCAGGAAAATGGAGCTAATGATTCTTAAAACACAGGGGAAAAAAAGTTCGTGCTTGTGTATCACTTAGGTCTAAGACAAGAAGCCTGGCTTTCTATAAGGGTTTAATAAACAACATCTATTATTGTAATGTTGTATGTTATTATCTTGGTGCTTTCTATTTTCAACAAATAAGTCAAAATATCACTATCCAAATACATTAGGGCACCATCAAACTGCTCCTAGATAATACAACACAACTTCCTTATTTTAAAAATGATAAACCATAATGATTAACCACTTTCTATTGATTTATAAACAGAAGAAGCAAAACAAACACATGACCTGCTAACCCCAGATTGCTCTTCCCAAAATATCTCACAAGTGACACAGAGAAAAGGTATTTGTCATTTGTCATGATACCGTACTTTGTAAAGAAAATTAATAGTGACTACAAGGAAAACTCGGGTATGACCCAAATCTGCCACTGATTTTTGATCTTGTCTCATGTAATGTGTTAAATTTTTTTGAGTCTCAAGTTTTTTCCTCCATGAAGTCAGTGAATTTATTAATGGGTCCAATGAAGCTTACAACTTTTCGCAAATATATAGATTCACCCAACTTTGTACATATTCGGTAAGGACTCTAATTGCATCATAGAGATAGAATGGGTGTAGAAATATGAAACCCACAAGAATTAATAACAGAATGTTAAGGGTAATTGGATCTCCGACAGTATCTTAGAGCATTGCATCAACATCAGGGAGCAATTCATTGAAATTCATGAAAGATAAGATGAAAATAAATATGAATGTTTCCCACACTTTTAAAGGAATATTCTAAAGAACAAGCACATAATAAAAGGATGAGGGAAAGTTAATAAATTGGTGGTTGAGCTGTAAGAGGTTCCCATGCATAGTCATTATCTAGGGACAAACAGAACCTGGAGCATAAATTATATGAAAGTAGGTGATGAAGAAAGATCTTACTATTAAATAAATTGTAGTAACAGCCAGTACTGTTCTTCAGTCCTTCAGGAAAATCAGAAAACTATCAATACCAGAAAGCCATGTTTCTGTGTGTCATGAAATGCACAGAATAGATGTCCATGGTGATTGTGGAGCACAGTGCTGAGCTCTTTTGAATATGATAACTCAGGCATGCAGCATTCGAATCAAACAGGAAGCAGTCACGTATACTTAATCAGAGTTCTCTCACTGAACAAAACTGATAGAACATACATGCATACATACATACATACATACATACATGACCCATCAAATGTCAAATGCCAAATTCATTCAATAGCCAGCTATGTGCACTATCATCAGATATTCTCTATCTTATAAACTGTTTTGGTAAATCACCATGAGGAGGGATGTTGCAAACTACCTTCGAAACTCTATATTACTTCTTGCTATCTCTCTATTACTCTATTCTCCTACTTTACTACCTTTCCACATGTACCAACATTCGATTCCTGAATGCATGAATAGATGATTTTTCTCAGGATGGTACAGATTTAAGACAATCTCCAGACTGGATAGAACTAGCTATGTGTCCCCTTAGTCCTTTCAATACACTTTCTGCCCACATTTTGTTAATTAGCTCTCATACCAAGGATTTATTTTTGCAAATATTTTGTCAATTATTTATGTTGCCATTAGGTTTTGAGCTTCTTGAGAGTGGGAATGATTCTATGGTATTTATACTGTTTCCAAAGGTCTTTGAGTCAAAACTAGTAACTAAAATACTTTGTGAAAAAGTTCAAAAATGAACAAAGAAATCTGAAAACAAAGGGTGAAAACAATGTGAAGTATTTCCATTAGAATGTTCAAGATAGAAGATATTTAATTTTGCTCAATCACCACAAAAGGAATTTTTAATTGCAAGAAAGAGTTTAATGTGTATTAAAAGAGTTATGACTTCCTGCTTCCATATCCCATCCCTCTCCTGCACTGCCATTTTATTTTTAAATGGTGACTTGCTATTACAATGCTCTGGCTTTGGAAAACCAATAAGCTTCCCTGCTCTTCAGAAGAGAAAGGGTCTAAGCTTTGCCTGATTTTGAGCCCCATGTTGCATAAGTAAATATATGTGTCTTTATATTCTCTGGTTACAAGGTGGACACTGTGAGCAAAAAAGTTTAGGAAGGAACAGAGAGCCAGGGTGATTAATGAGAAGAGGGTGGAGGGTGGAACTTGATGACCTGAGATAAGGAGAGTATAAAGAAACCATTCAGAAAGCAAGATATGCCTATCTGTGCAATAGTGACTTGAATATCATACGGGTAACCTACTGCTCCCCACTCCACAGAACACAGAAGGGGAAGCCCATCACTGACTGTTCTTGCAGATTTCACTAACAATCCAGGTCTGAGATGTATTAGGCCAGCGTAGGGAGAATATTTCTGATAGCTAAATTGGCATAGCAGCAAATTGCTTTTAAACATTTATATTTATGTCCATAGACAAAAGTGGATTCAGCCGTAATTAGAAAAGTTTCCACTCACAGAATCAGTAATGAACACAAAAACCTCAGGTCAAAAATGTAGAAAATAAGGGACAGATGTGGGCCCAGTCCTGAACATGTCACAAACACAGCATGACCTAAGCCTCGGGGGAGGGGGGCGCATTGTAGAATGCAAGAGATATGCATGTAAGACACTGAAGAGAAGCTGAAGGGATAGGAAGCCAGTTTAGTCCTATTAGCAATCACTCAAAGCAGAGGGTGCCAAATATTACCTTTGAACCACACCCATCAGTAGATTAGGGAAGAGGAAGAAATCACTGTCTATAGTTGCTTACCCTCTGCTGAGTCCACAAGCACAAACAGACTATATTTTGACACATCATAGCAGACATGACCCTGGCTAGTCTTTGTGGATCATGAAGAAAAACAAATAAATATTAATTTAAAAGACATTTATGGGGATGAAGAAGGTAGGCGGAGGTGGTAGGTAAGTAAGAGGTGAAAGCAATCTAAACATGTATGAAATTGCAATAAATAATAAAATTAAAATATTTTTTATCTTTTTAAAAGTTGTACTCTCCTTTGTCATTATTGAGAACAAGAAAGAAGAATCAAATGGATTTTGAGTTTAGTCTCTGTCCTTTCCAATGTCACAAGCCCCAAAATGCTTTCCCTCTGAATGATGATACACCATCTTCTTCAAGTAACTTTGAGGAATTACCACCAGGAATAGATATAAATTTGGCTTAAGTTACAGTCCCACAGAAAGCCAATATAATTGAACTCCCAGATTAGGGAGAAGAGCCAGGGATGATTAAAGGGCAGTGCATTTAAAAGTCTGCAGGAGTCTAACTAATGAAGCCCTTGCCTCTTGTTTCCCAAGGTAGGACAGGAGGAGAGAGACATATGCCGAATTTTTCCCCAATAGAATTTTAGATTAAAGAAAAGATTAAGGTACCATGAATATTAAGTAACTTTAAAGAGCCCACTTTGGTGATGTGTATCAGAGATAGAAATCTAGGCCAGCCACAGTAATGTGCACACACTGGATCCCAGCCCTTTGGGTATATCAGAGAATCCAAAGAAAAATTCTTGCCATCATTGAAGATTAGTAGCAATTATAAACCATATAGATAGAATGTTAACTTGAAATGTGCATTTCAAGTTTCAAACTTTAAAACTTTGCATCAGAACAGGAAAATAGGAAAATAATAACCATATAAATTACCACAAAATTGGAATATTTTATTCTACTAGTTTCTAAAAGATCTTAGTGTTGCAAAAAAAAAAACCATAATTTAATCCGCAGCCATAAGACATGTTTTCTATTATTGGTGTTTCCTTTTTTCTTCATCCATAAACTAATCCAGTCCTTTCAGCTGACTCACGTTACATAAGGAGCAGGTAGGAAATTTCTAGGCATTACAGGCAATATGCAGAATGAAAGAAGGAAATTTAATTGCTGGAGAATGGAAAAGGCTGAAAAATATTGTGGCTTGGTTGTCGAAATTATAATCTTGAGGATCTTTATTCCAAAGTAGAAACTTTCTAGTTCTGCTTAGAGATTATTAATTTACAGGAAAGGGTGACTTTTGTCCACCACAGTGATATTAATGTGTTATTGTTTACTCTTCTAAACAATTCATATGTTTAACTCATAAAAATTTTGTTATCTATGTGGATTAGAAACTGTTATCACTCATTTTTTCCCACAGAAAAACAGAGATGACTAGAGGTTAATTAATTTGGCTGAATAAAGAGTAAGCTAGCAGCTAAGATATGAACTCAAGCAGTCAGGCAGCAGAACTAAAGACATTATAATTACATGCCACTATTCACCTGTAAATGGGGTTATAGTGTATGCATATATACATATATTGTTATTCTATGTGACATGTATAACTGTCACTACTATGAATAATCAATGAATTGTTAGAAGTCTGCTGTTAATAGAAATGAGATGAAGCAGTCAAATAAATCTTAGGGATGGGAGAATTTGATAAAATCCATGTAAAAAATAAACTAGAATTTTATTTTCTCTTGTTTACTAGTGCTGAATAAAATTTCAATAGTAAAAGGATAGGTGGTCAAAAAGACAGACATGTTTGTAGTGACATTACTAGGAAGGCTGAAAGACAAGCAAAATAATCCAAGACTAACCTGGACTACACAGTTAGATCCTATCTAGAAGGGATGGTAGCCTGAAGGAGGAGGATTGAGAAATAAAGAGCTGACCTAGCACTTGTGAAAGCCATAGTTCCATCTTCAGCACCTATCAAAATAAGAAGTAAAAGCCGTCATCCATTATGCAAATCATCTGAACAAAATCAGTAGAGTGGAAGAAATAACAGAACAGTACAGTATGGTTAATTCTTAACTTTTAAATCACTGAGCATTAGCCAGATGACAGTTTTCGAAAGTAATGTTTATTCTAACCATTTTTACCTTCCAGACAAATCCAATTTATAATAACAATCTTAAAGTCAGTGCTCAAGTGCAAGATGGAACTAAACTAGGAAAAAAAATTGCACAGAAATAAGTAAAGAAAGAAAGGAAGGAAGGGAAAAAGGAAGAAAAGAAGGAAGGAAGGAAGGAAGGAAGGAAGGAAGGAAGGAAGGAAGGAAGGAAGGAAGGAAGGAACTAAGAAACAAAAAAAGAAATTAACAAAGTGAGTCTTTGGTCAAACACTGTGTAACGCCACTTGTCAAGCTATGAAACTTACTGACTCCCTCTGTTCCTCATCTAACTTTCATCTGGTTTTTAAAATATCCAGACTATATGGGTACCAACTGACAAATTATAATTAGGTGCTAGTTAACACTAAGCACCTAATTCTGATCATACTTTTCTAAACAGATGTGTTAATATTCACATTAAATAAATACATTAAGGATAAGGAGGGTTGTGTTTAAGAACACTACATATGATTTGTCCAAGTCACATTATTACTATAAGCTGATCAAGTGTGGATCCATGACTTTCTATCTTAGAGTCAATATTCTTTAACTTCTACTGTGATACCCATTGTAACTTTTTTCTGGGTACATTTTAAGGTCTTTCAGTGTGTACAGTTTTATTTTTGTTACTCATTGTATTAGTGGTGTGCAGTGAACATCTTAGTAAGGCATACCTTATGGCTACATATCAACCAAAGATTGCTTGGTAGAACTGAATTATTTCACAGCCACAGAAGTCCAGATAGGATAAGGAATTAGATAGATGGGGCTATCATGGGCAAGGGATGGAGATAGCTCAATTTGTGTACATTTAAATTTTGCAACCTTAAGTATGCTTGCACATTGATATTGGTGGGATCACTACAGCTGTTTGAAACTAATCAGATTATTTACATTAAATATTTATAATTACTCATCTATAAATTAGACCTCATTAAAGTCCTAATGACTGCTAAAGTTTGATTTTGTTCTTTTGACAAAATAACTATAGAAGTAAGATTAGTGTTTCTATTGTCAAATTTTTGAGAAATTTGTAGTGTTCACATATAGATTTCATCAAGCTGGTTTGTTACATCAATGTATGTAATTTCAGAAATGCAAATCAAAGCTCGGTGAGCTGGCAATACACACCTATTAAGATGGCTAGTATAAAAACACATTTGTCAATGAGGATATGAAGAAACCAAATTTTCTTGGGTTTGTGGTATAGGTCATATAATACTTTGTAATTCTATTAGCTTTTATAGATGTTCATTTCTTAGCACAAGTTTTAAAAATATTCTTGTCCATGCAACTGTATTGGGTTTGGTATCTGCAAACATGCTGTATCCCCAGGTATGGCCGTTCCCCAGTTAGCCCTTCCTTCAGTCTCTGTTCCATTTTTTGTCCCTGTTCTTCCTTTGTACAGAAACATTTCTGGTTACAAAACACTTTGAGATGGGTGGGTGGTCCATCCTTCGACCAGGGGCCATGCCTGTCTACTGCAGGTGGTCTCCACAGGTTCTATCTCCCGCTTCTCTGTGTATTAGAGCAAAAGTCAATCCCTTTGAGTCCTGGGAGTCTCACATTTTTCTGGAGTCTGGGACCTACCAGTGGCAATCCCAAGTTCCTCATCTCCTTTACTACCTATTTTTATTCAACTTCCTGACTCTCTGTACCTCTCTCAAGTCTCTTCCAGATTCTGGGACTGCCACCCTTATTTCCTCCTCTTCCTTTCTCCGTCCCTTGTCCCCCTCTCCTTGCATCTCCCACAATCATCCTGTTCCTCCCTCAGTGCAGGACTGAAGCATCCGCCCCCTGATTTTCCTTCCTTCTACATACCATATGGTCTGTAGGTTGTATCATATGCAATGTGAGCTTTTGGGTTAGTATCCACTTTTTAGTGAGTGCATACTCTGTGAGTTCTTTTGTGTCTGGGTTACCTCACTCAGGATGATATTTTCTAGTTCCACCCATTTGCCTAAGAATTTTATGAAGTCATTGTTTTTAATTGCTACATAGTATTTCATTGTGTAAATGTACCACATATTCTGTATCTTTTCTGTTAAGGGACATCTGGGCTGTTTCCAGCTTCTGGTTATTATAAATAAGGATGCTATGAACATAGTGGAGCAAGTGTCCTTGTTATACGTTGGAGCATCTTCTGGGTATATATCTAGGAGTGGTATAGCTGGGTCTGCAGGCAATAATATGTCCAGTTTTCTGAAGAACCACCAGACTGATTTTCAGAGTGCTTGTAGCAGCTTGCAATCCCACCAACAATAGAGGAGTGTTCCTCTTTCCCCACATACTCGCCAGTGTATACTGTCGCCTGTGTTTTTGATCTTAGCCATTCTGACTGGTGTGAGGTGGAATCTCAGGGTCGTTTTGATTTGCATTTCCCTGATGACTAAGGATGGTGAGCATTGTGGACAGGAACCAAGAATGGCAGTTCTGGGAAGGTCAGGTGAGCAACTGACCAATACAGAGGTGGATGCTTAGAGCCAACAATCAGGCTGAATTCTGGAAACCTGGTGAGGGAGCTGGCAGTAGGACTGGAGGTGCAGTGGAGGATTGCAACCCCATTGGAAGAACAACATAGGTTTCCCTGACCAACTAGTTCTCCCAAAGTCTAGACTACCAACCAAGGAGTGTACTTAAAGGGATCTTTGGCTCAAGATACATATGTAGCAGAGGATGGCCTTGTCTGACAGCAATGAGAGGGGAGGCCCTTGGTCCCAGGGAGGTTTGATGCCCCAGAGTAGTGTGATGCTAGAATGATGGGGCAGGAGAGTGTTGGTGAGTAGGGGAGTACTCTCATACAGGCATAAGGGAGAGGGGAGAGCAGATGTAAGATGGGGGCCTGGCAGATGGGTAACTGGGAAATGAGGTATAATGGGTTGGAAGGTTGGTGGAGGGGGTAATGGGGAAGTGGAGATATAAACAAATGGAATGATTAATAAAAATTTAAAACACACACATATGTGTGTGTGTGTATACACACACATACATACATATATACATATATGTATACATACATATATATGTGTTATATATGTATATATGCATATGTATATATGTATACATATACATATGTTTATATATGCATATATACATATACATATATATGTACATATATATATATATATATATAATTCTAAATGTATGCAACACATTTATTTGTATTGTGTAATGGTTAGGGGCACCCTTAAAATTCAGATATTTAAGTCCCAACTTAACTTTCAGTGTGCACAATATTATGGAATGTGGAAACAGAAACATTAAATAGCCAATTAAAGTAGAATGGAGGATATATGTGTAAAAAAAAAATTCTTGTCAGTCTAGTTCCCTTCTTCCCTTCGTGTCACTTGTGGGTGTAAGGTCTCTGACTCATTGACCTACTATTTTAATTTTATTTTTGAGTTTCATTTTATATCATAAAATGTAGAACTCATTCATCAGGTTTCCTAGTCACCAAAAGGAACCTATCTTGTTTTGTTTTGTTCCTGAGAAAACATCAAACATCATTCTCAGTTTTCTTCCCTGAAATGTAATCTCTAATGAGCTTTAAGTCTAGATAGTATTTTTCTAATGCAAGTATGACAGAATGTTTCTCTTTGAGGAGTATTGTTTATGTGTTTTCTTTCTGTGTTTGTTTGTTTTTCCTCAAACTCTCTATAAGTCATACTCATTCTTACCTTATGCTGCTCTCTATATATAATAGATAAAGAGTTTTTGTTTACCTATTCAGATATATTCAGCATATTTGAATTAACTTTTAAGCATCTGGCTGCTGATTTTGTCTTGCCTCACAATTTGTGTTGTATCATTTTTAATATATGAAATATGTGAAACAAGGACTGTAGTAGTTCTTCAGAGATATCATGAGTTCATGAGGTATCATGTCTTCTACCATACTCCTAGTGCCTTACTAAACAGGACCATTTCAAACTTCAATTGATTTCAGATAATATCTGGTCTTGAAAATTTGAGTGATAAGTTCCAGTCTCCTCTCTAGTGGGAATCTGATGTTAAAGGACTAAAAAATAAATGGAGTGGCCATTAATGTTTGAAGGGCTTCATTATATCAAGTCTCATCCACCTGTATGCCATTAAAAGTTTTATGATTTATTTTGGTCTGATCAAGAATAAACTGTAAGTGCTTCCACCTGTCATAACAAAATGGACAATGGAGTTCAAGTTTAAAGTAGCTACTAGGTTTTTTTTTTCACCTTGGAATGAATTGATCCAGTTTGAAATCTGGTTTCTCTGAATTATTCTCTGTCTGAAGCCCTTTATGTGCTTTATAGAAATGTTTGAGTCTGTCTTAGTTTTCAAGAACTTTATATAATTAAAGTAGGAATAATGATTGTCTAGGACTTGTTTGCCATCCTCAACGTTGTGCTATTATTTAAAAGCAGACTGAAAAAAAAAGTATGGAAATCAAAAGAGCCACAAAACATGTTGATTACAGAGAAAAGAAACACAGATTTCCATTATAAGAAGGTAGTGAATACAAAAAGTACAGGATAATATGAGCAAGAGTACTATAAATCAAAGGCTCCTTCACAAAAGAAGAGTTTCTTTTAAAATATATAAATATCATTAGTTACTATAATCAAACAAATATACAACTATATACTATACATTAAAGAAATTAAGGAACTGAGCCTGGACTTGGCTATTTGTTTGCTTGCTTGTTTGTTTGTTTGTTTGGTTGGTTGGTTGGTTGGTTTTGGTTTGGAATTTTTTTTTTTAATTTTGAGACAAGGTTTCTCTGTATAGTCCTGGCTGTCTAAAACTAGTCCAGAGACCAGGCTAGCCTTTAAATCAGAAATCTGTCTGTCTCTGCCTCCCAAGTGTTAGGATTAAAGCTCTGTACCACTACACCATGCAGACAGGGTGATTTCTATATTCATAGTGAATTCTCTAATCATATAGGATGGGGATTCTCTGAAAAACAATGAGACTATTTATACTTTTAGTCTCTTCTGTATTTCCAACCCCAAGAAAAGTCAAAACTCATTTCAGGCAAAGGTTTACAAAAAGTAGCAACTGTATTTCGTGTGAGGAGTGAGCCTTCTAAGAGTGATTACTTCTTATAACATGATGGTAAGATCCTATTGAATCTAACATGACTCAGGGCCTATTTCAGTCAGAAAATACAGACCATTTATAAATAGGTTTTAATTAATACATTCTGGATTAGCATTCCATTGAAATTGCCTATTGCTATCTTTCTTCCCATATTGTGACTTTTATGAGCATAATCAGTCAGATTTCTCTTTCATAATTAAAAGTCACTAACTCTGCCTAATTTGAACAGAAAATAAATTTAGGATGGATATCAAGTAAATCACTAAACTTCATAGAATTCTAACAATTTGTGTTTGCATTACACAGCCAAAATGACAAAAAAAAACCATACAGCCAAAGTACTGTCTCATCATTCTACTCCATATAGGTACTTAACAGAGAGCGTGGCATTGCTACTGAACCCTTTCGTATACTGTTGTCCTATGCAAAGGGTTTCTATAGGGTTCCATTTATCTCTTGTATCTCACTGATTTTATTCTTAAATATCACACAAAAGCAATTGTTTGGCAGACTCCAAGTTACATCTACATCTTAACTCTAAAAGTGTCATAAGAGGGAGCACCTGCCATTTTCCTCTTTTAGCTAGATATAAATTCCATCTTCTATCAATATGTGGAAAGTAGACGGTTAGTTCTACAAACATAGAAAGGTCAGATCATACATATGCACATTACACATGTCTTTGGGAACCATAACTTAAATTAATGCACAACAGAATTAGGCATAGATACAGAGAATCTAGAATGGGATTCATCTGCATTTCCTGTGCAATTTCCGTATGCCACTCTCAAGGATGGGGACAGGGATACAATCTGTCCTTACTCATAAGAAGCCAGTGCTAACACTAAATTGAGTCTTGTTTCTCCCCATGACCCTTCATTAAATTTCTCTTCTGTGCTTGCTTTTGAGTTAGCTCATGAGTATCAGTTGTGAAAACAGAAAATCGTGGTCTTTAAATCAGCACTTAGTACTCATAATGCCCTTAATCTATAGACTTTAATTGAAAAAAAACCTGATATATTGAGTCTCCTACCAATGGACAAGCTGGATTTCTCTGTCAAGATGAACAAATTTCTCTACATTACTCATTCTGATTTTTTTTTCCTCTGGAGTTTACCTTACTAGAAACAAAGAACTGTGCTCAATGTACTCACTCCTGAATTCTTTAGTGTCCATCTGAAGCAGAATCTAAAAATAATTTACTGAAGACTGAATAAATGCAGCTAATGATTGAATTAGAGAAATGTCAAATACATATGAAAATGATCAGATGATCTGACTATGGCAAATCTCTTATCAATAGCTCAATGTGAAGATAAATCCTAATGTAAAAGGTCTGTCAAAGCAATGAGGGTACGGGTGGCACAGTATGAGCAAACACCAAGGAAGGACAGCCAGCCAGTGGAGAGTGATATGCATGTGAAGAAATACAAGACTTAGAAATAATGATTAAATCTTCATTGCAGGATTGCAAATAACATGGTATTCAGTGAAGTAGTTATTATTAAGAAGGAGCTGTCTTATTTCCTTGAACATAAGAGTGACATGATATTAATTTGTCTTTCTTAAGACATATCTTTTGAATATCAGACATTCTAAATACATAATCATTATGGATGGGATAGCCTTTAAATATTGTATATATTTCAACAATAAAAAATTTCAGATTCAAAGAAATTGAGTCCCTTGCCCATGGTCATATAGCAAGTGAAAGACAAAACCAAGATCTAGTCCCATATTCTGAATCTAAGCCCAATGCCTACCACAAAAAGACTAACCAGAGAGTAGTTTTGGAGGAGGCAGTTTGACTGAAACAAAATTCTTAGGTTCTCTAAGTAGCTGAGAGTGAGTTCAGTAAAGGAGAAAGTCAATGAATATGGAGGCCCTCTGAAGCAAACAGAAATATTCAGGATTTCAGTCTGCCCTGATATGAGTGCAAGGGCAAGGGCTGTGAGGAAGAGAGCAGTCTGAGTTCTCAAAACAAAGTCTCCCTTCCTGGGCTGTAAATTGTGTCACAGAGAAATCACAGCAGGGGCAGGCAAGGTGGGAAATGAGTATTCCATGCCCAGTGTGAGAAAAATTACTTCCTTGTCACTCAAAAATCATTGTCCCTAATGATTTTTCTCTGAATTCGTGTCAGTTTCAGGGTGTCTTGAATATCTGAAAGTTAAACACTTCATACCTCCCCTTGGGAGTCTGTATCATTATAAAGGAGGGATGCTTAATATCCAGGGTCAGCCTTTGATTTCACAAAAGGACAAATCATTGGAAAATGGACAGGTGGGCAGGGAAGTTATTGTTCTCAAGTAAAGCACTGATTTTTACTGACAACTGCTTGTGAGTGCTTCACTGGACGTTCCTGGTGTCTGTACCTCCCACGCTCACCATTTTCCTCTCAAAGCTGAGAAATGACTTTTCCAAAAACATCATCTTTCTGGCCCCAATTTGAGCTTCAAGAATACAACTAGAGTGTGCATAGGAGTGATGTGATTGGTCCCTTTCCTATAATTAGCCTTAACTTTTTGTTTTTCATTTATATGTACTTTTTTATGAGCCAAAAAGAAGCTCCATGATTTTCATGTTATCACTAATCCTAAACCCATGCTTTTGGTAAATGTTATATTTTCATGTACAAAGAAAACATAAGAATTTAAGACCAAGGGTAAACAAGAGTATATATTTCAAGCATGGTGAAAGCAAAACCAAGTCTTTTATTTATCTCTTTCTGAAATTTATCTCTGTTCACCACAGCATCTACTACTGAAACCTCAAGCAAGAACTTAGTTTGGGTTGATATCCAGGTAGGCTTTTCTTGAGTTGGGAAAATTAAGAAGATTCTCTTTGCTCTGTATCCAAGCTATGTATTGCTAAATATTGGTAATTTTTAAATTTCCATAATGTATTTGTCCGCTTATTTCCCCCATAAAATACATATATACCATGATGCTATATACGTGTTTCTAAAATATAAGTTAATGAAAATTATGTGCAAGATTTTTCTTTCTTTTTAATCTCTGCAGTACTAAAAGCTATCATGGTTTATAAGCATTTCTCTATTAGTAACAAAGATGTAATACAGAGTCAAAGCATCTGGTACAGATAGCTAGGCAGAAAGGAGACAGATATAAGTGAAATAAGAATAGTCTGGGCCACCCCAACAATGTACAGGTGAACACCTAATGTCACTGCATCTCCTGCTATGTTTCAAGAAAGAGAAGCTCAGCAGAGTGACTGCTGGAAAAATAAACTGGATATAGATAGAATATTAAGGCTGCTAGTGGTTTGACCTGTGTGTTCTAGTTGTTTAAAGAACAAAGGCAGGGTGAGATAAGTACCCTATGGATCTCTCACACATAAGTTATTCACAAAGTAGCTTTGTAATTTGATGTGTGCTTGATTTAAATTTCAAAAAATTTAAATTCTTCTTTGAAACAGCTAAAGTAAATACAGACTAATGGAAAAGAGATAAAATATTTTTTCAGATGCTAAATGAAAGCCTTCTTTATTTGTGAGGATTATTGATTGAAACAAGTGTCTGAAAACAAAATTGACAGTTAGTAAAGAAAGGCATATCAGGTAAAATGTCAGCTGTGACTCAGAAAAGGCAAGTTAAAGATGTAAATCCTTAAATGGTCAGTTAACATCAGTTTCTTTCAGAAGTACAGCACGACTACACCAAAGTTCAAAATGTTTCAATAAACTGTATCCTGATCATTTACAAACATCAAAGGATATTAACACATTGATGATAAGTGTCACTAAGCCAGAACTCATTGCTTCACAGAGCAGAGAATTATCACAGTGATGTTATTGTCTGCTCACCAGAACCCACAGTACAATGTAACAGGATATTAAGGGTGTCAGAACACAGGAAGAGACAAATGTATGAAATGGATCCCAAAATCTTGTTAACACTGGCCACATTCAGATAAACAGGGTCATTTGATCTTAAAGGCAAAATACAATTATATTTGAGACCCAAAAGGAGAATGAGAGAGCTCTGAATAGTTAACAGTTGAGAGAAAGACCACTGAGAAGCACAGTGACTTCAGGGCACTAAGATGTAATGAGAGATAGGAGCATCACTGCATCAAGGAAGGACACCTGCCTGTTCCTTTCATAGACACTAAGAGATTCTTCAGACACTGTAATCAGGAAAGTGTCATAAGAAAAAATCTTTCGGTAGAAAGCACTCGACCAAGTACTGAGAGGTGGTGGGAGAAACATAATAAGAACATTCATGGAAATGCAAATTAAACAAAATGCAAAGTTAGCTCACAGCCCATTATAAAGTTGCTGCTCTGGCTCATTTCCTGTTGCTGTGAGTGACACCACAACCATAAACAGCATCTTGAAGAAAAGGCTTATTTAATTTATAGGTCTGGGTCCATCAAGGACCTGGAAGCAGGAAACTGAAGCTGAGACCAGGGAGGAATGATGCTTACTGGCTTGTTTCCAGGCTTGGGTCCAACTGCTTTTCTTACATAATGTAGGACCACTGTGAAAGGTGTACCACTCACAGAGTGCTAGACCCTCCTCCATCAATTAGTAATCAAGAAAATGCCCTCATAGACATGCCCAGAGCCAATCTGATATAATCAACTGCTCAAATGACTCTAGTGTATATCAAGTTGTAAAACACTAACCAGAACAATTGCTGTAAAATATCTTATAACTCAGCAACGGCAATTCTAGGGCTACCCCAAGGGGAAGATTTCATATCTATAAGAATATTCAGTAGTTTAAAATTACGTGAGGTGATCTCAATTCCCTTCAATAGTAGATTAGCACATTGTTCTGGTTTTGCAATGGAATTCAACTTTGCAATGAAACAACTGAAGTAGAAAAGCTTTATAGAAGGCTCCCTGGGAAACAGCCTCTGACTCATTCATTCCACACAGGAAGTTTGTTTGGGATTACTCTTGAAATCAATGCCTATGAAGAAATAAATTAAGCAGGACTTGGTAGAAGAGATGCTCTAGTATTGCTGCAAAGAGAAAGAAGAGCTTGCCAAATCCCATACGGAGCTGCTAAATGAGCATGGCTTTCTAAAGTTTTCTTCTGAACTCTATGTATGGAAGTCATACTTCTGTGCCTTCATCAACCAGGCTTTACTTGGTTGCTTATAGGAGAGTATAAGGCAGTATTCTTTTAGTTAAATGAAGCTTACTAATAAAGAAATAACTATCGAGTGTCTCAGGACACTCAGTCAGCACACCTATCTGATGAAGTAATAAGGTAAGTACTGAAATTCTAAGAAGAAACAACAGCTTCTGGCAGCACCCTAGAATGTGTATCACTTAGTTAACTTACTAACATAATGTTGACTGCAAAAAGCAAATAATATGATGGTATTAAAATGTTGAAATAGCAAATCTACAACCTTTAAAAGTCTGAAATGTTCTTTGTGTATATACAAGTAATAAACATGATACTATAGGTATAGCAATCAAAGCAGCAAGATCGGCATATTAGTACTTCTGAGTGTGCAGGGAGACATAGTCAGGTGGTCCCTGTCTAAATCTCTAGCTTTGGCATTTGCTAACTTACAGAACTTATTACAAATGCATAAGTGATGGTGGGGTGGTTAATCTTGCATATGAACATGATTGTGCTGAACGATTCCCTGACAGCTGGTTAGAAACTTATTTCTGGCTGTGCTCCTGAAAGTGTGTCTGGAGTAGATTAGCCTTTGACTCAGGAACTAGGTAAGAAAGATTATCTTCACCCCTGCAGTAGATATAACTTAGTCACTTGAGGGCCTGGGTAAATCAATGATTTTGAAAAATGGATAAATTTGTTTCTTTATCTCTTTCTCTCTGTCTCTTTGAGAACAGCTATATTGTCTTGCCCTCAGCCCTGAAGAACCTGGAGCTCAAAATGAATTAAAATAAATCTTCCTACTTTTATGGCTTTTCAGTCTGAATAATCATGTAAGCCAATTAGATATGTAGATAAATTTTCTGTAAAACATTGACGAATATAGTTTGACATATTCAACATGAAAATGTTAAGTATTTTTATCTGAAAGTAATAAAACTAGGATTTTGTCGTATTTTGATTTATAATCTATCCATGCATTTATTCTATAGAATGTTTAGAAAGATACTAATGTAAACACATATTGTACAGATATCTATGATTGGATCTAGACAAACGTAAGTATGGAAGTTCAATTTTGTAATCTTAGTACTAGGAAGGCTAAGGCAGGAGAATTGTCACAATTTCAGGCTACCTGGGCTTGGGATACATAGTGGGTTCTATGACAGTCTTACTTACACATAAAGACTTTCAAAAATGAGTAATAATAGCAATAACACTCTTAACTGGGTTAGACTTTGAGATAAGCCTTCCTTTCAAGTACTAAGATAGGAAAAAAACTAAGTTCAAGGCCAGCTCTTGCTCCTTAAGGGCAATAGTAGAGTTACATCTAGAATGAGGCACAGAAGGAAATGAAACTGCAGCTTCCTCAGGAAGAGTCACATATAGGTGATCTCTCCAGACCCGGGCTACAGTTGAGGGAGATAGTGAATGAAAGACGATGAAACAAATGAAGAAAAAAATCAGTCGTTCTTTTTTTCTTCTCTCTTTTTTTAAACCTTTATTTCTCGGGCACAGAATCCATTAACTTGGCATGTGTTACCATTTGAAATCTTAGTTGTTTCTAACACACTAGCCATCCTGTATCAGAGTGAGCTCCCTTCAGAGATGTGTGCTGTTTTTGCCTATCACAGCTGTCCTCTGGGAGTTGCAGCAGAATTAGGAACTGTGTCAGTCAGCCATGACAATGTCTTTAATAGATAGGTTTTGTAGATCTAAGTATTTTTAATCAAAACAGACCTTTCTGTTAAATGGAGGTAAGCTGAAAATTCACTTTCCTCATAAAGGATACCATATCTAAGTTGTCAGCTCATGGGATGTTTTAGAACCTTGAACTGCACTGCATATGGGATGGACTTAAGGGCAAGATATATGCACTGGCCCCAAAGGTTTCTGAAATGCTTTATGTTGTGAAAAATTATATTCTCAATCTGTGGTTTCTATGCTGACTTTGACCATTTAGTTTCCAGGTAAAAGACACACATACAACCCTTACATTTATAATAAGCCTTAATCAGCAGAAGAGCTGGACAGATATCTATTCTCTATGTTATTATGTCTTTCCCAGCCAATAAGCCCATTATATAATTTGACACTTTTTTCTGGGCTGCTCTTAACTTCAATTAGCCAACCCAAAGGGCCATTATTCCATGACTTACCTAACCCATGGCAGCTTTCTCCTCTCCCCAATTTCTTCTCCCCCGTGTGATTCTACTCTGACTCCCGGCCCAGAAACTATAAACCCCTGCCAATGTCTCTTCTCCCCAGCTACTGACTGTTGGCGTCTTTATTCATCAATCACAATAACTTGGGGCAAGCTCACATAGCCTCACTTGTGTGTGTGTGTGTGTGTGTGTGTGTGTGTGTGTACTCTCTCATCTCTGGGCAACCCGGTGTTGGGGACCTGAACTTAGTATTACAATACACAGCAAAAGACCAAACCACAATAGCTTTAACTTTAAAATAGCTTTAGCTCTTAAAACTAGAGACTGTGCTTCAAATCTCAGTGTTATCTTTATGAAATGATGACTCTTCCTCACCAAAGAGCATCTCTAGACACTACAAACTAGCTTAGTTGTCTTGTTGATTATGGAAGCACCAAATAATAGAGCAGGATATTTTTGTTTGTTTTATTTTGTTTTGTTTTGTTTTGTTTTCTACCCAGAAACTTTGGGATTTCAGTTTACAAGGAAACTTTCTAATAGTATTTCAAAAAATCATTAATCAGGTGGGAGAGTCTTCCTCGTTCATAGCATGGGACCCAGCCTTTCATTTTCAGCATGGGAAGCTTAGAATTCTCAGGTTTAGCTCATTCCTCTGAATGTTATTACATTGTTCTGCAGCATCTTTATAAAGTAAGAGTCTTAACTGAAGAAAGATGCAGAGAAATTAAAATTTCACTCTAGCCCACACAATGGCCATCACAAAACTAAATTCAGAATCAGGAACACTGGCATCAAGCCTACTTTCCCATATTTTTAATATGACAAGAGCCTGACATTCAATATTGACATTGGAATATGAATTTTAAAAGGTCTTGGATAATATTGAATGTAGGTCATACCCTAAAAAGATCAATTAGATCATCTCATCTAAGTTTTCATACAAATGGTTGCTAGCCAAGGATATAGGATTGTTTCAATAAATGAACCTATGATGAACTCATTTGCATAAACCAATCGTGCTTCTATACTACTGGATTTTCAGGGGCTTTAGAATACTCATGACTAACCTCCATGTGCAGAGATAGTAGAAAAAGAATACTGATTTTACCAATTTCCTTAATCACAGATTTTTTTGGAATTGCTGTGCCAAACTGAACACATTTTAGGAAGCACTAAACTGACGGAGATTTATTAATATGGAAATCAAGACAGTAAACCATAGAGAAATGGACAGTTATTCATGATCACCTTACTAGTTAGTGATTGACCCCTGCGTGTAGATGATGGGAATGCTCACTAACTAATGAAGTGAATAACATTTGCCAAAATATGTCAGCCACTTTTATAGCCTTTGTCATGCTAACGAGAACAAAAGAAACTTCCCCTAAAACTAAGAAATAATGCACAGTACATGTATATGGCCTTTGTGTGCCTTTAGACATCTATCACAAATAGGTGATAGAAGGATATCTACAAAAGATTATAACAATAATATCTTCTTGTATGAAGGATGGATTAGACTTACAGAGCGTGGTTGAGTAGTTCAACATCACTAGAGTGATTGTCCTCTCACATATATGAGATTTGAAAATAAGCACATTACTATAAAAGAGGGACTCTTTTATTGAAAATTTTCAGAGATGTTTGTAGGCATAGAGCCCCTTGGATCTATATTAAAATCACTATTTTTTTTCAGATATTAAGTGGAGGACTTAGTCTGAAAAAATAGGTCGGTCAAACTTTTGAGAGAATTGGATTAATACTCCAGGTCTTGAAGGTGAGGAGAAGACCCTATGGTTTAGAGCTCACCTGTTCTTGAAGAGGACCTGAATTCGCTTCATATCACCCTTCTTAGAAAGCTCACAGCATCTTATTTTCTCTAGCTCTATGGGATCATAAACCTGTTTTGGCCCCCTGCAGGTATCTCATGCACATGCACAAACACACACAACCCATAAACACAATTAAAAATAAAAAAATAATAATAGTAAAAAAAGAAAAGACCAGGTCTCTAAATTTTCACAACAAAATGTTTATAGGTGTTTATATGTTTGTACCTACTTATTGTGTATCTCAGTTGTTGTGACTAACTCTGATTATGCATTTATCTGTTCTTTAATGAAAGAGGAATCTTAAATGAAGTGACTAGCTGTGCTCTGACAATTAAGATTCCCATTCCACTGAGCCGTAGCAAAAGAGGTCAACGGCTCTTTCTTTGCTTAGGGTGAGAGGTAAAGTGTGGCTGCTTAGAGCCCGGAGGACTCCTCAGCCACAAATCCTTCTACAAGAAGCATTCCCTTACAGATAATGATCCAGTCCAGTGAGAGGACAATAGGCATTCTTTCCTCATTTTTGATGTCATCTGTTTTGCAAAGTATAAATGAAAGCAGCGATCAGAAGAAATATGAGGATACTCTACCTCAGAGCAAGAGAATAGCAGATGGCAGATTCAGCTCCTGGGTATAATATAAACCGTGGAGGAAATACTGAGGGGGCATTCTGTTATTTTGATTCTTGACAGGAGGAAAGAGAAAGATCTAGGAGTGTTGCCCCTTGGCCACTTGCACATTTATCTCTAAGCAACCTTGATGTCATCATGAAGGCTCACAAAATAAAGGTGGAACCCATATCCATTCTGTCAGCTTCACAGTAACTGACTGCAGCTGCCTTGTCGGAAGGCGGTTTTACATCCCGGGAAAGCCAGGTGATAGGATACAGCAAGGATTGGATTGATCTCATGAAAGATTGATTTCACCTTGTAGCTTAGCAGGTTGCTTCCCTTTTTCTTGGGTCTCTATACTGGGTGGCATATAAATTACACTTGTAATCTGTGTATAGAACAAGGAACAAAGGTTGTGGACTTCTGCAGTTCAATTTGCTCACACAAGAAGCACACAGATGAAGAAACAGATCACCCTTAGTGCCAGTGTCATCTCCTAGTGTGGTCTACTCATAACTACATTAAAGCTCTCTAATTTCCTGCAGCTCTGTCCGTGGGACTGAGTTAGTGCTGGCCACATATGAGTTATGTGAGCTCACAGTTCACAATATGTGTCTTTTTGCCCTTGGTTGCATTTATTCAGTGATCTGTGTACCAAGTATTCAATATTCTTTAATTTAATGTTAGTTACTCACTTTCCTTGATTTCCTTAAGTCATTCATTGCTATATGTTAAACACTGATGAGAATTTGGATACTTTCTCATAGGTACTTGCTTATTACTGATAGTGTTCCCTTGAGCTTTATAGTCATTCTACTTTTAAGATATGTGTGTGTGCATGTGTGTGTATATGTGTGTGTGTGTGTTGTTGTTGTTGTTGTGTGGCAGAATATGTATGTAAGTACAGGTTACTGTGGAAGCCAGAAAGGGTCTTGGATCTCCTGGAACTAGAGCTCTAGGCAGTGCAAACAGCCCAATATGGGTGACGGGAACTGAAGTAGTCTGTCTGAAAGATCAGCTTGCTATCTTAACTGCTGGATGATCTCTCCGGCCCTTCTAGAAAGTTTACAATTCGTGTCTCATGATGTATACATGGATAAATGTATTTTGACTAACATGTGAAAAATGGATCACTGCGACTTTTGAAATCTATGTGTTTAAAAAATCTGATACTACCAATAACTTTCCTGAAGTGGAATTGGTTGTACCAGCTTACATTCTCATTAGAGTATGTGAGGTTTTTAGTAACTCTACAATTTTTGCAACATTTGATACCTTGGGGATCCCGATGTTTTTCTTCTTTAGGGGCACATAGTAATATTTCTTCAAATCTTTCATTTTTACTTTTTATCAATCAATGAAATTAATCAGTTTTTCATGTTGCTTGGCTATAGGCAACAGAATCCCTTTGTAATAGGTGTATTACTCATTTTTAGATAATCAGTTGCCTTTCCATTTTCTTTATTAATTCGTAAACTATATTAATACATGCTAATGCATGCATATGTGTGAAGAATACTTTTATCATACATGAATAATTTCATGGTAAATAAACATGATTAATATATAAAAATCTGTAGCTATGTAATTGCTTTTAAAAATGTATAATAAGCATAATTCCTTTAAGAGTTTTTGAATTACAAATGTCCTTAGTAGGCTCAGGAATTTAAATGCTTGGTTGACAGTTGAGGTAAATGTGTAACTGGAGGTGGATATTGAGAGTTTAAAGACTCGTGCACTGTTTTAATTCATTTTCTACTCCTTTGGAGGTTCAAGATGCCAGCCTCCAGCTTCCCTTCTGCCAGTACCCTTTTCCTCATCCATCCTGGATGTGAATCCCCTGGAACCTTAAACCCAGGTAAACACTTCCTTCTTTGTGTTCTGTTGGTCATAATGTTTCATTACAACAATAGAAGATAATACAACTTCTTTCTGAATTGAATATTCCCTCCCTTAGTAAAGTCATAAGAGAGTATTTCATAAATCTCATGCTCCCAAATTGCATTTTAAAGGACATACTAAACTGTGCTCCCTGCTTTGCATATGTGTGCCTGTACTGTGCATTTCCTCTAAATGCCTAATGTTCATGGGTAGTTTGAAAAACTGGCAATATGTGCTTTTCCGTGTGCATATCTATTGAAACAGTGTTATCTATTAATATAGAAAACTAAAATTCTTTCTTCATTTTCAGCTCTCTCATAGATCCTGTGTGTTTATATACTATTTATGGTCCCTGGTCTATTTCTCATTCAGATGTTCATACTTGTATCAGCTGATTGCTACCATGTACATAGATCTGTTATCTTAGAGAATAAATCATCTGACTTTCTTTGTTATGTTTACTTTGTTTACTTCTGAAATATGTATCTCTATGCATATTTTATAGTAAGAATATGTTTGTATAGTTTTGATTAAAATTGGATGGGGTGAATTGATATTTTTGCAATATAGAGCCTTCCAATCCACAAATAAGACATACCTATTTAATGAAGTAAAGTCGCCTCCAATCATTTTCTGTGGAGATTTATCATTTTCAAAATAGAAATATTCCTTCTATTTCATCCTTAGGCTTATTCCATTATTAAGTTTTGGTGTTACAAATACATATAGTTCCATTTCCTTGAGAAGCAATAAATATATAACTGAATTTTTGTTTGTAAATTCTTAAAACTATTAATTAATCTTAAATGTGTGGAACTTATTTTTAAATTGGTAATTACATAATTATCATACATACAGTACTTTAATATTTTTAATTCTTCCATCTTGATTTTTCTGCCTTTTTATCAATGTAATATTAATAGAAGAAATGACATTAGACATCTCTTTGTTTCTTGTTTTCAATCAAGGATGAAACAATAGTAATTTTATTATTTTATTTTTATTCATGATGTTTGATATAGCTTTATTTTATTATATAAAGCAATTCTCTAGTTTGTAGTTTATTGAGGGTCTTATAAGTAATAACTTTTCTATTTGTCTCCATTTGCTGAACTTCCATCTTACTTGAAGTCAATTATTTTGCTACAGGATATAGCATTGTGTATTTTTACAAAAACATACAAACACATTTCCACCCATAAACATCTTCACAGATATGCATAAATAAATAGAAGTTTTTAATTTCCTTTGTAACTTCTGAATTCATACTATTTGAATAACTTAAACTTATCTCCTAGTAATGAGATCAACATGTGTGGTGCGGCGGCGGTTTGGATACGTTTGGTCAGTGGGAAGTGGCTCTAATAGGAGGTGTGACCTTTTGGAAGAGGCATTGCCTTGTTACAGAAAGTGTGTCCCTGTGCGGACAGGGTTTTGTGGTCTTGTACATATTCTCAAGTCTAGTCAGTGTGACCCAGAACCTCCTACTGGGTGCCTAAAGAAGATAGCCTTCTTCTGGCTGCCTACAGATCAATATATTGAACTCCCAGCTCCTTCTCCAGCACCATGTCTGTCTGCACACTCCCATGCTTTCAGCCACAATGATACTGGACTAAATCTCTGTAAACCTGCCCCAATGAAATGTTTTTCTGTGCAACAGTTACCTTTGTCATGGTGTCTCTTCACAGCAATGAACCCTTAACTAAGACAAGTGGGATGAGCACAAAGGAACAAGATAAGGGTTGAAGGACTGAAAGCTTAGAAGAAATTCTATATAGAAGAGAAAGGATCACTAAAATCCTGTTGTCTATGGCCAAGTTTAAAGGGCAAACATTCCTACCTACTAATACAGAATGACAAACAAAGTTTATGATCATGCTTATGGAAAGATCTGCACATATAAGAAGCAGTTACACCTATATGGGTCCATAACCAACTACACTGAATATCTGAGGTAACATTTTAAATAGCTAACTTAGGGGTACACATATTTAATCCCAGAATTTGGGAAGCAGAGGCAGGCAGATCTCTATATGTTCAAGGCCAGCCTGAACTACATAGTAGCATTTTTCTTTTTAAAAATAATCCAATAAAGAATATTTCATAACGTATACTTAATTAAGATAATGAGCATGAGTATTATGATCAATTTAACCTGAAGATAATAAATTCCAATTGCTAAATAGTACAGTTTGGGAATGACCTAATTAATGATTGGCAGGTCAGAGAGTAAGGGTGGAAAACACCACAATTATTGTGTACAGCAGTAACAAACCTCTCCTATAAGCTAAAGAGACACATCAATGCACTATAGAGAGCTCTGACGTTCTTTCTGTGAAAAATAGATAAATTTCCCTGAAACTTCTACTCAGCTTCATTCTTGTTTAAAATGACCAACTGAGAAGTTTACATGAATTTTGAAACTCAGAAGTAAGGTAGTAAAAAAATTAGACATGGATAGGCAGAGGTTTAAATAGCAAGGAAAAATGTAAACTACTTTGTATCTATTCTTTTCTAGTCACAGCTAGTTAGAAGCTCAGTTATCAGTCTTACCAACTGTATCTCCATGAAAAATACTTTATTAGAATCTACAGTTAACTGCCAATAATCAAACTGTTGATAGACAGATGAAGAGATGTCCCCAAATATCTCAGGAGCAAAAGAACGAGTTGTTGTAACACAAGATGCTATCTTCATAATAAAAAAAGAATATATCATTTGATGAGTCTTCATATAATCTGAGATATATATATATATATATATATATATATATATATATATATATATATAATCTTATTGAACAAAGTAAAATCAAGCTCATTATTATTGGTTCTTTTAAATGTGTACAAAGAAAAAAACATTAACCAGAAAACTGATTTACATTAAGTATTAGAATTCATGCTGTTTTACTCCTATGAGTCTACATCTGAAATTACCTCCTGACTACGTTCAATGTTACTAAGTTCATCTGACTGGTTGGCAAGGGAAACAGGGCTTTAAAGGATGAATGATAGATATCATTACCCCTAAATCTCACAGTCCTCTAGTAGTATCCCTGATCTCTAAATACACAAGAAATGAATCATCATGTTTTGCTTACTATATTATAATGAAATGTGAGCCCAAAGCCTTTTGCTTGTTTCTTCCTCTTGCACTGGCTAAAATGCCATGGACACCATAGCCTTGGGGCAGACAAGTGACTCATATACCACTTCCCAAGATTCCCTAGGCAAACATCTTTCTCCAACACAAATATAATGTTTCTGGCTTTACCCATGAGATGTTTCTCTTTGCCCATGGCTAAGAAACTGTGTACCATAAATCTATTGTTGCCTTACAACAATTGACACAGTCCATTTGTGAACAAAATCTGAGTATATTTTCCTTCTCTCTCAGATTGCTGTAAAGGTTCCCCCAGGAGCCATGTATTGCAACAATAGTGAACTACTTGCAAGTGAAGGACCCCTGTTCATTCAAGTTCCTTACACCACTTTATCCTGCTGAAGAGTAATTCTCGATGAACCATTTTAATTCTGTAATAGGCTTTTGCTAGCCTTGTCTGAGAGTATGGTTTGAGATATGGGAGCTCTCCACTCATTATAGACAGTACATGTTATATTTTCACATACTATCCTGTGTTCAGTCACTCAATCTCTACCATAGTCCTTGAGTCCAGTAGTGATATATAAATGGTGAGCAATTTTGTCTGGACAAGCCATGGCTATTCTTCCAGATGCTAAGAGTTGGCGTACCTCTGTGTATCTGCCTTGCTGCACAATGTCTTTCTCGTTTATCTACCCAACGTACAATGTGGTAAACTACTATATCTCTAAGTAATATCATTGAAAAATCAGGGCTGATTTTATTTCAACATATCCTTAATGCAGAGCAATTTATTCTTCTGGCCTCAGGCAAAATTTAAATATATTACCTCACAAGCAAGACAGCAGTTTTCCTCTGGGTTCAGTGTATGGCCCCTATTGGCACAATGAGATCTGTATTTGTTCCATTCTTGTTAAGAAAAGGAATCACTTCATTCCATGCTTTAGAAGAAGTCTCCTCATGTCCCAAACTATCTGAGATCTAAAAACTTCTTTAATATGAATTGAAAGCTATGTAACCCTATCTGGAGCACATATGTCCTACAGAATACCAAGCTGTTTGAGCTGTACACTTGGTCTAAGATTGCTGATCCTGCTGACCACCATAAATGTATTTGGAATTTCCAGGGGATGCAGATCCTTTCAGACTGGTGTGTAACATAACAGAAACACTCACATCTCTTAAAGTGAATATTACTGTTTGAATCACAGGAGACTATGTCCTTCTCCTAATACCTTGACCTGGGAAAACAAACAGCGAAATCGATTACCCATGATTTGCCTGATCAGTTCTCAGGGAGCAAAAGGGGAAGAAAAAAAGTAAAACTGCACTGAAGGTGTTTGTAAATTCTGAAATAGTCTATTAGATTTACTATGATTGGCTGTGTTTTGTGAATTAAGGAGATTAGTTAGAGGGAACTATCTATCCTGGGCTAAGAATTCCATCCTCATTAGGTTTTTGAAGTTGGCACAAATCTCTACCTTTTGATTATGCTGGTCTTGATTTAAACAAAACACATGGGTTTTTCAAGATATTGATATTTTTAACATTTTTTGGATCTTATTATAAAATGTATACTCTCTGACATATTTTTAATGATGCCTTACAACTATATATATAGGAAACAGACTAGTAACTACTGTGTTAGATTCCAAGTTAGGAATCTATTGTACTTCTGTGATCTTATCTCATCAAGGGTCTTAAACAATGTTGTAACTCCCCTAATCTGTGAGCTTGTCTGACAGTCTAAGAGATGATGCAGCATCTTTCAAATGCTTTCAGTTTCCCAGCATTGCAAGAAGATATTTATAAAACAGTACATGATTGGCTCAGGCCTAAATCAAAACTCTATTGTTTGACCGTGATGTCCTTCTTGTGTTATAAGAAGCTTTATCTGCCAGGATTCCCTACATAAATGGAATCAGTAGACATGCATTATCACATCTACAAAGTCTGCATTATTAACTAGCAGCCTGGACTCAGACCTTATTCTCTAGGAAGACCTGATGTCTTGGATTATGTTAGAAAGCCTTCTTTGGCAGAATTCTTCTTGTGGACGAAAGATAAGCTATATGTTCTGTGGAGGTCTCAAACTTCCTAGAAAAGCCTCCAGGCTATTGAGGGCAATCTGCTTTACTTCACCTAACAATTTAAATATTTCTTCATTCAAAAGCATACTCACAGAAAACTATAGAAAAATGGTACACAATATATTTGAGCTATGATCCCAGAAATATAAGCATAAAAAATAAATATCCCTCAGCTTTTTCCAATTTTTTCACCTTGTAATTCTTAGATATCCCATCTAGCAGCTTTTGAAAGATCTTTAATTCTGTCACTTAAGAAATATATTTTTCATGAACAGACCCATGGAATTTAATATCTCATTGTACAAGTTGTTTTTGTCTCTGTTTAGCATGCTCTAGTCCTTGTCTAAGAACTGTGGACTCTAGGTAAGTTGTGTAATTTTCTATTGATAGACTAAGAGAAGATGCAGTTCTGAGTTCAGAACTGTTGTGCAGTTGACAGTCTGTTGCCTTATATATTATATATGGTTATAGGAGGAATAAAGAATAGACTAACAGAAGCTCACTGATTCTCTAAGTCCAAAGGCAGCTAGAGAATCCATGATAGATGTTCACAAGGAAAACCAACAAACTATTCCCTTTCTGTGACAGGGTCTTGATTTTGAGAGGACAGACTCACCAAGTCAATGAATTCAACCTACACTCAGGTTCTACTCCTTTAACAATTAAGCATGGTCAGTCATTGTGGTCATGGTCGTTTTCTGGCTGCTGGCAGAGGAAGGTTTAAATGGCTCCATATAAATCAATCACATTTTCTACATTATCTTTAATTCCTTATTGTTAAGATTACTTCTGTCTCAGCCACTTGACTATGTTGGCCTTTATTACTGCTGATTTGTCATAATGCCAAAGAAACTGTCCTGCTCCTTCTACTCCAATTTAACAGGAATAAAAGCCCCAATAACAGTAACATCACAGCAAACAAATGACTGTCATCATTCCAGACTTAACAAGCAGTAAGTTTTTCTTTGCCAGCTTCTCACCGAAGGGTCCAACTATGAAACCAAGTTCTTAAAGAACAGTTCTTTAGGAGCCTCAGATTGTTATAGACTGACAAAAGACTGCTCTGCTTCTGTGTTCACATCCTGTGGAGTTATTTCCTGTGAGCTGTGGTGGGACAAAGTGAGTAATAGAACCACAAATCATTTCTGGATCTTCTCAAAAGCAAATGCATCTGGGTTAAACACTAAATACAGTCATGGAGCAGACACTTTTGAGAACAAAATTAGAATATTTTTCTTACACAAAACCAGCAGAAGATGACCAAGTGACTCTAGAAAAACAAACAAACAAACAAAAACAAAGCAAAACAAACAAACAAATACAGAACCAGCCATCTGCTACACAGTTACAGTCTTCTCAAGTGGTAGTGTGATAAGAGGACCAGAGGAAATCCAATGCCTAGGAAATTACACAGAAGTAGACATTTTTAAAAGCCATTATACCTCTTCCAATCACAATAGCCAAGTGAGATGTGAAGGAGAGATCCTATGTCTTATGATTTATGAAGAAACAGGGTTACCAAGTCTGCAAATTAATTAATTGCTAAAGATGGGACCAAAGCCCAGATTGCCTGATTTTTTTATCCAAGGATGATTTTCTCATTAATCAGTGGCTTTTATTACATACCAGAGTATCCCTTAAACTTATTATCAATTTGTCCAAAGGAGATTTACAATCTATGTTAAACTGATACACACTTTCACTGCCACAAATCAATACTCAACAAAGTCAATATTGAGTTAGCATGATCTACAATGTGAGATAAGACACGGGTGACTCAGTAGAGGTCATGGGTACTTTCTTTCACAGTAAATTGCTGTGGTAGATTAAAAGCTGAGGTATGTCTTCAAAGACATGCAGTGGAGACTTAATCTCAAGTACCTGTGGCTTTCGCTCTAGTTAGGGAAGAGAATTTTCGAGTTTAATAAAGATGAAATGAAGTTATCAGGCTGAGCCTCTATGGCTAATAATATTTTTTGTTTGGTTTGGTTTTAAGTAAATGCAGATGAACATGGAGAACACCAGAGGAGAACAAAGTCAGATGCAGCTGCAAGGCAAAGAAAGTAGGACAGAGGCCTCCACCAGGAGGTGGGCCTAGGGAGGGTGGTCTTATCAACATCTAGATTTAAGAACTGTGAAATGACAAAGGTTTGCTATTGTAAGTCTTCCAGGTTGGGGCACTTCACTGTGGCTGTCTTTTGAAACTGAGGCACATTCGGTTATGGGAAGACTCACGGAATCCTCATGAGGAGATTCAACACATAATGATAACTGAACCCAGGTTAAAGAAGAAATATCGGACAGTTCATCTCATAGCATGGAAGCCTGAAAATAAAATTTGAACTTTGCATTAATAGTTTCTTTTTTTGTAAATTGTTACGTTTTCATGGACAGTTTGTTCTGCTCCTAGAGTGAACTAAATCAAGCGAAAGGAGCAGTGTGTCAAGGAAAGGAGGACACTCTGACATCCATAACTTGTGTTTTGACTTGAAGGGAAGATATTTTTTTCTTATTACCTTTTAATTCGAGTGTAACATTAAATTCCATTCCATTATCTTGTTTTCTTATTTTTTTAATATTTCAAAACAAGCCAAAGTAAGAGCTAGCTCCCTTGAAATATATGTGTTTTTGTTCCCTAGGCAAATTTCCAAAAACTGACATTGGAGACTTAGATACTTGATTAACTGCTATGCAAAAAAAAAAAGAAGAAGAAGAAGAAGAAAGAAAGAAAGAAAGAAAGAAAGAAAGAAAGAAAGAAAGAAAGAGAAAAAGAAAAAAGAAAACCTATCTTTGTGACATATTGAAAGGAAGGCAGTGTTTAACATGATAAGGGAATATCATGTACATTCATCCTATTCCCCCTTCCTTTCTTCCTTCCAAATAAGCCCCTGCTCTTTCACAAACTCATAGCCTCTTTTTCAGTTAATTGTTGTTACATACATGTATGTACCTGTATTTTTATATGTGCACACACACACACACACACACACATATACATGTGACTATATGTACATTTTATTGATCTGACTGGATTTCTTTCTTAAGTTATTGTGCATCATAATACACTAAAATACAATCATAAATTTATTCAACTATATTAACATTTGATTTGTTTAAATGATTTATATAATCCAAGTCATTGTATGTAGTTTACAGCTATCTCAAACCTTTGGGCCTAGAGGAATGGAGAAATAAACTCTTCTCTAATATTAAAAAAAAGGAAAACTGAGAAGAGAATGAATATCATTGAGACATTTGCATGATGGCTGCCCACTGGGCAAAAGCCAACCACATTAAGGAGATTGAAACTGGAAGAAGTTTGTTGTAGGTCATTGCAAACTTTACTGAATTTCTATACTCAGAAAAGCAACATTTGCATTAAAAGAGCTTCTACAGGGTAGAAGTTCTAAATACATTCAAAGCTGCTACCAGGGTATTACCTTTGCACCAGAGCTAGACTGAGAGTCTTATTTCAGACTGTCAGGAGCCAACAAGCTAATAACCAGCAGGTGCTTTTCCTGAGATGGTCTGCCTAGGATTATAATAATCCATGACCGATTTTCTCCCATTGACAATGTCCAGAAGAAAATCATTTTAGGAAAGATTCCTGCTATTAATATGCTTTTCTTGTTACTATTAAACGTATTTAACAATCACTAGGTATTAGCCTACCCTTTTTAGCAGATCTCTGCATAACAAAAAAGATTACTGTCTTGTACTGATGGTATCATCAACAAATCATAAACAAATAGATGGCGTCTATATTCTTAATTATGATCCTATAAGAATTTCTAAAATGATATCAGTATTTATTAAGCGCTTTTATAGTGGGACTGCTATTAGATCTTTTCTGATAGTCAAAACTGCAATGAGAACTGTGTCAGACTCCCATGTGTCACCAGTTAATTGCTTCTAGATAGTAACCAGACTTTCTACTATTCAGAGCACATTCCAAGAGACTGTAAAAACTGTTAACCAAAGATCATATAAAGGAAACTAACAATTTACTATAGGTGCTAGGAAAGAAGATAAAATATTGACTGAGTTCATCTATACAGAACTTCACTAATAACTTAGTTATGTTTTTTAACTCTTCATGAACCTGTGGAGTTATGACAGGTAATGAATGTTTAGCCAGATAAATACTCCTAATGGACAAGCATGTAAACATTCACTGTTGTAAACGTCTTATTCAAATTATGATTTGATGTTATCTGTGAACTTGTGATGAACTTTTTGTCATGTGATCATGTATTCTGAAAGATGTTTAACTGCTGAGAGCAAAGAGAAGACACAGATTTGAGCTGAGAAGAACTTTTTGGTCAGAACACTTTTTAGACAAAAATGCACTGGAAGAATTTCTGCTTATCCCCCCTTTTCATTCATTCCATTTTCCCCTTTTGTATTAGAGAGTTGTCATAGGAAACTTTTTACCACTTTGAAATAAATGCTAAAATCACGTTTCAAAGTGTTCCTTTTTCTCCCTGAGATTTCATCTAACAGGCTGAAAGTTAGAGCTGCATAGTTCGTAGTACATTTTAGAAGTTATCATCAGCATCTCAGTATAATTAGAGAGCTACAACATCCAGAGACCATCAGTCTTTAAAGCCACACCAGAATCCTACTCTGTGCTCATTTCAACCCACTCCAGGCTGGGAGGGTCCCTGCATCAGACAATCTGTAATGAATTGAAATCTCATCTGTTGAATTCACTGAGAGATTTCCTGCAATTTCTGATACATGATTCATTTGTTCACATCTCTAACCTATTTAGAGAAAATTATCTGAAGGTTTTTTTTCTAATCATCAATTTAAAAGCGATTGTCATCCTTTGCCACTGAAATTTTAAAACTTGTTAGATCCCTTCTTTCCGTTCTCCATCAGCACAGACTCCACCACAATATCTACCCTAGTTCCCCTTTTCAGAAAGATTCATACATTTTACCCCTTAGGCCCTCTTGTTACTAAGCCTTTTTGGGTCTGTGGATTGTAGCATGATTGTCCTTTACTTTACAGTTAATATCCACTTATAATGGAGTATATACTATGTTTGTCTTCTTGGATGTGGGCTACGTCACTGGAAATGATTTTTTAAAATTCTTCCCATGTGCCTGCAAATTCCATATTGTCATTGTTTTTCACAGCTGAGTAATACTTTACTGTGCAATGTACTACATTGTGTTTATCCATTCTTCAGTTGAGGGACATCTTGGTTGTTTCTAGTTTCTTGCTATTATGAATAATGTTGCTATGAACATAGTTGAGGAATTGTCTTGATGGTAGGGTGGAGCCCAAGGGTCATATATTTGAAGTAGAACTATTCTCTATTTCCTCAGGAACCACCAGATTCATTTCCAACACGCTTGTATTACCAGCACATCCTCATCAGCATGAGCTGTGACTCGTGGTTTTTATCTTAGCCCCTTCGACAGGTGTAAGATGAAATCTCAGTGATTTTTATATGAAGTTCTCTGATGGGATGGCTAAGGATATTGAACATTTATTGTCAATATTTCTTGGTCACTTGAGTTTTCTCTGTCAAGAATTCTCTACTTAGCTGTGTTCCTCATTTTTAATTGGATTATTTGGTTTGTTGGTGGGACAGGAGGGATGAAGTAGGGAGAATATAGAGGGAGACAGCACTGGGAGGGACAACTAGAATTTTGAGGGGTTAATTCTGGGGAATGGTAGAAACCTAGTGTAATGTAAACTCCCATGAATCTATTAGGTTGACCCTAGTTAGGACATCTGAACTGGCCCTCTCCTATAACTAAGCGAGTTATATAACCAATACTCACTTCCAGTGGAGGTTTTGAGATACCAGCCCAGCCAGAGAACATTCAACATCCAATTTGTCCTGCCAACATGATGTGCTGGAGTAAATAAAAGTGGCACAGAAATAATGGGAGTGGCTAAACAATGACTGTTACAGCTTGAGACCCCTATCACAATACAGAGTCTACTCCTGAAACTACCTTAAGGACCAAAAAAACAAGGCTGAATATTCTAGAGATCTAGCATAAAGCCAAATATGGTTGGCAAAAAAAAAGAAAAGAAAAGGGAACGCTGCCTAATGATGTTCTGCTATACTCATAGATTGGTGCCTAATACAGTTGTCATAAGAGATGCTTCATCCAGGAACTGATGTAGAGACCCATAGCCAGAGCTAGCCAGTGGAGTCAAGGACACCAAAAGGAAACCCACAGACTCAATAAACTTGAATGCACAGGTGTTCGCCAAGACTGAAAGGATAATAAGGGGCCCTGCATGAATCTAACATAGGCCCTCTGAATATCTGTTATAGTTGTGTAGCTTGGTATTTTTAAGGGACTCCTAACAGAGGAAATGGGAACTGTTTAATCCCTCTCTTATAAAGACAATAATCAGTACAGGCATAGTGGAAGAGTGCAAAGTAATTAGCTCTGTTTTTGAAAGCTATACTACAATTGGACAATTGGACACAAATATGTTATCGAGGATTGAAAGTTCAATATGAAATTAAAACAATAGAGATTCAAGTTATTACTGTTAAGTCCACTTTGAAAGAAAACCAAAACTAGAAAATTATATTCATTTAAAAATTACTTTATGTCTCTAGATGAGATGGACCCCAAGTTGCGGGAGTCACTGGAAAAATTTCCATTCAGTCTTTTCTCCATTTTTGTTCCTGCAGTTCTTTTAGACAAGAACACTTATGGGTGAGAAATTTTGACTCTGGGTTGGTAACACTATCTCTCCTGTTGAGGCCCTGTCTATCTACTGGAGATGAACTCAAGTTCCCCCCAACCCCAATTGGACACTTCATCTAAGGTCACTCCCACTGAATCTTGTGAGTCGCCAAGGCCTGGCACTATTACTGATGCTGTGATGTACTTACAGACAGGAGCCTAGCATGGCTGCTCTCCTGGAAGCCCAACAAGCAGTTGACTGAGACAGACCCAGATATTTACACGCAATCATTAGATTGAAGTTGGGAACTCCTATAGTTGCATTAGAGAAAGGAGAGAAGAAGCAGATGAAGAGAGTGACCCCATAGGAAAACCAGCAGTCTCAACTAGCCTAGACCCTTGGGAGCTCCCAGACACTGAGCCGCCAAACAGGCAGCATACAGGAGCTGGTCAGAGACTCTCAACAGATATATAGAAGAGGACTGTCTGGTGTGGCCTCAGTGAGAAAAGGTGTACCAAGTCCTCTAGAGCCTTGCGGCCCCAGGGAGGGGGAAGGCCTGGTGGGGAGGGAGCATCCTCTCAGGGATAAGCAGAAGGAGGAATGGCATGAGGAATTGTGGAAGTGAGAGCAGGAAGAGGTAATGGCTGAATTGTAAATATATAAATAAAAGCTTTTTTAAAAAAATTTAAATGCTGGAACTAAATAATAAGAGTGTCACCCGTTTTCCTCTAATGAAAGAACTATACACAGTTTTTGCATGAAAACAAAAGGAAACACTCTAAATAGTTGAACAATTCAAAGAAGCCACTAAACAAATATTGAAAAAGGACTAGAGGAATTTCTTTTCCTCTTCTTTTTATTAGGTAAAGAAAATCATCTTCAATTCATACAGTATTTCTTGGAAAAGAAGAAGGATTCTATTTTTCTAATCTTACATGAGAAAAACCAGGTATGTTTTATCCCTAGTTTGTGAAAATACAATTTGAAAATTGACCTTGGCTTGAACTACATTAGCAATTGCTTTTTTAGAAGTTTAAATGTCTTAATCATTCACTGGGAATGATATACTTGTTTATGAATATTATTGCCAGTGGTAAAGCAAGTCTATGTCTCCTGTCTTTTTCTTGTATTATTTTAATAAAATTTGAGCATATAATACAATAGTGTTATGCGTAGACTATGGTCTAAAGCAGATTGACAGTACTTATGCCTTGCATAAGGAACAAGAGAGAGAGAGAGAGAGAGAGAGAGAGAGAGAGAGAGAGAGAGAGAGAGGGAGAATGTGTGTGTGTGTGTGTGTGTGTATTCAGTCATTTTTGCCTTACAGCTCTAGGCAACCACCATTCTATTTAGTGGTTTTATGAATTTCACCATAATTTTAATTGATTTTTCTATTTATTTATTCTTCTCTCATACAGTACATCATGTTGATATCTTCCATTCTACTCCTTCCAGTTTCTCCTCCACCTCCACTCTCATCCATTTCTAGTGCTCCGCCAGTTTGATTCTTTAAATAATATGTTTGGAATATAAACCAATTTCAAAAATTTTAACCCAGAAATGTTCCTGTATAAAAGAAAGACTGGGACAAAAGAATGGAATAGAGACTGAAGGAAAAGCCATCCAGAAACTACCCAACCTAATGATCCATCCCATCGGCAAACACCAAACCCAGACACTATTGCTGATGCCAAGAAGCACTTGCTGACAGGAGCCTGGTATGGCTGTTCTTTGAGAGGTTCTACCAGCACCTGACCAATACAGATGCAGATACTCACAGCCAAGCATCAGACTGAGCCTGGGGATCCCAATGGAAGAGCTAGAGGAAGAACTGAAGGAGCTGAACAGGATTGCAACCACACAGTAGGAACATCAACTAACTGGACCACCCAGAGATCCCAGAGACTAAGCCACCAACCAAAGAGTACACATGGAGGGATTCATGGATCCAGATACACATGTAGCAGAGGATGGCCTTATCTGATACCAATGGGAGGGGAGACCTTTGTCCTGTGGAGGTTTGATGTCCAGCATAGGGGGCTGCTAGACTGGTGAGGTAGGAATGTGTTTGTGGGTGAAGAAGCACCCTCATAGAGGCAAAGGGGAGAGGGAAGGGCAGAATGAGATTGGAGTTGTGGAAGGGTAACCAGGAAGGAGGATATCATTTGAAATGTAAACAAATAAAATGATTAATAAAAGATTACACATACCAATGAGATGCCATGCAATGTTTTAAAAGGTGTAAGTATTATGGGACTGTGAAATAAGGTTTAAAAAATTAATGCAAAAGCTCAAGATTTATTTTTGTAAAGCTTCTAAATACCAAAGGATTAGAATCAAGCTAACAAGCAAACAAACGGAAGCTCTAAATAAGCAGGTATAGCTATTCTTATATGTAACAGAGCAGATTAAAACTCAAACCAATACGAAGAGATTAAATGGGGCATTGTATATTAATAAACGGAACAAACAATCAAGAGATATAGTAATTCATAACATCTGTATATCAAATATATAATCTCACAATTTCATTTAAAAAGAAAAACACTAGCAATCATAAAATTCTCAAAGATCCTGACTACATACTGAACACTTCAATACTCATTCTCATGTTTACATAGGCTTTCCAGACTAAAACCCTGTAAGGAAACCAAATTATGTCATCATCAACTGAATTTAATAAATATAAACAATATCAAAACAACACACAGGAAATACGTATTATTCTAGGAAGCATATGGAGCTGTATCTGAAATTTATCATACACTAAAGAGAAAACTTAGGTAAAACAAAAAAAAAAATTAAGATAATTACTTGTATCCTATGAGATCACGCCAAAATAAAAATAGAAATCAACAATAGGAAAGACTACATAAACTACAAAAATACTTGGAAAATGAACAATACACTTGAAGATACAGTAGATAATCAAAGAAACCAAAGAGGGGGGTTTCAAATTGCTAGGTTAAAATGAAATTGAGACTACTAATTACCAATTCCTTGGACACGAAGAAGGCCATCATAAGAAGAAATCTCACACCTAAATGTATTCATAATGAAAAACGTAAGAAGATTTCAAATAAACAACCCCAGGTTGCTCTTGAAGACTCTAGAAAACAAAGGAGCTAATACAAAGACAATAAACTTATCACAAGAAATAAATGTCAAAGAATACATTTATTAAGTAGAGATTAAAAGAACAACACACATTAGCAAAGAATTATTATTTGAAAAGGTTGACAAGACTGACAAACCTTTATTCAAAAACTAAGAAAAAGAAAGAAGGCAAGGAGACCAACCCAAACGAATAAAACTGGAATAACAGAGAAAGTTGTTCCACTGGGCAGACTCCAATGAAATTCAGAATGTCCATCTGAAATACATTGGAAGCTGTATCTCAAAAAGCTTAAAAATATAGAAGAAGTTGACAAATTTCTAAAAGCATATGACCTACCAAAATGAAATCTAGAAGTATAAGCAGCTTAAACAAAGACATAGTATGCTGCAATGAGTTCAAAGCTTCAGTAAAAATGATCCCCATAAACAAAGCCTGCAACCACTTGAGCTCCATGCTGATCTCTTCCACCCTTTTAAATAAGACTTAATATTAACATTTTTCAATTTGTTCTACGAAATAGAAAGGGAAAGGAAACTCCCAAAATCTTATACTAAATCAAACAGAGTACCAAAACCAGATAAAGACACAACAATATGGGACAGTATAAACCAATTTTGTTGATGAAAATAAGTGTAAAATAAAAAATCCCAATAAAATCTTGACAAACAAAATTCAAAAACTCTTATATCCTATATCATGTGCAAGTGGAATTTATCCCAAGAATACAAGTTTAGTTAAACATAGATAAATTAATGAATATATTATGAGAAGAAAGTAATCCTAAGGCCATAACTCATATGATAGTTACCATACATGTGGAAAAGACAAAGATCAGTATGTTTTCATGGTAAGGATCAGTGAGAAATTAGGAACAGATGAAATATCAAAATAATAAAGTTTGCTAATGGCAATTTTATTTCTAACACTGTGCTAAATGAGGAACAAATGAGACCATTTACTCTAAAGTCAAGGCTGAGGCATTGATGTCCATTCTCTTCAATCTTACCCAACTTAGAAGACCAAGGCATTCCATGAGGTATTTCAAAGTTAGTGTTTTGTAAATGGTTTCATCACCAAAAGCAATCTAACTGAAAATATTATTCCCATCAAAATTCCAATGACATTCACCACTGAACCAGCAAAGCATACTAAGAACTCACATGGAAACATAGACAACACAACAAGCAAATCAAGCCTACAGAGAACATGCAACCTGAAGTCCGTTTCCAGTTCTCTGTAGCCTCTTTATCCTTCAGTTTGCTACACAGAGGGTAACACTAGTTTTTCATCTAAGACAATGTGGTTTCCATCCATAGATACTTAACTAGAATTTTCTGTCATTTATGACTGTATTTAACCTGTGAAATCATTAGTTTCTTGGCATTGTGATATGCTCCTATACTGGCCCAGTAATTAAATAAGAGACATATTCATTCTTGCAATGGCTCTGTATGACAAGCCTCATCATTTTTGTTATGAATATGTTCCTATTGACTGAATTTTCCTTCTCATTTTGTGTCATTTTAGTCTATCTTTTCACACTTACTAATTGTCAAATTTTATGACATACCTGCACACTTTACTTCTCATATGTGAGATACGTATAAGACACAAAAAAAACACAAGTTAATAGATAGCCTACTGTAGTTTATTGGCTGTCTGGGGTTTGTGTGACAACATTCCATAAAACACAAAAATAAATCTGCCTAGAGAGCTTACAGAAAATACCTTCTCTCATTACAAAATTGTGTGTGTGTGTTTGTGCGTGTGTGTGTGTGTGTGTGTGTGTGTGTGTGTGTGAAACATTGCTCCATTCTTTATTTTTGGGGCTTCTTTTCCAGTAAGACCTTGATGCTGGGAGGAAAGAATCATTTTGCAAATGTACTACATGACTTTCTCAGAAGAGAGAACATACAGAGTTAAAGTGATTAGGTTTGTAGATGTCATTGTCAACACTGAAAACTCCAAGTCTAACTATAAATAAATTATTGTTTTGGGTACTCTTAGTCCATACATTCTAAAGTTCCTAAATATACCCATGTGACATAGTTCAAATATTGTTTTTATTGTTGTTTCAGTAATCTTAGAGCTGAAGAGATTAATTGAATGTTCTTGGAAAGGTCATCTGATTGATCCCTACAGAATCTTTAAGGTTCTGATCCTTGCAAAGGAGTACTGTAAGTTTTATTAGAGATTCAAATAATCAGAATTAGTGGTGAAATTTTAAATTATCCTTGAATACAATTGCTGAGTCTTCTCTATCTTTGCAAAGGAACCTCAAAGTGATCTACACAAATAATGTGAGCATTGACATTTGAAGATATTTTAAGAACTTAGAATATAATCTGGAATTCATTTTTTAACATTTTTACATAGTTATGAATGTAAATTGTAGCTGTTATATCACCTTTTAAAGCTCTCAGAAAACATATCTGACCTCACTATTGATTTTCTTCAACTTAGCATGGGATTACATCCTGCTGAGCATACTATGTATTAAAACTACATTTGATACAACTAATTTCTGAAGCATCACAGCTCAGTCTGACTTAGTCTCATTACATTTATACTACTTTATACTTGGGGTGAACTATCTAAGAGCAAGGTATGTTTCAAAAATAAATAAATAGATAAAATTACACTGTATTATCCTCTCTATTTAAAAGTATACTTTGAAGGAAAAAACAAAAGATTTATAAATAAGTTCATTTTACATAATATTTTTTAAATAATTTATTTCTTTTTTCTCAAATTGTAATTCATTCACACAGGGGTTATAAACACAGAAAGGCAGGATGTGGGGAAGGGAATGACACTGGAGTGTGGGTGTTCAGGGGGAATACAGATATCTTTCAGAACCAGGTATCGGCTGAGTGAAGGTTCAGGAGACAGGTCACTATGACTCTGACTATGACTCCCTTGTCCTTATCTAAGTTGGTATTGTCTGCCAAGGCTACCTATTTACAAGGTTATGACTACTCAGGCTTGTAAATTTCCACAAAAGCTGCCTCTTTACAATAGCTTATAGCCATCTGTTTCAATGTTTTTCCACTGAGACCCAAGACTTGGTGTTAGTATACATGTATGACAGGCCTATTGCTGATTTTAGGCCTATGGCTGATTTTAGGCCTTCACTGTGTAAGCAGGGCTGCCCCTGACATCTCCTCCCTTCTCTAAGTATAGAAGGGCTGTGGCAATTCTAATCTTTCGAAAGCGGGGAGAGAGGCCTGACCTCCAGTACTTGAAGGGAGCCTTTTAATGACTCTGGTCTCCCTGTCGTTGTCCAGTGAGGCATGAGTGCCATAACCATCCTGATGTCTTTTTCCTGGAGAGGGGATATTTTGACATCAACCCCTATGCAGTCAGGCTTGTCCCTCAGGGAACCCAGAGATATTTTTTTATCTTTTATTTATATTCCCTTGCAGTGCTTAGCCTCGCAGCCTAAGCAAGAATTCAGATCGCCAGTCAGAGGGGGTTCTGGGTGGCCTCTCTCTGCTTGGTCTAGGGGCAGAAGTCCCCTCTTTTAGGTTGGGTGTAGATGGGTTTTGGGAACACCCTGTATAAAATATCAACCTCATCTTGAGTCTTGTGATCCTCCATAGCTAATTTATGATAATGTATCTGAATAGGTTTTGCTACCAAATTATTTATCTGTTGTTTCACACAGTTAGTCAGCCTATTTGAGGCCCAGGGACCAGCAGAAATAAACAAAAAGAACTCAAACAATGGTCCCAAGATGGGAGGAAGTAGGGTTGACAACACTGAAGAGGCTGAAAACCAATTCTTGTGCAAGCATTCATCTGTCTCTTTCTCTCTCTGATTTTTCTTAGGGCCTTCACTACCTGTTTCATGCTCTCTTTAACCCTCCCTGTTTTGTCTATGTAAAGGCAACATTCTTCTTTAAGGGCTGTACTCAGTCAAGATCTGTACATAGGCTTTTCTATTGTAATAGAGTAAATCAAGTCCAATAAGAATCTTTGCAATTTTAGGAGGTCTCTTCAGACAGTGAAACGAGGGAATTCTTCAAATTAGTGATGTCAATCTCTAACTGTTTGATGTTCTTGTCAGTGGCCCTTCAAAGTTCTGAGTAGTAAAATTTCAGAGGCGAGCATCTGGATTAGAACTTCTAACAGCAGACATCACAGGTGATTCATTTTTACCTGGAAAGGAAAAAGAAGGGAATTCTCAGGGAGATTTCTCTTCCCTGGATATAAATTGTTATTCATCTTATTTATGTTTTGGCCTAGCTTTGTGGGGGAATCTATTTATATCAATAATTTTTGTGGTAGCCAGTTAGCTGTGACTTCTGTGGTTTGAAACAGGAATATCAATCCTTGGCCCCGTAAGGGAACTGGGTCTGGGACCATTCCCTTTAAGGGTAAGAGAGTCTTTCCCCATATCTGTGGCAGTTTTGTTCATCTTGGTGATGCCAGAGGTGGTCAGCAGCAGATTTGCCATGAGCTTTCAGCTTTAAAGAGTTAAAAGTGAACAAGGCATGATGGAGAGTATTTCAGGGAGACTCCTTCTGGGGGAGTACCGTTCCTCCTTTTGTTTTTAAAGCCAATTTTTCAGAGTTCTTGTAAAATCAAGGCAGAAGTACCAACAGTCGCTCCTTCCACACTCAGAGAGCCATGAAGACCCTATTTAAAGAAATATAAATCGCCGGTCGGTGGTGGCGCACGCCTTTAATCCCAGCACTCGGGAGGCAGAGGCAGGCGGATTTCTGAGTTCGAGGCCAGCCTGGTCTACAGAGTGAGTTCCAGGACAGCCCGGGCTATACAGAGAAACCCTGTCTCGAAAAACCAAAAAAAAAAAAAAAAGAAATATAAATCTATATTAATAATCTTTTATCAAAGGACTGTTATAGCACCGCTGACAACTAATCAGACTATATAATATATAGATTAGTAATAGCTTCTTCTACTTTTTGTGTGATTACGTCTCTTTTGTCAATTAATTGTTGAAGAAACTTAGGATTTACATCTCTCCCTTAGAAACAGTGATCTTTGGAGTGTTCACAGAACTTTGTTTATTGCCTTGCTTGTTCATTGACTATTTGCATCTATTGTATTGTTAGTTCCTCAACCTAGAACTGATCTTAATACTTGCATGTAATTAAAATGTTATAAAAGAAAAATGGAGGAAAGAGGATGAGATAGGGGTTTTCTAGGGAAGGGAAATGGGGAAAGGGGATGACATCTGAAATGCAAATAAATAAAATATCCATTAAAAAAAGAAAGCAATGAATCCCAAATTTTCCATAGGCCATTGATCTTATGTGGATAAACATACAGGCACTGTTTCTAAATTTGACTTAATAATATTTATTAAAATTTTTGTGCAGTAAGTATAAAGCTAGGAAAATATTATATGGAAAATTTTTATCTATAAAGAAGTGGGTAAGAAGGAAAATTCTTATTACTCTGCTTGATGCTCTGACAAAAGAAACTTAAGGATGAAAGGTTTTATTTAGCTTGTGGTTATTAAAAGAATATGATCTCTTGTGGGACTGCATAAGAGTATTCTGGGTCATGGCTGGGCAGTTTCCTAGAACCCTGAGACTCTGTGTGAGAACTGGCAGGAGTTCGGCGTGCCCCCAGAACCCAGGGTCCTGAAAAGCAGTCTAGTCTCCATAGATCTACATTTTTCAGTCACATAGGACAGCCCCTCCCAAAGTGCACAGTTAGAGAGTGTGACTAGAGGCCTCAGGGCCTAGTGATTTACATACTATTGAAGGCCAGAGGGCAGAGCAAATTAAGCATGCCCCCCCGTAGCCTCCCCATACCCTCCCCAATCCCCCCCCCTTCAACCCCCCCCCATATAACTCGGGACTGCCCTGAGTTTTACGGGGCGTACTTCCAGATTCATCCACCATCTGTCATGACAATAAGCCCTTTTGGAACCAAGGACTTCCTCATGTTATTGGGGCCTGCTGCCACCAAAGCCTCAGGCCGCTGGAACCATAGATGTTCCTCCTGCACGTGGGACCCGCCACATCGTGGAAAGCCTCCTGGCCTCCACCACTGTTGCGGCCTGTAATTTTTCCCCACAATCTCTCATGGTGGAGAAGACAAGGGCAAGCAGCAGCAGAAGAAAGACAGCTGACCAGATGGCATCCATGGTCAGGGAGCAAGAGGCTGAATTCTGGTGCTCATCTCCTTTCGTATTTTGTATTCAGTCATTCTGGGACACTAGCCTATAAAAGGATATCACCAACATATTCACATTGGTTTTCCTTCCTCAGTTGAACATTTCTGAAAACATTCTCCTAGATGCATCTGGAAGCTTCATTTCCCTGAAACTTATAAATGAAATAAAATTGAAAAACAAGGTTATCTATCAATTAATCCATCCTGATTAAATCCCTATTTTAATATTATAAGAAAATACACATAACATAAAATTTCAATAGTAACCATTTTAACATATAGTTCAGTGGCATTTGGAACATTTGTAAAACATAGTAACATAACCGCCATCCATCTCCCAGTTCATTTTACTCTTGTAGAACTGGAAATGTGTGCTCACTTCACTCCTGTCCCAATCCCCTGAGATCGTCATCATCACTCTAGTTTATGCCTCTGATTTTGATCATCAGGTCAACAATGTCATTTAGCACTGATCCCCCTTAGAACAGTGTTCCCATTTCACCTACTTCACAGAATGGGTCGGAATTTTCTCTTTTTAAAGAGAGAATGCTATTCCATGTGTAGCTATACCAGGTCTTTGTTATCCATTCTTCTGTTGGCAAACATGTTCTACATCTTAGCTGCTGTGAATGCTGCTTTTGCATGTAAATTTACAAATATTTTTAGATTATATTTTCTTTCCCACATAGATTGTGACTACAATAGGCAAAAAAAAACAATTTAAAAAGAAAAAAATACAATCTGGAAAAATTATATGTAGAAAAGTGATTTTCTCCCCTTCCCCAAATACATGTAATTGCACAAGCACACACATACACACACACACACACACACACACACTCACAAATCTAGAGAGAGAGAGAGAGAGAATGAGACAGAAACAGAGACAGAGAGTTGGAGGGACAGAAACACAGACCGAAACAAAGACAGATTGTGTATACTTTCTCTGTGTATCATCATTCCTCTTTAATGAAGAAAAATGATGACATGATAAAATCATTATGTTTGTTCTTCCCCATATGAAGTTCAGACTTCCCATTTCCCTCTAATCTACCTCAATCCATTTTACCTTAAACCAGAACGATCTTTATGTGTAAAAGCTTATCATTTATCTCATCAGACAAACTTCAAGTTCACAAATACCCTTGCTTGAATATAATATTACACAAGGCTTTTATTTTTTCTTAGCACATTACATTTTACTGCAAGTAAAAGGGAAGAAGTTTGACCCTTCATAAATACACCTATTTTATGCCAGTCTTACCCTATTTTTCACTCATTTTTTGAACTCCAAAAAGTTCTCTTAATTGCTTTCTATGTTTTTATTCCATTTACTTATATATGCACATATACATATTTATAAATATACCCAATGTGTACCTCATATAGGTCATAGTGCTGAATCCGTTTTTATCAACTGCATTGAAATTTATATATTTGAAATTTATGTACTGAAAATTTTATTTCACTTCATGGTTTTCATTATTCTTCATTAAAACTTCAAATCCCTCCATAGATTATTCAGATTCCCTTGCCTCTTTCTGCATACATAAGAATCCAGTACTTGGCAATTATAAGTGATGTTGAAATGTTTGCACTTGAGTTTTGTATTGTTGGGAGTCTATCTGCAGTGTGAATTCCTCAAAGAGACATTTCTGGGAGAAAATGAAAATTCATCCATAGTTTTGTAAGATATTGCCAAATCTCTTTCCTCAAAGCTGCAATAACTTTAAAATTTTTGCCAATGTTGTAGGCGAAAAATGATATCTCAATTTAGTTTTAATTTGCATTTGAAAATCTCATAAATTTCGAGTTCATTTTGATATATGCCTGCTGCAAAGCACACATCTAGTCTTTACTTTTCTGTATTATTATCTAACTTTCTGTAGAAATCCTGAAATTTTTAAAATGTTTTCAAGGTTGTTTTTAAATTAAGGGCATCAAACTTCCTCTTTGACACATTACAAACATTACTTCCTAAATTTTTCATTTATATTTAATCTTTATCAATAAAACGTTTGCGAAAAAACCTGCTTCCCTTTAATTTTATGTGGTAAGAGACATTATACTTTACTTGTATTGAGTCAATACCCTGAATCATGTAGACAGGTTGTCCCTAAATATAAGCTATAGATAATAGTTTCATTTTACTTTAGAATTCTGTGGTTTCATATCGCGCCTTTGGTACAGGAAGAGAACTGGATATGCTATTGTGTAATTTGAAACAACTATGCAATTATTCATATCAAAACCATCTGATTCATGAACTGGAATTTATGCATTAATTATGTGGTATGTCTTATAAATAGGCCTACCTCTTTTCAGACCTTTCATCCTGGCCAATTCTGTCCCATTGTCTTTCCTATTCACTTGTGAGAAATAGGCTGTCTTAGAATAGAACCTTCCTGATCATGCTTACTCTATGTGAGAGCTAATTCTGCTCCTCTGGTCTCCATTTTCTACATTTTTCTTGCCACTTCTGGGTGTTTATTTTTCCATATGGATTTTATATCAACTCCATATCTTTGTGAAAAGGTTGCTTATATACTCTTCGAAATCACACAAAATTTATGAATTTTTTTGAGTTTTCACTTGTAGTGTCTAAATGTGCCAAACAAAACAAAATCATTATCTCCTTTCATTTTAAGTTTGCCTTTTTAATGTACACAGGGTGTGTGGGTGTGTGTGTTACTTATCTTTGTATTGGTTTTCACAGAGAAATCGAGAGCTCTCATAAAAAATGATGCTTGGCATTCTTGCAGAATTTGTAAGGAAATGCCAGAATAACTATGTATCTAGTAGGTGCCAAAGTAGTAACACATTGAAGAGAAACTATCTTATAGACGGACCAGATCTTGAATTCTTGGGAGTAATCCAGAACAAAGTCAATAGCAATTTGATAGGCAGAGGACAGATGTACAAAACTGTCCAACACATGATGTCATCCCTGTCAGGTCCTGTCAGGTCCAGCTGGAAACCTAAAATCTTCTGAGAGGCCAAGTGGAGTCATGAGAAAAGACTGAATTTCCTTTAAATGGCATCTGTTAGAGAAAAGCCACGAACAGAGAGTTGAAATGTTTAGGAGTTTTACTACACCATCAGTCATCATAATATACATACCAAGTATTTACTGCAAACCTTAAGAGTCTAGGCTGTTTAGTATTTGATAATATAAATATGTTTAGGCTGAATGAACATCACAGAGTATATGTACATATTAAAATACCGTATGACACTCAATATATATACTCTATGTTTTTAGATATCGGTTAATATAAACAAAAATTGAACACTTTAAATTGATTGTAATAATGTTATTTACCTAACAACAAAACACATACTTTAAAGTAAACTAAAAGAAAACTTTGTAGTCTAGACTGGCGTTGAACTGAGATTCCCCTGCCTATGCCTCTTGTGTCCTAGGATTAAAGATGTACCTTACCACTCAGTCATCACCATAGATTCTTCATCCAGCAACTGTTAGGAGCAGACACCCGTAGCCAAACATTAGGTGGAGCTGGGGGAATCCTGAAGAAAAAGGGAGGGAGGATTGTGTGAAGCATAGGGGTTGAGGATACCGTAAAAACACCGCCCACAGACTCAACTAAGCAGGGTTCATAGGGGCTCACTGAGACTGATCTTACAAACAAGAACCCTATATAGATCTGAGCTAGATCCTCTGCATATATATTATGCTTCTGTAGCTTGGTGATCTTGTGGGACCCCCTACCAATAGGAGTGGGAGTTATCTGACTCTTTTGTCTGCTCTTGGGACTTTTCCACTCACACTCAGTTGCTTTGTCCAGTCTTCATAGGAGGGTGTATGTTCCTAATCTTATTGTAACTTGTGCAGAGTCAGTTGACATGCCTGGGAAGCCTACACTCTTTTGGAGGGAAGTGGAGGAGGTATAGTTCAGAGAGAGAGGGGAGATGGGGAAGAGGGACTGGGAGGTATGGAGGGAGGGGAAACTGCAGCTGGGATGTAATATACAAAAGAAGGATAAATTAATCATAATAAAATAATAATAAAATCAAAAAGAAAGCAAGCAAAATCCAGTGTAACTTAATAAAGAATCAAATGGGACAGCAATCCAGGATTCACAAGGCATTTTAGTAAAATCTTGGGGAATGCCTCATGCTCCTTACAGGAAGTAGTGGGAGAAATGATGTTTTAATTATATATTCCACTTTAACTTTTGTTAGCTTACCTAAATTGTGAAGCTGAAGTCCTCAGTGGGTTGTTGGGTGATAACAACAGGTTAGGTAAACTCCATCTGAGTGGTAGCTTACAATGAGCTCAAGGTTTATGGTGATGAACAGATGTTGTTAAGAGATATTTATGTTGCTGTAGAGCTCTGTTTCTTAAATTTGTTAATGAAAAAGTACTTTTTATAGACATTTGATTCACAGGAATAAGTCAAACCTTAGTTCACCCAATATAGGAGTCAGGTATCATCCAATGGATGAAGGAACAGATACAGTAAAAAAAAAAAAAAAAAGCTGATAAAAGAGAAATCTTCTCTGTCCCTCATCCCCTTTTAGAATTAGTGTAACCTTTTCTCTTACATTTAACACTGGAACTGTATGTTTTTTAAACTCCTGACTCTGGATCTCATACTAGCAGCGCCACAGTTTCTCAGACAGATACTTCTAGCTGATAAGTACAGTGTTGGCTCCCCTTGGCTCTCCAGCTGTCAGAATTAAACTGACTTATTGAATTTTCTGGTTCTATGGCATTGGTATGGTGTATTGTCATACTTCTCAACTTCTTGAGTTACAGAAGAATGCTTACCTAATAAGGCCTGTGTAATATGTACTTGTATCACCTACTGTTTGCATATCAATGGATCTCTCTGACATATAAAGTCAGCCTTCTAAAGAATCAACTATGTCATCATTAAGCAAATTTGAATGTCTAAGGCCATATAAATATACATATACATATGCAATTTTTTTCTAAATTGAGGAAGACTGAACTTATATTCTGCCACTAAGATTAATAATTATCATTATTATATATTGCATAAATGTTAAAATATATGTAACTTACAATAACCATTTGAACTACTATCTACTTTGAACTTACCTATCCATCTTGATAGTAATGATATTAAATTTCTGAGAAACAAAGTAACTTGCTTGAGA
>NW_021604568.1:10382354-10403120 GCF_004785775.1 Grammomys surdaster | reverse complement strand
TCCAGAGGCCAAGTACCTAACCAAAGGGCCTTCATTTCTCATTCTTTTATTGCATTTGGCTAAGCAGAAGTCCACAGTTTTCAATAGAAAATGTCAAACAAATGAAGATCCTTGAAGAATGGCAATATGGATTCTTTTTAAATGAGAGGTAGAGTGAAAAGGATATGTAGGGCTTCCCTTTCCCTGCCAAAAGATGGAATATTTGCCAAACATGAAATTGCATGTTTCAATGACAGTGATGTAAGAGCCTTTTGAGAAGCTTTTCTGTTCTAGAGAAACATGATCCACCATAGATTCCTGTCTTTTCTCTATTCTAAGATGAGAGTTCATGATATCAGAAGAACTAAAGCAAATGTATGGAAAAAGAAGAGGGTGGGGAAATCATTGCAACAAGTTTCTAACTTGTTTTATTTTGGGGGAGTTGTTTCCCCACAACTTGCCTAAGTTTGTCATTCTTTTCTCCAAAGGCACTGCTAACAAAATCTCTTAATATTGAAGTAATTAATCTATGCTGTATAATGTCTTCGTTTTTCAATGGATGTTTGTTGTATATTGCCAAAATGCAATAAAAGAAAATTAAAATTAGCAAGAAGGCATAATTTATGGGACTTTATTCCTCTGAAGAATGCTTTTAAATAACTGGCAATCAGAACAGCGTCATCTAAAGCATTTTGGAATCACACATTGATTTTTAATAAATGGTGTGGATAAGATGGGTCATGCTAGGACTTTGTTAGCATAGTGTGAAGAGATGGCTTCCAGGGGAGGTAATGAAGCATCCTTCATCATCTACCTGTAACCACACAAATCTTGCTGAGCTGAGAGAAAGGGCACTTGGGAATGACTCCGACTTATGACAATGGAGAATTGAAATCAAACACACTCCCAAACACAAATGGACTTTGACTTAACAGAGAAGGATGGTCACACCAACTGTGAACAACATTCACAGCCAAGTATTACAGGGTCCTTTCCTCTTGATCCTTGGAAAACCATGCTCCTATACATGTTTTCTTATGTCAACTATAGATGTTATGGATTCACTTGGGACCACATCCAGATATATGTTGACCACCCAAATAGAGCAGAATCTGTCTGTCTGTTTGTGTGTCTGTCTGTCTCTGTTTCTGTCTGTCTCTGTCTTTGTCTCTCTCTCTCTCTCTCTCTCTCTCTCTCTCTCTCTCTCTCTGTCTCCTTCCCTCAGCCCTCCAACACACACACACACACAATCACGTACACACACACACACACACACACACACACACGTGCTCACGAGTATTAACTAAAGAAGATGCATTTTTTTAAGACCTGCAAAACTAAAAAATGGCTAAGGTACATGATATACTACAAAGAAATCCAGAGGCTCAGGATAGGAGTCACTGGTACTTCAGAAGACAAATAGTAGTTCTGGAGTAGGAGACAGCTGATGTGGTTTAATGTGGCAGGGACAGAGGGTGAGCATGTAACTGTAAAATCAGTTCAACTGAAAGTGAAAACTTTGTGTGTATATCTCAAAGTTTTGACATATAATTTTATTGCAGAATACTACACAATTCATAAACATAAAGCATATTGAATTTTTACAAACTAAACCCAATCTATCAAGATAAAGACAATTGACAGCACCCAGAAGCAGTGCTCAGGCTATCTTCCAGTCGCCATCCCCCAAAGATAAGCTTTTGTGGCTGTTTCTTTTCACTCAACAGTATTTTTGCAAAATACGATTTGTCTTGATTAAAGCATAATTTGGAAATACTTAATTCTCATTATAGTAGTATATGTTATTTTTGAACACAAAATTCAAGTTTTGTGGGAATACTTTAGAAGCAAAAGGATTACAAGTTCATGTCTCCTTCAAGGCTTTTCCCTCAGGATCCTTTCTTCATCCTCTCAGGTCAGGGCTGGAGGTTTCTCTCTAATGCTTCTAATTTCTTTATCAAATTACAAATGTTTTTACAGGATCAGGTGAAACATTCTCCTGTCCCAAAATTTTATTCATCACATAAACTATCACCTTCAAACTTTGTCCTACTCAGTCCCTCAGGATATCCAAGAAACAAGGAGAATGCAGTCAGATCATTGGTAAAAGTGTCACAAGACCTAGTTCATATTATAGTCCTTACTCTCCTCCAAAACCCCAGGAGCTGGGCTATGTTTACATATCTCTCAGAGGTCTTGTCATGCAAGTTGCCAGAAGCAGGGCCCACGAAATTGTACTCATAACAATCAATAGCATTTTTTTTTTCGAGACAGAGTTTCTCTGTGTAGCCCCAGCTGTCCTGGAACTCACTCTGTAGACCAGGCTGGCCTTGAACTCAGAAATCCGCCTGCCTCTGCCTCCCAAGTGCTGGGATTAAAGGCGTGTGCCACTACTGCCCGAATCAATAGCATTTTAAGTTCAAATTTCTAATCACTTCCAAATTCCTCACACAAAAGATGGCCTACAAACCATGTGATCAGGTTTGTCATAGGAATTACCCAGCTCGTAATTATTCAGTTCTATATTAGTTTAAGATACTGGTATTTAAAACAAAAACTTAAGGGAGAAAGATTTATTTGACTCACAGTTTCAGGTTGTGGTGGACCATTACAGGGCACTTATGGTATCAGAACCTTGAGGCAGCTAGTCATGTAGCAAGCACAGTGAAGAGCAGAGAAAAATGAATTAATGTATGCAAGCAAATGCTCAAGAGCTCAATCCACTTGTTCTACTCCTAGAGTTGAAACTCTCCTTCTAAAGAATGTTTTCATCCAGAGTATCCAAGTCTTCTCCCATGAACTAAGGTAATCAAACTATCTCCTCAGACAAGACCAAGACCAAGCTAATGCAAAAGATTGACACTTCCTTCCCATGTGAGTTTTAAATTGAGTCAAATTGGAATTTTAAATGAAGTAGCACACCAAGCATAACCTTCAAAAGCCTCTCGCCCAATCTCAAATTCTTCCATGTAAGTACCACCACCTGAACGTTCCACCAGTTCCCAAAACAATAATTCCAGCTATGTTCTAAATGCTCAACTCAGGAGGGACATGCTGCAGACCATCCACAGCAGCAGTTCTCTGAGGAAGGCAGCAATGACAGTGGTATCAGCAGTTGCAGGGACAAACCTTGGTTTTGCAAGAGTAAAAGTTGCTTACTTTTGGTTTTATTTACCTTCTTTTTTAAAATTAGTTAATTAATTGTTTACTAATTCACTTTATATCCCACACACTGCCCCCATCCTGGTCACCCCCTTCCACAATCCTTAACCCATCCCCCCCTACCCCATGACTCATCTCTTACCCTTTTCTCCCCTGAGCAGAAGGGGCCTCCTCTTGGGTATCCCCCTACCCTGGCACTTCAAGTATCTTCGAGAATAGGTGCTTCCTCTCCCACTGAGGCCAGACAAAGTAGCACAGCTAGAAGAACATGCACAGGCATATACAGGCATATACAGGCATATATAGGCAACAACATTTGGGATAACCCCTATTTCAGTTGTTTGGGAACAACATGAAGACCAAGCTGCACATCTGCTACATATGAACACACAGGCCTAGGTCTGTCATGTTTATGTTCTTTGGTTGGTAGTCTCTGAGAACCACAAGGGTCCAAGTCAGTTGATTCTGTTGGTCTTCCTATAGAGTCTCTATCCCCTTAGGGGCTGCAATCCTTCCATAAGAGTACTCAAGATCCATCCACTGTTTGGTGCTGGGTGTTTGCATCTGTCTGAGTCAAGTTGGTGGGTGGAGGCACTCGGAGGACAGCCATGCTAGACTCCTGTCTGCAAGCATAACAGAGTACCCTTAATAGATTGGTGCTTGTCTAAAAAAAGTTATACACTAACAACTCAAATAACCCAATTAAACAATAGAGCACAGAGCTAAACAAAGAATTCCCAACAGAGGAATGTCAACTGTCTGAGATTAACGTAAAGAAATGTTCAAAGTCCTTAGTCATCAGAAAATACAAATCAAAACAGCTCTGAGATTCTATGATAACACTGGTCAGAATGGCTAAGACTGAAAACCCAAGTGATAATGCAAGCTGGGGAAGGTGTGGAGCAAGGGCAACACTATTCCATAGCTGATGTAATAAAACTTGTACAACCACTTTGGAAATCAATTTGGTGGATTTACAGAAAACTGGGAAGAGTTCTACCCCAAGTCTTAGCTGTACAACTCCTGGGAATATATCTAAAAGATGTTCTACCATCCCTTGAAGACACTTGCTCAACTATGTTCATAACAGCTCTATTTGTAATAGCCAGAAACTGGAAATAACCTACATGTTCCTCAACTGAAGAATGGATAAAGAAAATATGGTACATCTACACAATGGAATACACATTTAGCTATTTTTAAAAAGACATCATGAATTCTATAGGTAAATGGATGGATCTTGAGAATAATTCAGTCTCAAAAGGACATGCATGGAATATATTCACTTAAAAGTGGATATCAGCCACAAAATACAGAATGCCCATGCTACACTCCACAGACCCAAGGAGGGTAGATAGGAAGAAGGACATAAGCAAGGATCTTAGAGTCTTACTTGAAGGGGGAATGGAATGGTCATTGAAGGCAGATGGAAGGAGGGAACTGGGTTGGAGAGGGGAACAGAAGGGGACTGGAAATAGTTGGAGTCAGGTGTGGGGAGGGACAGGCAGATGGTGGGATGGCCATGAGAATGAGTAAAAATCTGCAACTGATGGGGGGCAAGGTATGGGGCATCTCCAGAAAGAGACGGATACCTGGAATAGGAAGGTGACCAAGGATCAGTGTGTGTGTGTGTGTGTGTGTGTGTGTGTGTGTGTGTCCTTAGCTGTGACTTACAGCATTGAGGATATCGAGCCAAAGGAGACTGTCTCCTGTGGCCAGGCAGGAACACTGGTAGAATGATAAGGATATCAACCCATCCAGAAAACTTTTGACCCAAAACTTATCCTGTCTATAAGAAATACGGGAATGGGGAATGGAGGACAGACTGAGGAACTGGGCCAAACAATAACCTCAATAACCAGCCGAACTTGAGACACATCCTGTAGACAAGTACCAATCCCTGACAATATTTACCTTTCTTAATTCTTCTCTATTCTTCAGTTGAGTAGCTGCAGACTTCTGGTGATTAACATCTGCTGGTTAGCAGCAGAGGATTAGGTAAAGGAATTAGTTTAACCAGGTTCTTTGTTCTTTTATTCAAGAGCCCCTTGCTGATTGGCAAGATACTCAGTTTATTAACTCTTTGTGAGCCAGAGATAAAGGAAAGTAAGTCATGCTTGCAGAAAAGTCATTCCCTCTGGATGAAACAGAAAAAGATATTCAGGTAAACCTTTATTGCTGAGAGAAAGAACAAGCTTCAACTAACCTTTATTCACACACTCAAAAACTAACACATTCCGGATGAAGCTGAAAAAGGCTACAACATTGATTTTTTTTTTTTATTCTTAGTTCTTATACTCTCTCAACATAATTGATCACATGGTTTTCTAAGCATCTTTACATTCTATCAGTTCATAGTAAGTTTAAGGCAAAAGTTCATATCATTAATGAATTAAGGGTTACAACAAAAATGTTTACATGTCCTTTCATGAAGACTACTATCTGACTAAACATTATCTATCTTCTACAACCATAAGTTCATTATAAGTTTATAGTAATAATTTTTATGTCACAAGTCAACATGGTTTTGTCAATAGACAAATCATCTGCCTAGTGTCTTTATTATTTTGAAGTTTGTATAAATAAACTAGTCAATATTTTATTTTCTGTCTTTGCACTCATTCCCAGTTTATGATCTTTAGTTACCACATAGTAGCTTTGTTCCTAGCCTAGAAGAAATGTTTTCCTTGATTGTAAATCTGTTTTGAAGCCTGTGTTCTTATCCTAGTGCAATTAGACCACGACACATGAAGCTTTACAGAGCTCTATTTGCAGCTTTCAGAGAGCTTGGAATTATTTGCATAAATTTATGAGTTTTATAAAATCATTATCAGGAATTTTGAAATCATCGATTTATCTTCACGGTATAACTATATGATAGTACATCTTCAGGCTAATCTGCAGAAAATCTGCAAAATAGGGTGGGCAAATCCCCAGGAATCATTAGGTTATGTAATAGTGACAGGAAAAGGCATATCAGCAGCAGAAGAAATCTTGGGAAGAAGTCTCTTGGGACCTTGCCTCAGAACTTATCATAGAGAATGCAAAACAGTGGGTTATTGTGGTTCCTCATTCTGCCTCACCTCCAGGACATGTGAACTCTGCTCAGGCAGACTAAGTGCAGTCCTAAGGTGGATGTCTTGCTTTATGAACCTACTCAACCTTACAGAGTTTCCCAGCATGGTCCACTGCCCCATAGGCCATCTCCAGAAAAGTCGCTTACATGCCTTTAGCCTCTCCTTGATGGCTTCTGACAGGGACATTATAATAGTCAAATATAACATCTAGCAATTCTGGGTACATTTTCAGAAGATAACTCACTACAATTGTTTATTCTTTCCAGATTTGTTTTTAAACCATGCTGTATTAATTACTTTATTTTTTTAAGTCTGCATATTTGTAGTAAAATATCTACCAATGTCATTCTTGAAGGTTATATTGGATATAAAGGCCCTTCACATTTCAGTGAAAGTTTTTTTATAAGAACTAATCAATTTCTGGCAAAAACTACTGTGAATTTTACTTCACTTATGTTGAATTGATGGATTAATTTTGAAAGAATTTTCATCTTTGCAGCCTTTAGTTTGTCAATCTATATAAAGAACTAACCCTCATTTTGTTTAGATTTTCTGTTATTTCTCTGTTATCTACTAGAATTTTCAGAATAGGGACCTTGTGCATATATGCATAAGTCATTCACAGGTGATTGACTTTTCACTACTAAAATGAATTTTAGACTCAACATTTTCCAAGTGTCATTCAGAAAGAAAACAATATATGTACACCTGTAAAATGAAACTGTATGAGTAATTACAATATAGTTATAATTTCTTGCATGATATTAATAAAAAGGGGTTATTTGTGTCCATACAAAGTTGTTAAATACATATTTCTAAAGAAAAGGGGATTATTATAAAATCTACATAGTGCAACATATCACATAACATTATACAAAAGGTAAAAGTACAGCTATGATTAAAATGTCAATGAGGATTAGACTGAAAACGTTGATAACATCGGACTTACAGCAATGGTGAGAATATTTCATAAAATCTTGTAATTTTGTGTATGTGATACTATTTATTTTTCAAAAATACATAGTGTTAATTGCACAAAAATCAAGTTTTGATAAACATATAACGGTAAAAAAAATAAATGTACCTAAATCATAAAATGAAATAAAGTTTTAAAAAAGAATGATTTCATACTTTTATGAAACAAATGCAGAGAGGAAGATGATAACACAGCAATATCACAGAGGAATTTTAATCCAGCAATATGGCTTCTCTGGCAAGAGATCATATAGAAATAACTTCTATGTGATAAAAACACACTCTGGATTACAATATGATATGCTTGGAATATAGGCACACCCTCAGGACACTATTTACATTATATGTTCACATTAATATCAATTTACATGGTGAGTAACAGAAATATTTTTAATTGTGATTGTGTGTTCCTATTATATCTCTCTATATATATGTGTGTGTGTATGTATGTGTGTACATATACATATAATCCCAAACAATGAAAGTTAGGTTATTTTATTGAAGAACACAGTGATGTTTGAAAGTGACATCTAATTGGAAGGCAGTCAGTGATGAAGTCAGTTGGGAGTTCAGTCAGTTGAGTTCTGGCAGTGCAGTTCTGGACAGGTCAGTTCAATCAGTTTGGGGCAGTTCAGTGGAGTTCAGGCAATGTGGTAGAGTTTAGATCAATTCAGTCAGGTATTCAGTGCAGTTTAGTATCTGCCATGAGCTGGAGTTGAGTTTGTATAGAGATAGTTGAAGCTAGAGAATAAAAAGGAGCCAAAAGATGAGAACAAATAGAGCTAGTATGAGGCTAAGCTGAGCAATTCAGTAAGAAGCCAGATTCAGTTAGTCAGATAGAGAGGAGTTTGAGCCAGAAAGGCTGAGTTGAATCAGCCAATCATAGTTCAGAAAGAGCAAGAAAGGATGAGCTTATTGAGAAATAACTTTCAGAGATGATAATCACATTAGGTATATAAAAGATACATTTACAAAGATACGTCATTTTATGCTTAGTGTTATCAACACACAACACTGAATACTCTCATTGATAAAATGATTTCTAGAAGCCTGGTTACCTATTGTGATGAGAAGTATTGAGTTTTTAAAAACTAGACCATTTACAAGTAAATCACACATAGTAGAAAAAAGATTCCTTAATGTTGAACTTATGTATTATAGTAAGAATAGGAGTCAGTGAATTACATGGTAGTAGATTAAAGTTGAAGACATGAGTATATGTTAATGTTTATATTAATATCAATATACATGGTGAATTACAGAAATATTTTATTTGTGATTGTGTGTGTTCCATATATATATGTGTGTGTGTGTGTATCCAAATAGTTCCATATTTTATCAACTAGAATGAAATTATATTTAGATACCAGCAATAAACACAGCTGTTACTTGATTTCAAATACCCTTCCCTGGTTAAGAGACAATGGATGAAACCTAAAACATTATTAAATAATGATCCAAGAAACACAAATATCAAGATTGACCTTAATCACCTTTGTTGAGCTATCACAAATATAAATGTCTAAAAGATTTACAGCAGTGATTGTGAAACCATAAAAGCCAACCAAAAAACTGTTCAATAGAGAAAGAACAGTTAGTCAATAAAGTAAAATGTTATTGGACTATATTGACAGACATATATCTGCCAATGTAAATGTATATCCTTTCCTTTATGCTTAGACAAAATAAATGGTTCGATAAATAAATAAGTGGGAGACAATGGATGAATCTACGCATGAAAATATTTATGTATGCACAATTTTCTTCACAGAAGTAAAAATAGAACTAAAATCTTCAAATGTGTCCGGCATAGTGTCTTTCTTAAACAGAACAGAGCTTGGAAAAAAAACAGTTAGAAAAGAAAATCAATTTTTGGTCCTAATGATAGTGTCCTTTGATTCACAGAACCTTTTCTGTTTCATTGTGTCCAATTGATTAATTGTTGATCTTAGTGCCTGAGCCATTGGTATCCTGTTCAGGAAGTCTTACCTTGTGCCAGTGAGTTCCAGGCCATTCCCCACTATCTGCTCTATTAGATTCAGTTTTTATGTGTTTTTACATTGAGGTCTTTGATCCCCTTGTACTTGACTTTTGTGTGGAGTAAGAAATATGGGTCTATTTATCTTCTTCTACATGGGGTAATGTAACCTAGATCACAAAGAACATGTATGGTATGTATTCAATTATAAGTAGATATCAGCCATAAAGTACAGGATAATCATGCGATAATCCACAGAACCAAAGAAGCTGACAAACAGGAAAAGACAAGGGAAAATGGGAGATGGGGAGGGGGGAAGGAATGGACAATATGTGTTAGTTCAGGACGGGAAGAAGGGGAAATTGACATTGGGATGTAAACTGAATATATAAATGAATTAATGGGAAAAAAGAGAGAAAAGAAAAGAAAAAGGAAGGAAAGGAAAGGAAAGGAAAAAGAGAAGAGAAGAGAAGAGAAGAGAAGAGAAGAGAAGAGAAGAGAAAAGAAGGTTTGTCGTAGGATCACCTGAATTCAGTTGTAATTAGTGTTATGAATTAGCCAAACCTACTGAAACATCTCAGAACATGGTAGCTACCTCAGGAGAATTGCAAGTTATTTCCAGAGTAAGGAACAAAAGGAAGAAAAGGAAGAAAGAAAGGGAAAATGAGAGAGAGAGAGAGAGAGAGAGAGAGAGAGAGAGAGAGAGAGAGAGAGCGAGGGGGAGGGGGGACGGGGAGGTGCAGGAGGGGGAGGAGGAGGAGGAGGAGGAGAGGGAAGGAGGAGGGAGGGAGGGAGGGGCATATACACTTGGGTATAATGTAATAAAGGTTATGTTTTGAAAGAATTCTTTAGTTTGGGTGAAAAAAAAAAAAGCTGATCACCTCCACAAAGTTCCAATAACATACCAAAGTACGTTCTACAAAAGTTCATCGTGGTGAACTCTAGTTTCAGTTTCTTTGCCCTGACACATTCCCAGATAATAATCAACTCAGGTAGGAAGGGAGTTATTTGGATTACAATTTCAGGTTATTCCATTATTGCAAGGAAGTTGTGGTAAAAGCTAAATGCAGCATCTCCACAGTTGAGTGAAAGGAAAGAATGAATTTGCCCTCATCTGGCTTTCTTCTCTTTTTACATTATTCAGAATGCCCTGCATAAGGAATGGTGCCACTCACAGTGGGATTTGTCTTTCTACATCTGTAATTGTGAGCCTTTCCATCTGTACCCAAGATCCTGAAAATAATGACTCTGAGACTTCCTATGTCTGAATAAATAAATGCCTAGGCCAATAGCGTTAGCTCCTTTCCACTAGTGTTATACTCAGTTATGCTGTCTAAACTAGTCTTAAGTCATGTCACATATCTAGTTACCCCTCCTTCATCTTTCTCAGAGTTCAGAGTAAATACCTTCCAGTGCCTGACTCCATCCCAGCAAGTCATTCTCTATACCAGAACTTCCATCTCCCTATTTCCTGCCTAAACTAATAGGCCAACAGCATTTTATTGACAGGTGATGCTTTCCGTGCATTGCACAAGAGATTTTCTCTACAAAATCAACTAACACTAAAGATAATTTCCTGCGTATGGACAAACCCACACTCAACCTGATCTGGGCTATTCCTCGTTACGACTCTCCTTTTAGATGACTCCATGTTATACCAAGTAGATAGTTAAAACTAACCACCATAGGAACTAAAATGTTTATTGGGCTTATTCATATAGCACGTCTGGGAAGCCACTCACCAACAGACTAGCTGAGGATGGCACCTTGTAACCGGACACAAGTGATCCCATAAAATTGCAGTGTTTTGCTCAGAGGATACTGTTCTATGAATATCATATACTTCTTGTCTTCCTTAAGATTCATCACCATATATTACTCACAAGAAAACTGAGAAATAACTCTCAATTGATGTCACATGACTACCCGTCTAGGGTTTCTCAATAATCAAAGAAAGTCTAAGAAACTGTTCCTTATAAAAGAAGTTTAAGGAAAAATAGCTCTCTGTGAAAACTGTACAATTCTTTACCAATGTAATCATCAGTTAAATACAAAAAGATTATTTAAAATGAAGTTGAACTTTTTTTCTCATTACATAGGCTTAGGCTATTGATATGCTTTTGTTTCTGCTATAAAACTGAATTCACCAATGCCACTCATGCACAGCTTCATAAGTTTTAGGTTGTGATACGCGGTTGCACATCACAACCGCATATGGGACCTCTAATTGAATATTGGGGTTTCAAATAATTTGTAAAGACTGAAATTTATCTGAATGTGTAATGACAAAACTTAAGTCAATATCAAATGCATAGTAAATCCAGAGATTTCTGAGAGTTTGCTCAATTCGCATTGAGCTATATAACTCTGACCTTCTTTCTGTGCACACAGTAGGTACCTGGCACTGAGCATGTGATTGTGATACATGCATCATCTAACACTGTCTGGAAGACCTTGGGTCAGATAAGACACTAGTGTATGTTATGAGTTTCCATGATTTTACTGAACATACTAAGTTGTCTGGTCTTATAAACATGTAATAGTTTAATTATGGAAAATAAACTCTTTTAGCATTTTCCTACCATCATTCCTCAGCATGTGTTAAAATATTGCTACATCTTTGATTTGTAATCTGTTAAAATATTTCATTTTTTCAAACTTGTGGTGTAAGTTGTCAACTGGAGTTTTATAACATCATCAAATGAAATTTTTTTTCTTTAGGACAGGACAGAATTTCCATCTCAACATTATTCTGCCATTTTATAAATGTGTTTATGGACACCATCATTCTCAGCATTGAGGAGTAATAATTATGCCATCAAATTATTGATCAGCCCTAAAAATATTGAATATATCTACTTCTTGCAGTATGAAACATTCCCACAGATTTAATTTTTCAATAAAAACATTTGTATCTCATTAGCACATTTTTATTTTCCCCTAATAAATGAGAAAACTGTGTATACACTAAAAATTTATTTGAAAATAAGTTCTTTGTAGGTCATTATAATTAAATTTTTGACTTACATGCCTATTTTATATCCCTATGTGTTTGGGAGTATTAACTTTTTTCCTGTGAAAAAGATTCACAAGTATGAAGAATTAGAATCCTGATTGAATTCATTGTTATATGTAATTATTGCTAATATTTTTCTTGGAATAACAGTCAGGCATGGGAGATGTCTTTTTTTCTCCTTTCTCATTTTATTGGACACTTAGGCACTGGTGTGTATTTTGACACTGGATAGTGCATACAGTCTACTGTGAAGTGTCTACTAAGAACATATTCAAATTTTGTAGTCATGGTTACTGTTGTCCCAGAAAACAAAATATACTTAGGTGTTTCACAGTTTCAAATTTCAAAGTTTTTGTTCCAGATGGGTGACATCATTTTCTCTAATGACCAGAAAAAAATCACCAGTAGATTTGGAGTTTCACTGGCATACTTCACTGAAAGAATACTCGTTTTCATGAACAGATATAAAGATTTTCACGTTCCATTTATTTACTATAAAGCTTGTCGTTGCCTTTCTGAAGATTTTCTTGGCACTAATCACTTTGTTTAAAATATAGCAATAGTTTTCTCAGCACACAGATTTTTTATTTTCTACTTATTTCTATGAGTTTTATAGTGAGGTTCCTTTATTTTGAATTCTAACGTAAGAACAGAGAGGGAAAATGAGGAAAATAAGAAATGAAAAATAAATATGTAGATATAGACTATTTAATATTTACAGTGAAGAAAAAATAAAGCTTTGAGGATAGTAGAGATAAAACATGACCATGAATAAAACATAATATAGTAATAAAAAGAAACTAGCCTGCAAGATGGCACAGTGTTTATGTGCACGTGATTCCAAGCCTAATGACCTTCTCATAGAATGAGAGAACAAACACCCACGTTATACTCTGACCTACACATACTCAGAGACACAGTGCAGAGTGTGTGTGTGTATGTGTGTGTGTGTGTGTGTGTGTGTGTTTTGAGGGTTAACAAATACATTGTAATTAAAAAAAATTAAAAGAAGTTAGATATATTTTTGACATTTTCCAATTCTCAAAATGTTTGAGAATGTTAAAAAGACTCATAAAAAATAAAATAAATAAAAAATTTAAAAGACTCATAAAATATGCAATATATATTTAGGATTATTCAAAGATAAAATCCACATAAACAATGATTAGACCAATATTTAAATAAATTTTAAGTACTAACCAGGCCTGACTTTGTTTAGCTTCCAAGATCAGACAAGACTGGGTGATTTCTATATTATTTCATCCCTTTTCTCTTGTGGTAGACAATGGCTTCTTGCAGCAATTCAAAAGAAATGTAGGTCAGCTGAACAAAAATGGAATATTTAATAAAATGTTCATAAGAAAGAAATTGTGAAAGACATGGATTAATGGATAAAATATCCGTGTAATTTATTGGCTTTTTCTTTTGTCTAGTATATTCAGTCTTCACTGAAATGATTAAAGGTTAACTTTATTAGCAATTTTATGTAGTATTTAATCACACATAACACTCTGGTTATTGCATTCATGATCCTACTGCTTTACTGGATATCCTATGTCAGGGCAAACCCCTTTTATAATCTAACTGCCTTGTGCTGATCTATGAAATATTGTGTCTTTACAGAAACTTACAATTAAATTTATACAATAGACCACAAGAGACAATGAAATAAAAGCTATTTAAAACTTACTGTGGGCACGAGGAAATGAATATCTTTCCACCCCTTATAATGTCTGCATCCAGAATTAATATTAATGAAAACTGATGTGATGATATGTTGTTTATAATCTTACTAATGTATAAATTTTTTCACCAAGAAAGATTGAAGTACCTTATTTTTCAGTCATTAAGTAAGTAAATAATTAATAAATAGATTCCAAAGTAGTAATCAAAGTGACATAAGTAATGAGCTGTGTAATCAATGAAAATGACATCCAGAAATAATTACAAAAGTTCTTCTAACTGTTAAGACGAGGACAAGAATTCCCCCAAATATATGAACACTTACCTTAATTGTAAATAAAATAACTATTACATGTTTAAATAAAGATCGTCAGGCTTGAAGAAAAGCTGAATGTTTAATTAATAAAATATGCTTGAACGTAAAAATTAGACTGAGGTTTAAATGTCGCTGAAATTAACTGTAAGTACCAACATCAATGCTGACATGAAAAGTACAAGACATTAAAGAGGAAAATTATCATCTCATGGAAAGTACTGAAATTGTGTGTTCACTATCATTACCTGTCTATAACTACATGACTCTATATCTTTATCTATATCTTGTATATCTTTATGTATTGACCTTAAGATTTTTTGCTCTCCAAACAACATGTTAAGAGTAGAGTGTAGATTAAAAATATTAATTTATTAATTTCTGTATATATTGAGGCTAACCTCAAGCCTGAGTTACTGTAAAATCCTATCTCAAAAAAAACACCAATTAAACAAATGGACAGGATATTTTTTCTCAGGATAAACAAATACTTGTAGTCCTTGGGAAAATATTTGAGGCAATATATGTGTATATGTATGTGTGTGTGTGTGTGTGTGTGTGTATGTGTGTATGATGTATATGTGTCTGTGTCTCTGTGTCTGTGTGTGTATGTGTGTATGATGTATATGTATGTGTCTGTGTCTCTGTGTCTGTGTGTGTGTATATGTATATGTGTATATATACTTTTATTGAAAATATATTTCATTAATATATTCTCATCAGTTTTCACAGTGTCTCTCACTCACCCAACCCCCTGCACATTATTTCTCTCTCTCCTTAGAAAACAGACATTCAAAAAACAAACTAGCATTTAAAAAAAGAAACACACAGACACACAGAGATATTGCTTAAATTCATTAGTTCCTAGTAAAATGCAAGATATAGATATAAATCCAAGTCACCTTTTATATGATAGATGCTAAAAATTAAATAAAATTTTAAACTCTGCATTTCTACATGTATTTCAACACATTCAGAACATCTGATTCACAGAATCAACCTAAGTGTCCATCAGCTGATAAACAGATAAAGACAATGATCACAGATGTACATGCACAATCAAAAACATTCAGCCATAAACAACAAAACTCATTGTGACAACATAGGTGAGCTCAGAAGATACTGTATTCAGCAGAGTAAGTCAGACACAGAGACGCATACCACAGAATCTCATTTTTATATAGAATTTTAGAAAATTTTTCTCATACAGTAGGAAAAGACAATGGCGTGTCCCAGAGGAAATGGTGTTTTAAGCACATTAAGTACAAGTTCACTGACTACATGCAATTGTGAATACTTAGAAGAATAATTTCAGGAGATAAAGGGTCAACCAGGCTGACTACAATTAATGATGCTTTATTATTGAAAAACAAAAGAGTTGATATTAAGTGTACTTAACACAAGGTTAATGGTGAGGTTATCCACCATTAAATATTCTATATAGAATTACTCTAAGGTATATATAAACAAACACCTTGAAATGTTGTTTGTGTGTCAATTATATATATTACATCAAGTCAATGATGTAATAGAAATGGAGAACTGGAGCCCAGATATATTTGTGAGGGAATATAACATAGTATACACAGTTTGGAAAAGATTGGGGATTATTAAAAATTAAATATGTATTTGTTATGCTACAACATGGATGAACCTCTGCAAACTGACTAAGGAAAACAAAGAATATAACAATACAAAATTATCTTTTAAATGTGTTATCTACTTTTACTTCTGTCTAAAAAACTGAATATAAATGAAATTTATAATAACAGATGAATAGCTATCTTAAACATCTGGTATATCAGCAAATATACTGCGATATAATATGGACAATATAATATTTATGATCTATATATCATATATAATATACAGGCATATATTTAATAATATATTATATAATATATAAAAATATATATTTAGAGAAAGAAAGAAAGAAAGAAAGAAAGAAAGAAGAAAGAAAGAAAGAAAGAAAGAAAGAAAGAAAGAAAGAAAGAAAGAAAGAAAGGAAGACGTCTCAGCCCGGTCTACTTAGGGAGTTCCACAACAGCCAGGGCTGCAGAGAGAAACCCTGTTCCAAAAAATAAATAAAAAATAAATAAAATAATTACCTGAAACTTTTATATGCTGAGATTAAGGTTACATATCCAGATATACATGTACAATTAGTGGAGATATACTGTATTATTGAAAACACAAAAGATGATCTCCAATGAAATAAAAATTAGCAGTGAAAATACTCAAAGATATTTCATTTATAAATAATGTCAAATGAAATTATCAAAATGATAACTCACTAAACTTCTAAAGCGTGTTTCATCTTTATAATAAAGGACACATATATAACTTGATTGCTTAAAAATCACTAATGAATACATAAAATCACCAAATTAGAATTGGTATGCTTATGTATAAAATCAATTTATCTGCATTAGACTATCTATTAAATACTAGAAACATTAAAAGCAAAATTCAGTTCTAATAGTATATAAAGAAAAGTGCTAAAGAATAAATTTAAAACAAATTTTCCAAGATGTTTATACCTAAAAGTCTAACATATTGCTAATTTAAATATATACATGTATAAATAAATAAAGTGATAGACCATGTTTATGGATTAACTTAGTATTTTAGGTTTTATTCCTAAAATGAGCCAATAAAAAGTAAAATTGCAATTAAAATATGAGCACAATATTTTAAAGAATCTGGGAGATTGATTGAGCCCAGAATATGTAGGCCAATGTAGACAGAATGAAAACTCTTCATTATTGAATACATAACTAACACAAGAAAGAAGTGCTGACCCAAGCATAGAAATTAAAACTTTATCAATAAATCAGCATATTAGCCAGGTGTAAACATATAAGCAGCAATCTTCTTTGGTGTAAACATAGAAACAACAGATTTCTTTGAAATTTTATGAAGTCATTGATGGGAAATAGAAGAAAAAGCCATTTTGTAAATTGCAAAATGAGTTACCAGGCAAAATAAGAAACAATTTTTACTTCACATTTTATTTTAAAAAATTACTAGACTTAAAGGCAAAAATAAACCCATAAAACATTTTAAAAATCATAAGCAAAAGAAAATTCTCACTGTGGCTTAGAGTTCATCCCAGTTAACTCCTGAAACATAATGGGAATAATGAAAGTAAAATTATTAGTCATTACAATTAAATATTTATTTTCATTAAACTTCAAGTTTTAGAAAATAGAGAGGCAACCTACACAAATATAGCAAATGATTAGTTTCCACTACACAAACCCACAAAAACACATATACTCTGGTCACACACATGCACTCACACACACACACACACACACACACACATACACACAAAATAAACACATCTCACATACTCTTATAATAACACAATCTTGCATTAAATTTATCCTATACATTGGCTAAAGAATGGAACAAATGCTAAAAAAAAAGTTAATTTTAATAGGCAGATTGAAATGTGATCAACATAAATAGTAATTCAGAAACTATTAAATTAAAATCATAAACCATTTTACCTTAATATTTTTTACAAATATTCAATAAATAGATAAATAAATTCAAATATTTAAATAACTCCTAATCAAGAAGAAATAGATAAGCAGGTTTAAAAAAAAAGAAAGAAAAGACAATACATAGAAAAGCAGACAGAGACATAAACCATATCTAAATAGTTTGCACAGGTTAGGCTTCACTTTTGTTTTCTTTAGGATGCTCTTTGATTCACAGATTCTCCACATGCTCGACACTTACATAATCTGCTCTCTTGCACCCACAGTTTCATAACTGATGTGTTCACAGGCTCCGACTCATGCAAGACGTCAGGACTTTAATATAACCTGCCTGCTAAGAATATCTGGTTATAAAAGTCAGTTATTTAGAAGGTTAAAATGACATATGCCTTAAGACATAAGTAGACAGCATGATATGTCTAGACAACACCGATATTCAAAAACATTCTCTTCACATTTCAGTAATTCAAATAAATCACTAATTAAAACAAATGAAAGGTGTGACATTCAGCTTTGCTTAAAAGATAATGATCAGATGTGTAATAAGTACTGATAGTTTTCCAACATGCTCACTCAGCTTAAAAATGGAGACATCAGTAAGCTACAGGGCCACAGTATACCACTAAGTGACAAACAAAAGACTAAAAAAAAAAAGTGTACAATACTGTTGGAAAGTTAAATAACAGTGAACTTTGAACATTGTTGGACTTATGAACTGAGATTCCTGTGTTCAGGATAATAAATTAAGCACACCTGTCTCTCACACACTGGTATTCCCATTCAGAACATACATAAGGAAACTGAGATCTAACAAGATGTGAATGTAAGTCTATGCACACTGATTACACACTAGAAAGATGGCAAGTGGACATGCACATTAGAGTGGGAATTATACGCTTATAAAAAGAATAAGTCACTAACACAAAGACAGGCAGACAAAGACCCTACATTTTATACTTTGTAAAGGAAAGTAGAAACATAGAACATCTCCCATCAGTTCCCTTGCAGGATTCTTGGAAACAAGTTAAAATAACCTGTTGTTAGAAGACTTACTGGGTTTGGGTTTGGCAGCAATATTTGTATACAAGAAATTAGGAAGGTGAGGCAAAAGTATCAGAAGTCCATGGTCAACCCAGGCTACATAGCAAGATCTCAAACAAACAATAATTGAAACAAACCCTAAGCACTGGGGAGATGTCTCAGTGTTTAAGAGCAGTGGCTGCCCTTACTGAGGACCAGGGATTGACTTCTGATTCACAACTGTGTGCAGATCCATTCCTAAGCGATGTGGCCTCAGAAGGCACCAGGAACACATATGGCACACAGACATACATGAAAGCAAAACATTCATAGATATAAATAAAAATAATCAATTAAAAACAAAAAATAAAAATGTAAGATATGAGGATTTCCTCATCCTTGTCTCTGTGGAGGTATGGGCTGTAAGTGAATGTCAGGATCGGAAATTTACTTTAATTCCAGAAACAGTTGAGAGCTTGATGTTTTAATGTTTACCCAGGTTATCAGACATGAAGAATCGTCTGTGCATATTAGACCAGTGTACTTTGAAAGTTACACATAATCAGATGAGTGAATGAATTAATGAATGAATGAGGCTGTCACTGTGCTACCTGGCCTTGAGTGTATTAATCATATTACTAGAGCCTGTCTCATGCATACATGACTAGAACTGTCTATTATGTGTGAGTATCATGTCCCTCACAACCCTGTGAAGGAAAGATGACAAAATGTAGGTGAGCATGAACTTCACACTTAATGCCATACACCACAACTCTTAGGCAGCACAGGTTAGTGCAATAATGACAAGACATCTCATGCTCCAGATGACAATGACCTGAGAGAGGTTAAGGTTGTGCTTTACAAAACTCATTCTACATTCTAAACTTAATAAGTAATTTCCCTACCAGGGATGAGAAACCAAAAGTGGAATTAGTTTTCATCCCAACTAAGACAATTACAGTTTGTTCTCTGCCGCATTAAGCTTGATTCACCGAGATGAAACTACATCTGCTAAAGTACAAAAAAGTTCACTAACCTAAAGATGGTCCTGTCACTCATGTGATCTCTTGTGTGTTTATATGAGCAGTCAAAGAGAACTATTATTCTGTAAGCGATCTTCCACTCTTCTCTACCCTTTCTCTTCCACCCTTTCAACTCCCTAAATTCTAGATAAGAGAGGGGGAGAAAGGATAAAGAGAAAAGGAAATAGATCCTTGAATAAATTTTGGGATTGGAAAGGGTATGATGTTATCATCAGACTAGGTTTTACTGAGTAGGGGCAAGTTTGAGCTTCACCATCAGTATATTTAATTTTTTCTTGTTGTTGTTTCTTCTTTGTACATGACTGCTTAATGCACCATTACCAACAATAACCAACAAACAGCTTCTTAGAGCCCTAGCATTTATATAATCTCAAAAAGGCCTCAGAATTTCAAACATCAAACACTCACAGAAACTATCAGCACCTGGCAAAATTTGGCCCCTGCTAGAGCATGAGGCAAATCATAGTCAACTGCTGTGGTCAATCTGAAGCAGCTCCATTTCCCCACACCTGGGATTAAAATTAAAACATATTCTTATAATATTTCTGGGTTTTCCAAGGAAATCAAAACTCTAAAATTATCACTAAGGTGATTCTCTTTCTAAGTATTAGGAGATTGTGTCGCTCTTAGAAGACCCAGGAAACAGCTATAATGTCAGGTGTGTGTGTGTGTGTGTGTGTGTGTGTGTGTGTGTTCAGGCAGGTATGCATGTGTGCATGCAATCTTGTTATAATTGTGAGTAGTAATAATTGTGAATGTACAGTTAAAAGAGCCAGAACTAGACAGAGATGTAAAGGAAAGATCACCAGATGTATGGTCCAACACTGACTTATGCTATGATTTAACCATCAAGAGTTTGCGGAGAACTTCACAGTGGCTGGTAGAAGAGGAAACTCTTGTCCTCTTGTCTAGCTGAATCATTGCAACTTCATTTCCTGGTCTTTTGAATAAAATAGACTACAATCACCATTCTCATTCTCCTCATTCTCTCTCTCTCTCTCTCTCTCTCTC
>NW_021604568.1:10342979-10381954 GCF_004785775.1 Grammomys surdaster | reverse complement strand
CTCTCTCTCTCTCTCTCTCTCTCTCTCTCTCTCTCTCTCTCTCTCTCCCTCTCCCTCTCCCTCTCCCTCTCCCTCTCCCTCTCCCTCTCCCTCTCTTATTCCCCAGTGTATCTTAGACTCACCTCCCAAATAAATTTCCCTTGTCTGAATTGGCCTTTTGAAGAACACTGAGTTGAGTACAATCTGCAATGTTACACAAAATATTTATTTTGATAACAATGGAATTCCTATGTCTTTAAATTAGCTTCTCTTGGTTTTTGTGGCAATCATTAATTTTTAAGTTTTGAATTAAAGGAGACGGATATTAAGCCGGAGCTTTCACTGATGACTGGCCTGAGAAGAGTTACCAAACCTATCTATATCTAATGCCCTCTACTATATACAATGAATTCTTAAAGATTCAGTATCATCATTCTGCAATTCGATGATTTGCATTATTCCATAAAACACTGAAATTTTGTAGTTACCAACTCCCTCTCTTTTTCCTCTATTCCTCCCAGGCATGGCCTCTGTACCACATCATTTTCAATGTATTATACAAATTATAATTTCATCTAGTTACTATGGTGATCAGTAAGACTCAAATCCTTAGATAGGAATGCTAAATTTTGTTCTCATCAAAAATAATAGGTATTGTTCCAGCTGCATCCTGTGAGGTCTAGTGAAACCATAGAGCTAGAAGGTGAGAATCTGCACATATCCTGGGATTTTAGTAACAGAGGAAGTAGAGGCATCGGAGGAGGGACCAAAACAGGAATTTTAACTAATGGGAAGTAAGAGTAAGATTGTACAAAGGGTCAGTGGTAGTGACCAGAGAGAAATATGCTCACCCTAGAGGGAATCAAACTAACTAGGAGGTAGATTTTGATCCCAGAGGCAGTGTGCAGAGGTTGAGAACTGTATGATATCTCAGGCTGATTTCTCCTTTAGAAGCAAAATGTTTACAACTTTGGCACAGTCACTCTCTCCAACTCCAGCCTGTAACCCTCTTTCCAACACTCCAGAACAGAAATGGAATCTCTTACACTTCCATAAAGGGAGGGGCTTGTTCTATTCTCAACCTATGAGACAACACATGTGGCCTTTCAGGTTCTAAAACTAAGAGAGTGCCCAGACAAAGGGTGAGAACTTGGTCATTCACCATGATTTTCTTTCTTTTTAAAATTACATTTAAATGTATTCCTTTTATTAACTCCTATCTTATACCCCAGCCCAACCTCTATGAAGGTGCTCCCCCACCCGTCCACCCACTCCTGCCTCACCACCTTAGCATCCTGGTAAACTAGGGTATTGAGCCTTCACAGTACCAAGGGCCTCCTCTCCCATTGATGCCAGATAAGGCCATCCTCTGCTACATATGCTTCTGGAGACATGAGTCCCTCCTCTTTGGTTGGTGGATTAGTCCCTGAAAGTTCTGAGGGAATCCCATTAGTTGATATCGTCGTTCTTCCTGTGGGGTTGCAATCCTCTTCAGCTCCTTCAGTCTTTCCCCTAACTCTTCCATTGGGGTCCCTGTGCTCAGTATGATGGTTGGCTGCGAGCATCTCCATCTGTATTGGCCAGGCTCTGGCAGAGCCTCTCAGGCGATAGCTATACCATGCTCCTGTCAGCAAGCTCTTCTTGGCATCAGCAATAATGTATGGGTTTGGTTTCTGCAGATGGATGGATTCCTAGGTGTAGCAGTCTCTGGATCGCCTTTCCTCCAGTCTCTGCTCCACTCTTTGTCCCTGAATTTCCTTTAGACAGGAACCATTCTGGGTTAAATTTTTTGAGATGAGTGTGTGGCGTATTCCCTCAACTGGGGGCCATGCCTATCCACTGGATATGGTCTCTACAGGTTCTATCTCCACTTTGTTGGGTATTTTGGCTAATATGATCCCTGTTGAGTCCTGTCTGGATTTTCTTTTTTCTTTTTTTTTCTTCTTTCCTTTGCTCTCCTCTGTTCTCCTCTGCTCTCCTCTGCTCTCCTCTGCTCTCCTCTGCTCTCCTCTCCTCTCCTCTCCTCTCCTCTCCTCTCCTCTCCTCTTTTCTTTTCTTTTCCTTTTTCCAATTGAATTACATAGGACTTAAAAATATTTTGAATAAAATTTTTACATTTAAAAAATGACAATGCTGTCTTGTTTAGGATTTTATCTCCTCCAAAATCCTCCTAACAACATTGGCTTTTGAAAACTAGAGTACAGTGAGAACTTATTCCTGGAAGTTTGCTTTGCCATTCGGGACTGATCCTAACATGTGGTCATAGCCCCCTTCTATGTGTTCTACCCATGAGGAGGCCAGCACCTTGAACTTTCTCCTTTGCTGACATTGTCTACTCTCCAGGTGGAATTTGCATTTTTGTAGGTTTTGGCAGGTTCTTAGAACTTTTTGAGACCACAACATTTGTTTTAAAATATCTTCCTTCATTCACATATTTTAAGGAAGTGCTATCACCCTGCTACATTCAATGAACGATTTCTAACCTCTTATGAAAATTTAAGTATCCTTTGACACACTCTGAAACTAGAACTGATTGTTTTCTACTTTTTTCTCTCTGCTTATCTGTAAAGCATTCATCACAAAATGGCTCAGCCATCATTTGTTAATATATCTCTATCCCTTTCGACAGAACGAGCAAACGAGGGAATTTTGTCTTTGCTACCCGTACCTGAGAGAAACACACTTTTGACAGCATCCACAATGATGCTTATTTTGGAGTTTATTCAATTTGCAAAGATTTGGAAACAAGTTGAATGACAAATCGAACAGAAAGACAGCTAAATAATTTGCAGTGAATATTTCATGGTTTCCACAGAACAAGACAAATCTTTACCGCCCCTGTAAAGGTATCTGTAACTTAACAACTCAAAAGGCAAAACAGTAAAATAACACAGATGACATGGGGCTCTGAACAAAACATGATGCTCCATAAAGAATGAATGCTAGGAGAAAACAAACCCCTAACAAGAAGCACATCAGGAGAAGAAAGAAGACTCCAAGCTTAAACAAAATGGATTGTAATTCTATGAAATCATGTGGAGGAAGAGGAAAAAAATTAATAATAACCATAGGCATTGGTGGCTTATTAATATATTTTGTTTTACTTTTGAGTTACTACAAAAATACCATATTTATTACATTGAATTTTCCACATTCTACTATCCCATGCTAAAAAGAAGTAAAAGACCCTGTGTCACAGCAAATAAATATATTTTGTTAAATGGAAATAATTCCCAAAAGATGGATGCATAGATACACAAGAATTATTGTCAGAATTATTTCCTAACATGAATAGCTATGATTTCTAAATGCACATTTCAATTTTATGTCAGCTGTCAGAGATTAAAGTTCTTGAATTTAAAATGGTTGATGTAATACCATAAAGATAGTATTCCCTAAATTATAGCATAAAGGCTGAAAAAGATTAAGAAAAAAAACCAAGAGCTGTTTCTTTAACCTCGTGTTTTGCTTTCATGTTTAATCCTTTCACTGAGACTGAGAAGGCTGAGGACAATAGCAGCTTGTGCTTCTCCAGCCTTTTCTCCTCCTTGGTGCTTCTAGTTCCTTTGTTATTTTACATTTCCAACTTCTTGTAATAGTCTTTTATGTAACCAAATGTTGATGTTGTTTTGTATGTAAATTTATTAACTACTCGCCATACCACCTTTTGGCAGAGTATATCTATTCCTGAGGGCTCTTATTTTTTTAATCATAGAATCTTCAAGTACAAGTTTTCTTCATTAGAATCTTTTATTAAAAGAATTCAGGGAAAGATACGCAACACAGAGAACACTTTTTTTAAAAATTTCTTTTATTTTTTGCTTTTTTTTGTCACATTTGTATATGTTTTTATTTTAGAAGTTCCATTGAATAAAGTTATGCTTTGACTTGTAAGATTTTTGTATATTATAAAGTTTAATATATTGTAAAATGACGATTGTATTTCTTGGTTTAAGAAGGTTTCTATGTTCTGATGATTACATTGTCTTTCTTGCCACCATAAATCATGAGGGATTCATTGCTATTATGACTGGTGACATATAAAGAAATACAAGATTCAACACCAAAATGTTGTGCTTGCCGTCTATCTTCTCTTTGTGTGCCTAGAGTTCTGTATAAGAAGCAAAACAATCAAAAGCAGTTCTTTTTCCTAAAGGAACAAAGCCAAGCATCCTTTGTATGTATATTTCAATACGGTTAAACTGGCATGGTAGTCTACTGCTGTCAAAGTGTACACATACACAGGCACACACAGGCAGGCAGGCATACAGACAGACAAACAGACAGACAGAGAGCTAACGTAGAGTTACACAATGACAACACAGCAGTGCTCCTACTGAACACTGCAGTTTAACACATAAAAAGGAAAAGTCCAGTGCCAAGAATAAGTTACCTCTTTTGGAGCTGTTGGCCAGTCAAGTTCCACCCCTAAACACTGTGCGCTATTGCTAATATCATCAGTTACTCTCCAAGAAGAACACAGATCTTCAATCCTACTGACTAGATTTCATAGTGCTAGAAGTGGCTATCTATGCTATCAGAGGAGACAAGTAATCATTGATCTTACCAAGCTGTGATTCCCACTGGAGTATAGAATATAGTATATACTATAGTAGAGTATATAGAACGCCACACTATGCTGAAACAACTGGGACAATAGTGACATTAACGTCAGGAAGATAATCAACCCACTTCTGATTGAATATAAGTCCTGCTCCATAAAAGGAAACCCGTGCATGAGTCATTTATTGTTCACTTTAGTTTATCTTACAAAATGCAGAGTAAATGAACTTGTTTGTACTTATGTGGCCAAGCCTTCCCATGCTATAGCATTCAATGATGGCTATGTCATATTCAGAGACATATCCCTGTCTTTCAACATGATGTAGAACATTAAGACATCTAAGTTAATATAAATTCCATAGTAATTTAGAGCGAATCTGTGCAACTGGCAGGCCCTCTCATTTATCTGCATTGCAAAAACTATAGAGAGAGACTCCTGAAGTATTTTCTCTCTCTTTCTCCCAGTAAGTGAGTATGGCAGCTAACAGCTACTTAACCAAGTCTGCAACCTCCCTTGCTCCATCCTGTCCCTAGGTGAAAGGAGCATCTATTCCTGCAGGTGATAACTCTTTCAAGACCTTCCTAGGCCCTTTTGTCTAAGCAGGGTTCCAGACTCTAGCTTCACTGCTGATGGTACATTTTTCTTTACTTCTGATTCTTTTTAACCCACAGAAAAGAGAAACTTCTCAGAGCTATTCAATATGCACAGAAAGCTCTGCAGTGCTTGTATTGAAATAATACATAACATCTAATTTATCACAATGGAGTGCATCTCTTACAATGGTCCATTTATCGTTGATAGCTAAGTGTGAAATGCCTTATAGGCTAGCTGACTTAGTTAATGCCCAACAGAGACAATAAAATAGTTGTATGAGGCTGGCCATGCCATTACAGTTACATTAGCAACTACAGTTATGTCATTCAGCATTAAAAATACCAGGACAGAATACAGTGCATCCTGCTTCTACTGCTCGCTTACCTGCTATATAGGTCAAGCAAGCCACTTACATTTTCTCTCTAGATTTTCTTTTATTTCATTATTTGTATTCTTTAAATAGCTATCCTAGATACTTTTCTATGGCTGTGATAAAATGACATGACCAAGGTAAATTAGAAAGGAAAACCACCATACTAGCATACAAAGTATCATGTTCCATTGTGCCATTATCAAACACACATTTTCTTGATCCTCCTCACCTTCCATCTTCCCTTCTCTGCCTACCATGGACACTTACACTCTCAGTACCTTCCTTTCTCCTTTTATAGGTTTCTTACTCTCTATGATACCCATTCTAACTGCTATGTTTAATGGGAGGGTATGGGTAAGCATGCGTGTGTACGTGTGTGTGTGTGTGTGTGTGTGTGTGTGTGTGTGTTTGTAAAATGAGAGAGGGGAAACACACAGAGTGAGCAAGACAGCACATGAGAGAGATTAGATACAAGCATGTGTGTTGATTGTTTTGTGGTAGAATATGCAGTCCTTTGTGGCATGGCAGGAGTGGGTCCATTTGGGTTAGTTGTGTCATTTCAAATCTTCCATACTGGTTTGCAGAATGACTGCAAAAATTTATACTCCAGCCTTCAATGAATAATTGCTATTAGTTATTTACATTTGCTAAACATATGCTGTCCCCTCTTCTCTTGATGTAGACGTTCTGACTGATGTGAGATATAATCTCAATGTTATCTTAATTAAAAATATTCCGATGGTTGAGTGAATTGGATACGGTTTTTAAAATATTTATATTTTTTCTCCTGAGAATTCTCTGTTCAGTGCATTTCTTGACTTGTAGAATGTGTGTGGTGTGTGTGTGTGTGTGTGTGTGTGTGTGTGTGCATGCGTGTGCGCGTGCGCATATGTGTATGTGTCTGTGTAGTGGTGGTGTTATATATTCATTTTTTTATATACATTGCTACAAACTCCCTATCTGAGCCATCTATGGAAGGACTTCTCCCATTCCAAGGCTGTCCATTTACTCTGCCAATTGTTAATGCCATTTATCATTGTCTTGGACTATTAATTTGTGTTGAAGACATTTTCTAAAAATTTCTTGCCTATGTCTGTGTGGCAAAAAGACAACAGAAGTATTTTTCTATGTAGACATAGTAGTATTTTTTTTCTGTATTTTCCTCTTTAAACTGTAATGTTTCATGTTTTAAATGAGGTCTTTAGTCCACTGTGATTGATTATTGTAGAGTGTCGGGACTACGGATCTAATTCAGTCCTTCTGTAAGTGGAACACCCCCTTTGTCCATAAGATTTTTTAATAGGTTGCTTTTTGTTTCTCAACTTACATGCTTTGGACAATCTTGTCAGTCAAATATTAGCAGGCTATGGCTGTCTAGGCCTATTTCTTGATCTTCTAATCTATTCTATTTATTTATATATGTGCCAGTAACATGCTATCGTTGTCACTATGGCTCTACAGTATAATTTGAGGTAAACTAGTTGATCCACTACAGTTATTTCTGCTTAGAGTATTTTGAATATTCATGCTGTTCTGTGTTTACACATGAATTTTTTTAGTTTTAGTGTATATACATTGAGGATACTATCAATCTCATTGGATTGTTTAGTCGCTGAATTAGGACTTGCACATTTGTAGAATCAGACATAAAGCATGAAAAGCATTCCAAATGCAGTATGTGTTTGTCAAAAAGGTGATTGTACTTTAATAAAAGTTCTTTCCTCACTGTCCTCATCAGTTTCTCCCTTTCATTCAATAAACAATATATTGGTTCTTTGTTTCATTTTCCTTACACTGTGCTTTGTTCTGGAACTATAAGGAAGTTGACATTCACAGTCCATTGTCAGTAATGACCTACAAATTAGATGGATACTTGGAATATACTATGCAACTTAAAGTGTTGGAGACATTTGAAGGCATTAAAGCTAATTGATCTAGCTGGAACTTGTCCAGAACAGCCATGGAAAATGCATTGTGAAGATTTTATTGACTATTAGTGGCAAAGCCCTTGATTTTATATGTCCTCTAAATGGCAACACCTCCTTTCTCTTAGTTGTCTGCCAGAAGTAGAAGCAAATTCAAGTTCCCTAAGATTTATCTCCAGTCATTGCTTAGACATAAAATGTCATAGACTAATTTGTTTCAGTTGAGGTCATCTGGGAGAAACCAAAAGCCTGTTAGTTAGGAAGCTTGGGTGCATTACTTAGTATGTCTAAATCCCAGGGTTTATCATCTGAAAAGAGAAGGTTAACAACTACATGTTAAGTTGGTTGTAAGAACTTAAGCTGGTGACATTCTACTGTGCCTTGCACACATAAAAGGAATAAGGGGAAACAATACATGTTAATATTATCCACAAGAATTCAAAACTTTCAATTATTCATATAACATTTTCATATAGCTGAAATCTGATTGGGTAATTATGCTTTTGTACATCGCTTATCAGCCACAGCAAGGAAAAGACACTATACCCTCAAATCTGAACTAATATTCAGAAGCATATTTTTTCATGTATTTATTGATTCTACCATCATTATATACTAGTCTTACAGGTCAACAGTAAGGACTATGCTGGTTTATGTAGTCTTAATTTATTTGATACATTAAGTAAAGGATTTTTGCTATTGTGAGCCAACATTATAAATGCTGAATAAGACAACTATGTTTCCAGTTCCCAAAAGATTTATCTTCTGATGATGAAACATTGAAGTAAATAAGCAATAAGAACACTGTGAATAAACAGAAACAGGAACACGGATGGATACTGACTCCATGAGGGCTGCCATTTTGTTAACAGATGGCACAGATAAAAGTCTAAACCATTTCATATTGATACAAAACATATGCTTTGTGTAGATCTTTGGAACTGTGCATAGAACAAGATGAAAGGCCTCCAGATACAAAGAATTTAGGATATTAAAAATCATGGCATGGATATCCAGTGCAGCTGGAGCAGGAGTACAACCGGAGAGAATAGCAGAACAAACCAACACAGGCCAGGTCAGGGTACCCATGAGATCTAGAACATCAAAGCTTCCATTCCATCCACAGTAGGAAGTGTGTAGGAACAATTTACTCTGGGAACTTCATATGTCTTTACAAGGAGTCACTTGAATGAAAGGACATAGACCTGGAATTGAATGGGACTTTAGTATTCAATATATTTAAACATTTTAAATTACATAAAAATAAATTACATAAAAATTCTTATTGTAGAGTTTTTAAAGTGCAGTCAACATAAATAAAGATTTAATCTAAAATTCTAACATTGTATTGTACTATGCTAATATTAGATGCCAGGCTTGGACTCAGAATTTTAAACACTAGGCTTGTGTTCTTTCTACTCAAGGGCTCAAAACTTTGATTATTGTTTCTCCTCAGAGACTACCAAGTAACTCTGGGATGGCTGAATATGAGCCCCTGTTTCTGTTTTTACTTTTTCTGCCTTACTCTGCCTCTCTCCTGTCTACTTTTCTGCTACAAAAACACTAGGTTTATTGTTAACGCTCCGGGGTCTACTGTCTGGTCTTGAAGGAAATGAGCATGTCCTGCAGCGTTATGGAGACAGTCTTTTCCAGCTTCATGTTGTGTTTGATTACTGGCTTGTGGCTACCACCATGATAGGCTCCACTAAAATTCCTTCTCTGTCTCCTTTAATCACTGCTCTACTGAGGACCAAAACATTTTCTTTCTCTCTCTCTCTCTCTCTCTCTCTCTCTCTCTCTCTCTCTCTCTCTCTCTCTCTCTCCCTCCCTCTCTCTCTCTCTCTCTCTCTCTCTCTCTCTCTCTCTCTCTCCTGTCTCCATATCTGATTTCAGTCACTACACATCCACTAATCAAAAGAAAGTTTAACAAGATAAAACCTTTGTATTTCTCTTTCTGCAACTACATATGAAACAGCTCAAATCATGACCATCTTCCAAATTCCCCAAATTTCTGTAATAATTGATCTGATGCAGACATTGCTGCTGGCTGAGATTGTTGACAATTCCTAAAGTCCCTCCTGCTGGAGTTTTAGCAAGTAAATTTGTTTTTCAGGAGGATGTTATCACTTAATCAATGCCATTACTGCCCAGATAATGGTGAAAGAAAGGGTTTACTGAATGAAATACTTCTTAATAAGTCATGGGCCTCAGCCATGGTGCCCCTTGATTTATAGAGGAAGTGATCAATCAACAGAACACAAGGCCTTTCCATTACCTTGAGCCCTGGGCCTTGAGCCAACTCATCCCGCTGAACTTGAGGGATGAAAACAAGGACACCAGAGATGGATTTTTTCTTCCATGAGTTTTCAGGGTTTTTCATGGGTTTTTCCCATGCATCTGAGCCTCTACAATTCAACAAAGCAAAGTTTTAGGAAGCATGAACTGACAGGATGTTTATATTTCCAAGGAATAGGCGAAGGAAGGTAAAAGTCTCTTACTATTTAGGAGAGAACAAGTGAGCACATACTTTGAGTCACAATCCAGTGAGACACTATAAAGAAGCAATGGGCACCTATGAATTCTCACCTATTCCTTTCCTTTGCAAAAGCAATGGACAGTAGAAGAGGCTGGGAGAGAGAGAAGGAATGGGAAAAATAAAGGGAAAGTAAACTGTTGCTTCTAACCAAGGTACCAAAAGCTCAGAGGATGCTTATATCCAGGGTGATACTGTCTCTGCAGTTACGTAGTAGTTGGGCTAATTTGTACCATATCTATTGTCATTTAAAAATATTTTTCAATTACCTAGGATCTCTAAGCAATAGCAATGTGCTGTATCCTCCCACTTACAGAAACAGAAAACCAGTAACTACTGTAGCTTAACAGACATTCCTAATCATACTCTGGCTGATACTTCTGAAATATTCACACAGCCCAGGGGCCTATCAGCAAGCTCTTATGATCCCAAGAGAAGGAAGTCTTTGGCCAAGAGGAACAATTGCAGGTATTGTGCATCCAGCTGGCACAGAGTCACTCTTGTAGGGGCCTCCACAGGTTACAGTGAGGAGGCCCCAGAATTTTTACTTGGCTTACTTCAGGTTCTTGTACAATGTTCCACATTCCAATATGACATGCTTTCATACACATCATTGAAACCAAATTGCCACAATTTTTCTCATCATGATTAAAATGAATTACAGTAATTTTAGCACTGACCAGCTTTATCAGGAAGACTGTACAAAAATCTGGACCCCAGAAAATTATCCATGATGTAATCTCTGAAATCTTAAATAATATGTATGACCTGTAACCTGGCCCCGAAGTCTTTTCTGCCTACTTGAAACAACCATCTTTCCTCTGATTCCACCCACCATCAGCCACAGGACCAGGCTGCATGCCCATCCTTCTGTCTACAACTCTCTTTTGCTGCTCCTCTGGAGGCCTGTCAGTCCTGACCGTCTCATCTCTGCTAAAGTGTCAGTCCCAGAGACAGACATTTTCTCTCACTCCTAAGCTCGTTGGACTAGCTTCTTCCCTGAAACCATGGAAACCACATGTAATGATTATCAGATTTTTTTTGAAGTGTGTGCGTGTGTGTGTGTGTGTGTGTGTGTGTGTGTGTGTGTGTGTGTCGTTGTGTGTGTATCCATGTACACACTTAGAAGGCAGAGGACAAATTGTAGGAGTTAATTCTCTCCTTCCCTGTGAGGTTTAGTGATTGAATTCAGATCACCAGGCTTGAGATCAGACATTTGCAATTTTAATATGTTCCAAGGACTAAATGAAAACCAAGAAAGGGAAAGACATCTGATAGAACAAAAAGGTTTCCTAACACCTTGAAGCAGTGACAGTTTGGTTGGTCCAGCCAGCACAGGATCACTGATGTGGCTTTTGGTGTATAAAATAGAAAAGTAGCCGTATGTGTTTAACAGAGAGTTCAGCAAATTATATAACGATTTGAATTTTAAGTCTCTATATCTACTGTATAAAAATAGGAGAAAACATGAAAGATATTTTGGCATGTTTGACTTACTTCGTGCTTTGCTTTGTTTGAAATAAATTGATAAGTTAAAAGTGATAAATATAATAGGTAAGATCCTCCTATACCTCTCAGCTAGCTTTCATGAGAACAAACAGTACATTATCCAAGCACATTACTAAAATTAAGAAAGTGATAACGATGGAATAGTACCAAGTAAATTATTTACTCAATTATATCAGTTTTACACATATAATACATATACATTAAATATATAAAATATACATAAAATGTGTTAGGTATATTGAGGCCATCCCACAAATATACATGTATTAAAAAATCTGTGGTAGCATGAAGAAACATAGAAAAAGTTTCGGTCTATTACCCTTTGTATGGCAACAGGTACTGATCTGTTTTTATTCACTGTCATCGTGTCATTTCTATACTACCAATAGACAAATTCATATAATCTTTTAATATTTACAGCCAAATTTTTAGTCAACACAATGCCTTTTTGTTATGGCCATGTCATAGAAATGCATGGGCAACTTCATCTAAAATTTGGCTGGTATGTAAATTTTTGGATTAAATGCCACACAACCAGTAAAATAATATGAAATTATTTACTATTCATATGATTGGCTTTCTGGAAACATTAGAACATGCACCCAATAAGATAAAGAAAAAATGCCTTGAAAATGAAGAATAATTGACCTTGTCTTTTCCTTTGGTTAGAAGAGGAGACTGGAGTGACAGTTCCCATGTGTACAGCAAACTTTATATGGTTGAAGCTTTACATCTATAATAAAGAGTAAGTAGTTATTAAGTTTGCTGACATATGTCAATAGAGGATGGTAGAATAATGGATGCAAGACTTAAGAGCATTAAATCAAAACCAGTTTGAGAAACTCCTGGGATTAGCCCCTGGGATGCATCTAAATTCTTGAATATATTAGTTGTTAAACCTTACTTCAGGATGGCTTTCCATTACATGGTCGTATTATAGGTCTAATCACTTGTTAAAAGGTATTTTCATAATAAGAAAGCTACTAGAATTGGACCATTACAATTCTATGGACATTGACAGATAAGATTTTATGTGGATCTATGTGTCACTTCTCCATGGTAAAGGCCCCAGTATGCAGATATATAATAAGATCATGTCTACCATTGTAAAGAGTCATTAAACTGTAGTTAATAAAGAAACTATTCTTTTGTGTATATATATGTGTGTGTGTGTGTGTATAGCAGAATGATTTCCTGCTGTTCCTACTGTTTGCAGTGGAGTGATTGGGGAGGAGCTAATGTGGGAGGACGAAGAGGAGAAGGAATCAGAGGAGCAAAGAAGAAGGGAGGAGCAGGAGAGAAGATGGTTGGAGAAGTCCATGTGTCTTTAGCAGTCTCAGGTAGTTATTCATATCTAAGTTAGTTAATTGAGTTTACAATTCTAATTGTGTAGGCATCTTGTTAATTGAGCATTATGGTTGTGGTAAATCTCCGACCCAAATAAGACCAGTCAAGGAAAACACAACTCAATAATTATGGATATAAACTGCACGCCTAGATTGGGCAGATTTACAGTACTCTACATTACACTACTCTATTTCTCAGCTATGAGATCCCTTATAACTTGCGGTTTTTCCAGGCCACGTGCTTCTCCTCCTGCTCCTCCGTCAACTTCCTCCTCCTTCGACTTCCTCTTCTGTCGACTTCCTCTTGTTCTCTCCTCCTCTAAGCCTGTTTCTCCACCTCCCCTTCAACTGCCCAATCTCTGGTTCTAGCCTTTATTTTACAAATTTAATTGGACAGAAGTTTCACAAGAAGTCACCTGTGTACAGACTCACTCCTCCCAGGAAAGTGGAATTAGCATCCAAATACAAGGCTGGGGCTATCCACAACAGTTTACTAAACATATAAAGCCTTTGGATAATAATTACGCTTTAGAGTCTTCATTCTACCTGGAGCCATGGGCATGGTGGTTATTGTCTGGGGTTCAGTCGAGCATTATGGAGAAAGATGGCAGAGCCATCTCCCACAGTGGTGTCTCATGGGTGTCAGGGCCTGTGTTTCTGGCTGGTCTGAGTCTCAGTCAGAGCCAAGCAGTGGTGAGAGCACATCGCTGCTCTTGGCCTCAGGCCTTGTCTGGTCAGGAACATGGCACCCCCATAGGAACAAGCCAGATTGATATATATTATTCTATTTACTCCTGTGGTTTATATGAGAATGACCCCATATTCTTATAACTTTGAATACTCAGCCCCTAGTTGGTAGAATTTTGGAGGAGGATTAGGAGAAGTGGCCATTGAGATTGCAAGGGACTCCTGCTGTTCCCAGTGTATTCTTTGTTTCCTGCTTGTAGTTTGAGACATGAACTCTTAATTATTTGTGAGGTCATTGTGCCATGATCATGAATTCTAACCCTCTGAAACAAAAAGCCAAACTAAATGCTTTCTTTTATAAGTTGCTTTGGTCAGGGTGTTTTATATATTTTTAGCAATAATAAGATAATGCAGCTTCCAAGTGAAAACTGAATAAGAAGACTTCAGGGCAATATGAAGCCTGAGCAACTAGTTTAGGGCTTTATCTTCCTCCACATGGCTGTGGGATGCACAGATTGAAAGCACTGAGTGCACAGAAGTATAATTTCAATGTGACTGAAGAAATTAGATGTTACATATGATATTTATCATAGTATTTGAAGAAAAAAGACAAATCGATAACTAAAAAATTTACATTGAACAATTGGGTAGCAAATATTGATTGTGACCATGAAGAAGATGGGGGGGTAAGTCTTTATGAAGGGGAATGAGCGCTTAAGTTTGGTGTTTTTAAGTGTTCTGTACCCTTAATTCGAGTGACTATGCTGAGGAGACACATAAAATTGTTAGAGCAGGGCAGAGCTAGAAACAGAGATTTAGCAGACATTGAAGACAGAAGAGGTTTAGCCAGACTTGAATTTTAGCTATGGAATACAATGGGGAAAATACAATTAGGCAAGTCCTGGTGTTTACAAGGGGACTATTGTACACTAATGACCTGTGCATGCTAAAAAGAATAAGCAGCATACTAGAAGAGAAAGGAGGAGGGAAAGGAAGAAGGAGAAGAAGAAGAAAAAAAGAAGAGGAGGAAGAGGAAGAAGATATGATGACAAGTAGATAGCATATTGTATTGGCAAGTTGCATGAAACAGAAACGGAACAAAAATTATATGGGTCTTAGGCTTTCTATTGCTGCAATAAAAAATCTAACCTAATTGCAAGTTGGGGAGAAAAAGGTTAATTTGGCTTTTTACTTCCATATCGCTGTTATCTATTGAAGGAAGTCAGAACAGAAACTCAAAGAGTGCAGAGTCCTTGAGGTAGGAGTGAATGCAGAAGCCGTGGATGTGTGCTGCTTACTGCATTGTTAAAACTGCCGTTTTTTTAGCTCAGGGCCACTAGCTCAGCGATGGCCACACCCACAATGGACTGGACCCTCCCCCATTGAACACTAACTAAGAAAATGCCTCACAGCTGGATCTCATGGAGGCATTTCCTCAGCTAATGTTCCTTCCTCTCTGATGATTCTAGCTTATGTGAAGTTGACACAAAACCAGCCAGTCCAATATGAAAGGTTAGAAAGGTAAGATCATAGAATGCAGTCCAGAAGTCAGGAAGTGCTGCATCAGAGGCACACACCTTAAGCACTTACAGCCCCAAGACCTGATTAATATGAGGCTAGAATCATGATACATGGCACTGTGGGATGTGTTGTACACACGAGCATTTGCTAATTCCTGGTCCCTGGATACTAAGTTCAACATTATCTACATATGTCTTTGAACTTGAACAGTACATTTGTTAGAAGATATGCGATTACTGGTCTTTTCCTAGAGCAGATTAGCTGGACATCACTGTGGAGGCCTGTGACCAGAGAGGAGGACTTCCAGAGCTGATGACCTTCAGACTTAGACTGTATCTTTCCTGTGCTGCAGATATTGACTTGCCAGCTTACCCAATCTCATATGTCAAATCCTTAAAATAAATTCCCATCTGTTTATACACGTTCTATTGGCTGTGACATTCTGAAGGTCCATAATACAGATGCCTTCTCCTCTTCTTAGGAAGCAATCAATCAGTACATGAGCACTAGTTCAGAAACTTTAGAACAGCTTTCTATCCTCTGAGCTACACATAGACCCGTGGGAAAAGGTGCATTCAACACTCCAAAGCTAAGAGGGAGTTCTTACCAGATTATGTCCTCTTTCTTCTTTTTTTCAGTAAATACTTTGTACCTCAATGGTGGTTCGTTTAGCCAATTGTTGTTATTAATTTGTGCCCTTGATTACAGAGTTATGTATTCCTTTCCACTCAGCCTCTGAAATCCCAACATCACATGGAAAGGGAATCCTTGAACTGTCACCATCAGTGCCTTGATCCCTCACAAAACTTGGGAATATTGTCCCACAATGCCTCCCTGGGCCCTGATGCTTTCAGTGTTTCTCATTACAATTCACATTCACTGTTTCTTGGATCACAGTTAAATAAGGCTCTGAGAATGGTCCCTACATCCCCATTCAGAAACCTGTACTTTGACACAGAAATAAAATGAAATACTGTGTATGAAAATATCCGGGGAGATGAGCTCTTGAAAGACTCTATCAAGCTTCTTCATAGTCCACTTCCATCGCTTTGTTTCAATCAACAGGCAACATGAACATGTTTTTACCAAGTTACCCCAGTCAGTAACTATACTAGGCTGAGATACACTTAGGTGATTTTCACTGTTCTTCCTGTCTTCCATTCAGGTCTCTTCATATTTACTCTTTGTCCTGATGCTGTTGCCAGCAGAAGCCCCTCCTCCTACCTTACCTCCATTCCCTGGGAATTCCACTGTTTAGTGTAAATACAGGGTCTCCTTAAGCCTTTCCTGATGTGGCTCTCAGTCACTACTACAGTCTGATATCCATTCCTATATATCAGCCACTGAGCAGTCGGAGCCCTCTCTAACAGGAAGCACACCCATCACACTTCACTAGGATCCAGAGCTGACCAGAACGAAGACTCAAACACTCAACAAAGACACGACCATTTATCTACCCCAAGAAACATTTCAAGTAAACAAAGAGACTCTGGATTTAAATAATGTTATAAATTAAATGGACCTAGCAAATGACTGTAGAGCGTTTCACCCAAACACAAAAGAATACATCTTCTCTAAAACTCTCTCAAGGTTCTCTAAAATCACTTCATATTGAGACATAATGCCAAAAGATTTGAATAACACTCTGCATCTACCCAACTGTAATCTATTAAAACTGAACATCAACAGAGACATCAGGAACATACAAAATATAAATATATGAAATCTGAACAATCCACTAATGAATAAAAGGTAATAAAGACAGAAATCAAAACTGCTTGAAATTGATAGAAAATGGAAATAAAATGCTGAATCCTATTATACACAATGCATGTGACCAGTTCTAAGAGATAAGTTTACAGCACAAAGTGTCTATTTAAATAAAAGAAACTATTCAGATTTCATACTTAAACTTTTAGAACAACAAGAAAAAATCATACTCAAAAGGAATAAATAGGAGGGTATAATGAAACCTGGTGCTGAAATCAATGAAATAGAAACAACAAAGAATACAACAAATCAATGAAAAACTTGGTTAAGAAAACCAAAACGATGGGCAAACCTTTATTCATATTAACAAAAAGATAGAGAAAGAAGATCCAAATTAATATAATTAGAGACAAAAGGGGGAAATTATAAAAGATACTAAAGACATTCACAGAATAACATGAACATATTTAAAAATCTATACTATAACAAGTGAGAAAACCTAAAACAAGTAATTAAATGTATTAATGTATGTGACTTACAAAAGTGAAATCAAGATCAAAAAAGCAATTTTAATAGACCTATGTAAATGCTAATAAAAAATAGAAGCAGTATATAGAAGTTTCCCAGTCAACAAAAGCTCAGCGCCAGATGGAATCAGCACATAATTCCGTGAGAATTTCAAAAAAAGAATTACTGCCAATACTTTTCAAATAATTCTGAAAAATAGAACTGAAGGAATAATTCCTAATTCTTTTAGGAGACCACTATTCTCTTGATACTCAAACTAAACAAAAGACAACAAAGAACAAAAATTATAAACCAAGATCCCTTATGAACATAGATGCAAACATTTTATTAAAAAATACATGCAAAAGTTGTGAGCCACCATGTGTTTGCTGAGAATTGAACTTAGGACCTCTGGAAGAACAGTCAGTGCTCTTAATCAGTAAGCTATCTGTCCAGCCCCACTTTCCCTGTCCTTTCCGCTGTACTTTTTATGAGTCAAAGTAAACCCTTTCTTCCTTAACCACTGAGCCATCTCTCCAAACCACTTTTTTTTTAATTAGTTCTTTTTATTTGTATGCATTGGTGGTTTGCGTGCATGTATGTCTATGTGAGGGTGTCAGATCTCGGAGTTACAGGCAATTGTGACATGTGGATGCAGGGGATTGAAAGTGGCTCCTCTGGGAAGAAGCAGTCAGTGTTCTTAACCACTGAGCCACCTCTCTAGCCCATTATGCTTTGGAATAAGTCTAACCAAGCAAATAAGAAATTTGTGTAATCAGAACTTTTAAATGTTGAAGAAAGAAATTAAAGAAACCAGAACATGATAATATCTTCCATGATCGTGATCAGTATAATTAATACTGTGAAACTGGCTATATTAGCAAAAACAATCTACAGATCCAATGCAATCACCATCAAAATTTGAACTTAATTATTCACAGAAATTTAAAATCTCCAACTTCATATGGAAATACACACGCAAAGAAATTCAAGGTAGCTAAAACAATTTGAAGTAAGAAGGAATTGTCATGGCTATCACCATCCCAGATTTTAAGCTGTATTACATAGATATAATAATCAAAAAAGCATTATATTAGAATAAAAAAGAAAACCACATTGATCAATGGAATATAATTGAAGACCAAAACATAAATGCATACATTTATGGAAACCAAATGTTTTTATTAAAAAAAAAAAGCCAAACTACACTCTGGAGGAAATACAAAATCTTCAATAAATGGTGCATCTAAGACTGTGTAGCCATATGTAAAAGAAGGCGATATATATATATATATATATGCATGTATATTACATTATATATCATGTAAAATAATTCCAAATATATATGTATGTATATATGAATATATATAATATTGTATACATATCATGTAAAAAATGCCAAAGACTATATATATATATATATATATATATATATATATATATATATGAAACTCAACTTCAAATGGATCTAAGAGGTCAACATGAGAGCAGATGTCAAAAACCTGATGGGAGAGAAAATGTGAAATAGACTTGAACTCATCAGCACAGGAAAGGACTTTCTGAATAGGACACAAATAGAATGGAGATTAAGACCAAAAACTAGTAAATTGGACCACAGGAAGCTGAAAAGCTTTTTGCCACAAAGGATAGCATCATTTCTGAAAAGGGGTAGTGTACACAATAAAATAAATCTTTTACCAATTAACAATCTTGTACAGGGTTAGGATATAGAATATATGCATATTACATAAAATATATATATACAAACCAGCAGCAACAAAATACTGAACCTGAAGATCAAGAAATCAAATGAATAACACAATTTTGAAAATGAGGTAACAAGCTAAGTAGAGTGTTCACAGAAGATGAACCACCAAGGGCTGAGAAACAAAGAAACGTTCAACAGCTTTAACCATCAGTGAAATGGAAATAAACACTACCTTGAAATTTCTCTTTTTCAGAGTTTGAAAGGGAAAGGCCAAGATCAATAAAATCAAGAACACATCCTGGTGAGGATAAAAAGGAATGGAAACATTTATGCACTGCTGGTGGAAGTTCAAACTGATATAACAACTATCCAATCAGTGTGATGGTTTCTCAGGAAACTGAGAACCTTCTACCTCAAGATCTAGCTATACATCTCTTAGGCACGCACCTGGAGTATTCCACTTCCTGCTTCAGAGATGCTTGTTCATCTGCTTTTACTGCTGCTCTATCCTGAATAGCCAGAAATTGTAAATATGCATCAATTAATGAATGAGTAACAAAATCTGATATATTTATACAGTGGAATATTAGTCAGCTTTTAAGAAAATGAAATCATTAAATTTGTAAGTACTTACTCCGAATCAGGTAACCCAGACCCAAAAGAAAAAGAATGTGTGTAGATGCTACCTTTTAAACTTTCGTTCTTTCTTTTTTCAAATTAATACTTTTTTATTTACTTTACATCCAGTTGTATTTTCCCCTCCCTCTTCTCCCAGTCCCTCCCTCTCCTCTCCTCTCCCCTCCTCCCACATCTCCTGTCTCAGAAAAGGGGAAGCCTCCCATGGATATCAATCCCTGCCCCCTTGACATATCAAGTTGCAGTAGAACTAGAAGCATCTTCTCCTACTGAGCCTAGACAGGCAGCCCGGTTAGAGGAAAGGGATCCAAAGGCAGATACAGAGTCAGATACAGCCCCTGCTCCTGCTGTTAGGTGTCCCACATTAAGACAGAGCTGCACAACTGTTACACACATGCCAAGGGCTGAGGTCCATCCCATAAACATTCTGTTCAGTATCTCTGGCCCCTATGAGTCTGAGTTCTTTGATTCTGTAGGTTCTCTTATGCTAACCTTCATCTCTCTTGCTCCTTCAATCCTTCCTCCCTCTCTTCCATAGTATTCCCAAGCTCCTCCCAATTCTGGCTGTGGGTTTCTACATCTGTTTCTCTGAGATCATAAAGCCCAGGATGACAGAGGAAGGGTAGGGGAAGTTTCAGATACCTCAAATATGAGGATATCAGGAGTTGGCTACCTCCCCCCATCCCAACCTGGTACCATATAGCCAGCTCACCCACCAACAACCCTAGCAGGAACTTATTATCCTGAAAGTTATCAGGCTTCACTTGCTGGCCTGATAAATATTTCACTCTAGTACCCTTCAGCCCCTGAGTATATAGATGAAGTATCTTAACACCCCTGCCCTGGCCAAAAGTAAACAGACACAAAACCTTGCCCTAGAGACCCTGACCACTTCCCAGGGGCATAAATACACAGTCACGAATAAACTGAACCTGTTCTCCAAAGCTTCTCCTGAGTGTGTTCTTTGTCCAGTGTGCAATGGGTCTGGCTATCCTGAGGAAGAAGAGGACATGGGGTGGTATGCTTCTGTCAGTTTCTGGGCAAAGCCTCTTAGATAACATTTACATTAGATGCTTCTCTGCAAGTATAGCAGATATTATTATTAATGTCAGAGGTAGGCTCTCTTTTATGAAATGGGTCTCATGATCCAGTCATTAGTTGACCATTCTCTCACTTTCTGCTCCTTCTTTAACCCTGCACATCTTGCAGGCAGAAAAATATTGTGGGTCAAAGAATTGGTGGCTTGATTTGTGTCCCAGTCCTACCTTTAGAACTCTTTTCTGGTCAAAGGACATGGTTGTTTCAGATTCCATATCTCCTACGTCTAGGAGTCTTAGCTAGGGTCTCTTCCATAGTTTCCTAGGAGTTTCCAGTGTTCTAGATTTCTAGTTCATCCCAGAGACCAGTTATCTCTCTCCCTCTGTCTTCAACTCACTTGAACCCTCCTGATCCTCTCTTTGCCCACTCATCCACTCACTCCCCTCTCTCCATCCTTACCAAACCCCTCATTGTTCCCCTTCTCAGTAAGAGTTAAGAGTCCCACACACACACCTTTGGTCTTCCATGCTACTTACCTTCTTTGAGTGTGTGGATTATAGCATGGTTATCCTGCACTGTACGGGTAGTATCCACTTATAAGTGAGTGTACACCATGTTTGTATGTCTAGGTTACCTCACTCCAAGACAGGCCCCATGTCTAGGATTAGTTGGCCTACACAAAGTGAACCCAATACAATTCTTATGGGTTCATAGCATCATTTTGTTTTCTTTTGGCATTTTTTGTCTAGTGATATTTTGCTTTTTTGTTTTGATTTTCATTTTGTACCTTTTTCATGTTTCTTCTTTTTTTAGTTATTTGTATTGAAAGAGAATATAAAGTTGGATGGGCAGGAAGATATGGAGGATCAGGCAGAGTTGGGAGAGTAAATAATCAAAGTATATTTTATTAAAATTTTTAAATAAATACTGATAATAAAAATAAAATAACCAAGTATATATCCTTTTCTATAGCCATATCATTGTTTTCATATTTCTACATATTTATTTTTAGTGTTCTGAAAGTTTTTCTTGTAGAAGTCGCTTAAATTTTAGAATGGTAACAACATAACCTTGTTTATAAACTGTAAATAACTACCATATATATATATATATATATATATATATATATATTTAGAAGTTCATGTCTATAGACATAAAGGCAAGCAACCATACAGGTGTAGAGATCAAAGCTCAGTGGTCAACATGATTCTCTCTTCCAGCCATGAGGATCCAGGAGATCAAAATGAGGTATCAGACTTAGCAGATACCTAGTGAACTGTCTTTCAGGCCCTAAATCCCATATTCTAACCTTGGTAATATTTAAAACTTGTCTACATTTTCTCCTTGAACAGTCTTGTTCTTCAGAAGAACAGATTTTGGTGGTTTGAATAGATTTGACCTTCCCCCCACCCCCCCCACCCCCGCATAGACTCGTGTGCTGAATGCTTGGCCCTTGGATGGTGACACTATTAAGAAGTGTGGTCTTTTTGGAGTAGGTGTGGACTTGCTTGAGGAAGCGTGTCATTGAATATCAAGATGTAGAACTCTTGGCTTCTCCAGCATCATTACATTGGCTTCTCCAGCATGATATTATATTATACTAATATTCTTATATATGCTTAATGTATTACTTCTTTTCAAACAATGTTCAAGTTTTCTCATCAATTTGGAGGGCATTTTATTTATTTATTTTCCTAGGAAATTAATTACATTTCTGAAATGATTCAGATCTCAACATTTGACAGTTCCATATATTTATATAATACACTTCAGTGATTTATTTTAAACCTTTCTCCTCTCTCACCTTCCTTTTTCCCCTATGAATTCTTCCCAATAACTTCTCCTACTATTTTCTTGGTTTCTTTCTGTTGATTTAGTTAGAGTTTCCTGCCACAGTGTGGGCAGGAGGTTATTTGCTGAAACAGGGTAACTTTCAGTGGTTATATCATAGAAGAAACAAATGCTCAGTCCTCTAGAAAGCATAAATTGCCAATAGTTTCTAAGAAAGAGCATCAAGGGACACTCCTAATCCAAGGTGAAATATATAAACACCCACCCTTGTTCAAATGACCAAAGGTGCAGTAAATTCATAACAGCAAATGTTGTGTCATGGTCACAATATGTCTTTATGCTGCCATCTCCCCAGACTCTGGGCCTGAACTTCTTTCTGTATACCCATCCAAGATGTTACCTGAATCTTGGATGGAGTGGTGTTGCTGTCCCATTGATGGGCTGCGCATTCCAACATCATTTACTCTCAACTCTTGTCCAGTTATGAATCTCTGTGTTAATGGCTGCCCACCACTGTGCTTTGCTCATAGTCACATCCTCTCTTGCCTCTCAGACCATCATCTTCACAAACATCATGCTTTCTTTATTCATATGTAGACACACAATACATCTATCTAATACACATTAATTATATATATATATATATATATATATATATATATATATATATATTCCTATAAGAAAAGGTGATATTGCGTGTTAGTCATTGTGGGGATATCATTTATTGTAAGCCCCAAATACATGTATAGGACACTCATGGATCACTTAACCTTAACTCATTATGTGTAGAAGTCACAGAAAATGAGGATAGAGAATAAGCCTTGATGAAACCTATCCTTGGTGAAGAATTAAGGGGAACAGTGGCTTCACTCACCTCAACTGCTTCTGTGTAGAGTTTTTACATTATCCACAAATCCATGTAGCATAATGGGAAATGAAAAAAAAATGGATTTTAAATTGAAATTGGAAAAGACAGTTTCATGAAGCAATACCAAACACTCATAATATACATATGTGAAGATTTTTAACAGGACTGAGTTACATTCCTGCTTTTAAGTCATCTATTTTAATACAGTCCTGGAGTCTTTATTAGTTACTTTTGTTATCTTTCTCAAAATATGGTAAGTTGGAATGTTTTCTACTCTTATTCAACAATGTAAAGGTAACGCTGAGAACAACTGGAAAGAAAAATCCTGCTGATTCACATGTCTTTAGATGCTTACCAGTGGGTCAAGATGTTGAAATGCAAGTATCTCTGTTCCCAGAAGATTTTGACATGCAAATTTTTAACTCATAAGCTTGAAATATGTAAATAAAAGTTACAGTGTCGCACATCACTAACCTTTTAGTGTAAACAGAAGCCTGAACTTTTTATTTAAGTGCTGGCAGCTCCTTCTACATTTGTGTGATTGACAAGCATTTGTATAGAAACACAAGATAATGGAACACAGACTAAAGGACATTCTTACTTTCAAGGAGACTATTAGTGATGTTTTAAGGGTCTATTTTTAGACATTGTACATTGTTCTGAATTATGAGTCATCGTACCATCTGCAGCAAGTTGAGTGATTTTATTTTATGCATATTTTCAACATTTACTTTATGAAATATATTCAAAAGGTACAAAATGGAGGTTTAACTACATATGTACATTGGAAAAATACGACTGCAATTAACAAAGATATTTACCACTTTTTGAAACTATTCTTTTAATGGTGACAAGAATGTTTTACTAATGATTTTAAGTGGAATTCTTTTCTATAAACTATTTGTGACGTTGTTTTACTGTTATCTTCATGTAATATATTTCTGTGCCTAGACTTAATGTATTCACTGTATTACCTATTTCCATCGTCTCCTCCTTTGAGTAACTACTGTTCTGCTCTCTTTGTTTATTTATTTGACATCTGAAAGAATCGCATGTATGGTCGGGCAGTAGTGGCGCACGCCTTTAATCCCAGCACTTGGGAGGCAGAGGCAGACAGTTTAAGACCAGCCTGGTCTACAGAGTGAGTTCCAAGACAGCCAGGGTTATACAGAGAAACCTTGTCTCAAAAAAACCAAACCAAACAAAGAACAAAAAAAAGAATTGCATGTATGAATGAGAACATAGAGTGTATTTTCTTCCAAATCATGTTATTTTACTTGGACATCCTCAGTTTTTACCTATGCTTTCTATAGGTGATCTATGTTCTGTTGACAATATCTATAAGCCACAATTTTGAAAATCTAGTCATCTGTTAATAGAAATTTAGATTGTCTCTATCTCTTAGCAATGGAGCACAATACTAAAAATGAAACTAGCCATGTAACTGGCCATACAAAATACTGACTTCATTCCTATTGACTCTTTCCTTTCCATAGAGTTTTCTGGGTTGCATGGTTACTCCATGTTTAATTTGTTAAGGATTCATTGTACTATTTTCTATAAGTGCTGCTTAAAATTTCACTTTTCTCTACAAACCAGACAGTGTTTTATTTATTTATTTATTTATTTATTTATTTATTTATTTATTTATCAATTTATTTATTGTAATATCCAATTTAATGGTTATAAAGTAATATCCCATTGTGGTTTCAATTCTCTTCTCTTTGACATTATTGACATTGAACACATTTTCACCTATATTTTGTACATTTTCATATCTTAATTTAAAAATTGTTTATTTTAATCATTGCCCAAAATTTAATGAGATTAATTCTTCATTAATTTACTCAAATTCCATGACTCTCTGCAGCTTGTGGGTGTTAACTTTATCTTAAAATTATGTCTCATAAATATTTCTCCCAAATCAAGGCCCTCCATTTCTAATTGGATACTCATTTTTCTCCTCAAGCAAAGCTACCTTTTGTTTAATATGTTAAGATCATTTCAGAGACCCAAAAGATGGAAATTTGCTCCTATAGTTTCTTCCTAGAATTTTATAGTTTGCAATCTTATGTTTATGACTTTGATCAATGGAATAACAGTAGAAAATAGAATCAACAAGAACATGGGAATATCTCTAAGTATATGAACAATGATCAACACAACCTTAAAAAACATTCCCTAGGTTAAACAAGAAACAAGACAAGAATTTCTTAAAATCTAAGACAAAACATTAAACACAACATACAAAAACTATGAAATGTAGAAGAACCAATGTTAAGAGTTTATAGAAGTAAATACTGACATACAAAAAGAAGAAAGCTCATAAACAAATACCTTTAGTTTACACCTCTATTAACTAGAAAAAAATATTTATTTAAAAACATGTAGACTCCAAGTTTGTATAAGGTAGCAAATAATAAGGATCAGAACAGAAATAAATAAAATAGATAACAGGAAGCCTGTGGAAAACATGAAGGTTCAGTTATGTGAAAATCTTCATAAACTTTAAAAAAATATCAAAAGTAACAGTAAAAAGAGATAATAAATTTAAAGGCAGACATAAAAAAGAAGTTTCAGTGGATGTTTTGTTCATAAAATGGCTTGTAAGGCACAGTTATGTGTAAGTATGTGTCAGCAGATTGGATAACTCAGCCGATTCATGCAATCGTAGAATCCAGTAGCTTCGTCGCAGAACTAAGAATGTGAAACCTGCACAAGTCAACAGCAGAAAATTAAATGTTTGCTCCAAGAAACTCCCAACCAAGAAAAGCCAAGACTATATATCTTCACAGGGGAGAGCTACCAAATATCCAAGAGTCAGCATCAATCTTTATAAACTCTTCCAAACAGCATGAATAAAGGGAACAACCCCTGATCACTTTATGTGACCAGCATAACACTAACAACAGGACATTGCATTCAGAAATAGAATCAGCTCTCCCGCAGTGCCAAAGCATACACATTACTGGACATCTGTGCTGTGGAACGACACTCATGTGTAGAACAAAAGGCGATGATGATGACAATGACAAGGATACTGATCTAATACTGTTGGACACATGGATTTGTACACTCTAATTCCTGTGTGGTAAGCAAATATAGGTGAGATAAGTAACTACACCTGTAAGACATGATTCCCCCTTATGGCACATTTTTTACCTCAAACCACTATGACAGCATTGATTGAATGCTAACCAGCTTTGCCACTCTCAGAAGGACCACAAACCTAAAAAATGCTCATAATCATTAGGATAAAACAACATAAAGCACCTAAATTTTTCAAGATATTGAAAGAACTATATCTAAGCTACACAATAATTCATAAATGACCACAGATATTTATTCTCCTTGAATTCAACTTTTACAGGCCATTTAAGAAACAAAATTCACACTTCATTCTCTAATGGATTTGGCAAGCATAAGAAAAAAAAGTAAAGTGCCTATAAGTTTCTAGCGCATTTAAAAGAAATTTTCAAACACATAGAATCACTATGTCTGTGCAAGAAAGATCAGTAGAATGTTTTACTTTTTAATATCTTTGAGAAGCAAGAATCTCTGCCTGGTGATTAATTAATAAAAAGAATTTGGAGGGCTACACAAGAGAGTGAGACAATGGAACAGAATAGGTTGTTTGCTTCTAATACATTTGTGTTAAAAGCAGCCACAATACTTAGCTCATTACACACTGTAAAAAGAGTCCAAGTCAGTTGTTATTAATTATAACATCTTACTGGCAATCCAATAACCATTTCTTTACTGTATAACTTCACTTAAAATAAATAATTTTGACTTTTTATTGTATTTAAGGGATATTCCACTAGAAAGAGCCCCTACCTGACAAAACTCAAGTGACCAAAGAATGAAAATGTATACAACATGAGCCTTGGGGAGAAACTTACAAGTAGAATTTTGCTAAAGGAACACACCAAAAAATGATTCCTAATGATATACTGCTATACACACAGATAAGCAACTGATACAACCTCAGCAGAAAATGTTCTTCTCAAAGCCGATGCTGACCACAGAGATCCACAAGTGGACAATGTACAGATAGCAAGAAACTTGGGAGTACTCGGAACCCAAATGGGATGTCTTTAACACACCTTTTCAAGGTTCAGGGAACTATATGGAAGAATGGAAAAATCATGAGAGTCAAGGTGCAGGGTAACTTCAAGAAAACCGAGTCTTCTAGACACATAGGGGCTAATACAGGGATGAGTTTACATGGAACGTAAGTGTAGACCTGTACATATTCAGCACTGACAAAGTTCCAGCACTAAGAAGGTAAAAGGAGGTACAAATTTCTACCACTAAACAAGAAGCTATTTGTAATTGATGCTGGCTTTGGAAAAAATAATCAATTTTCTTCAATGGAGCACAGCTGAGTATGACAACCATACTTCAGGGCAGGCCCTATGCCAGAGTAACTGACCAACACAAAATAAATTCCAGTGGTGCTTCTGTGTGCTTCTTATTTTGTTACTTTTTTGTCTTGTTGTATGTTTGTATATTTACTGTTTATCTTGAAATAGAAGAAAGGGGAAACATGAAATTAGATGGTAGGGAGGTGAGGAGAATCATGGAAGAGTTGGGAAAGATTAAAGAAATTAATCAAAATATAAAGAATGAAAGATTTACATAGAATGTTTTTAAAATGCATGATCATGGCATTAGCTGAAGATAAAAGACAGTTTCCATCTTTGAATTTATCAGAGTAGCTGGTGGTTTTAAACAGTTTTGTTAGCTCTTTCCTATGAAACACATTCTTTGAAGTGCATGAAAAGTCACCTAGTTTGTAATAACTTCTAGGAGAAACAAGAGCAGTAATTTGGATGCTTCATTCTGCCTTACTACCCACTTAAAATGTGCCCGTTGACCGCACTCAGTGTCCTTCTGTAGTAAATCACCAGTTTTCTTTTCTATAGATCTTAGTAATTATCAAGTAATTTTTCTAACTCCCACCACCATACATTTAAGGTCTAGTGACTCTATTTTACTTCTCATAAGCTCCAAAATTATCTTCTTTACTGAGAACCCTGCCTCTGTGCCACTGACCACTCTCATATCCAATGACAGCCATGGTAGCAGTAGTCTCACTTTTCTCTCTCTTTCCTTTTTCTCCATTTTTATCTGAGAGACACTGTGAGAACCCTGAACACAGAGTCAACATCAAAATATATCACTATTGGTGTTTGTCACCATTAGTCAACCATTACAGAAAATACATGTTGAAAGAGGCCAAAGGTGAATCTGGATTTTCTTGAGACTGCAATGACAAAAGCTTGTGAATTCTCTTAAAATAATCAGTTCTAAAGTATTAATCATAAATATAAAAGTAATTATTTATTAGAATAAGATATTAAGATATTTGGCTTTGATGGAATTTCATTATGGCCTTCTGTGAGAAATGGAATATGATGTGACAGAGAACATGTTATTTGTTAGTAATTTTCTTGGAGCTGGAGAGATGGCTGAGTGGTTGTGAGCACTTGATTCCAGAAGATGAGAGATCAATTTCCAGCATCCATGTGAAATAGGGCACAAACATCTGTAATTCCAGCCCATGGGCGCCAGCATCTATGGTGGTCACAAGTAGTGCCACTCACGTGTACTACTTGCATGCAGACACATAAGTGGACACTAATACATAGTAATTTAAAATAAGTGTAAATATTTAAAAATAAAAAATCTTGAAAAGTAGATTTCAAGATCTCAACCACAAATGTAAATCACCAAATATAGTTACTGTAAGAAATTCTTATAGTTGACAAGAAAGAAGAGTCTAAAGAAAACAGGAACAAATGAGAGATCACACTAGAATACATTCCTCTGCATTTGGATGCAAGATACAATCACTTGTAAATTATTCTCAGTGCTAAGGCTAAGACCAAGGTCTTTATAAATGCTCACAAGTGCTCAGCACTGAGCTACATCGTCTTCCTCAACATGAGTCGTTGACTTCACTAAAGTAGTCATGATGGGAACAAGACAACAACGTAGGAGAAGCCATGTTTGCACTAGCTTAAAGCAGGAACTATTTTTTCATCTCACATTATGTGCTATTTTATTCATGAAAGACAAAACAAAAATCTAAGAATGTGTGCTATGTTGCCCAGATAAATGATATTCAACTCAGAGTACAAGCTTTTGTTTTTAATTCTAAATCTTGAAGACTAGCTGAACTAATGATCTTGCTTTGTAAATGGAAAGGATGTTCATGTGTATGGTAATATCTGAACCATGACGTCTTGCATGTCTTTGTATACCAAGCCAACAGTCAATTCCAGCCACCCTCAGTGTCAGACTCCACCAATAGATTTTGGATGTAGACTCCTTCCAGCCCTCTCTATGTGAGTACCTTGGGGTCACAACCAAGATTTTATCAAGTAGAAAATTGACTTATAGCTCTAAAATACTGATAAGGTCCTAACCAGTATGGCTATGTATTTTTTTATAAGTCAAATGTAACTAGTTGTTTCTCTGGGTGTTACAATTCTTTATGGAAAAAAAATTCTGAAATATTTATCTCTTGTCTGTTATCTTTTATGTTCTTGGTATCTTTTAGGAGACTCAACTCAGTTTCTCTTACCCACATTGTATGTTACATATTCAGATCTCAGATCAACATTCTGGCAAGATAGGAGACTCGGTATAAATATCCAGCTAGGTTGCCAGATAACCTGGGTCAGAGAAATCAGGTCAAAATCTATAGAACATGTTTTGTAGGAAATGGCAGACTGACAGCCTCTAGACACAATATGAAATTATTTGGCTCATCAAATACTGACATCTTTATTTCTTTCTGCATATCAAAACTTCAAAGTTTACAATGATTTTAAGTGTGCAAAGTTGAGTTTCTACACACACAGAATCTGATTTCTTATCACATTTACCTCTAACTCACTTTTATGAGTACAAACTTAAGAAAACTGGTATTGTTGATCTTCCCTGTCCACTGAGTGCCTGAGTCCTCTAGAGCATCCTGAGCTACCCTGAACCTCCTGCTATTCCTGGCAGACTTCCATTATACATCCACCTGCCAACCCACCATCATCAGAGTTGCTGATCTGCAAGCATAGAGGTTAGACTCTCTTTCTACACCTGTCTTCCCTGCCCAAGAGGCTTCTGGGGTACCCCCAGCTGCCCTAAGTAGCCTGTTATTCTCATTGAACACCTATTATCCCAGCAACTCTCAGCCTACCTTTATCAGACTTGGTGATCCAGAACCATACAACCAAAGAAAACCCAACAGAGGCCTGATACACCAAGATAATCAAGGTTAGGGCCCTCCCAACACCTACTACAACAGGAACGTGCAGGTACTAAAGCCATCCAGATGACTACAGGCCCTCAAAAGAACAAAATCAACAAAAGCTAGGGCAATATGTCACTCTCAAACCACAGCTACCCTACTACAGCAAGCCCTATCACAACTTAACACAACCAAAGCATAAGAAAATGACCTTAAATCCAATCCTATAAAGATGATTTAGACCTTTAAAGAAGAAACAAATTCATCAAATAAATACAGAAAAAATGCAATCAAACAGGTAGAGATCTTTCAAGAGGAAGCAAATAGAACCCTTAAAGAAATACAGAAAATACAATTAAACAGGTAGAAGAAGTAAAATTGTTCAAGACATGAAAATAGTAATAGAAGCAATAAAGAAAACACAATCTGAGGAAATCCTGGACTTGGAAAACCCAGGAAAGAGAATAGGAACAACAGGTGCAAACATCACACACAGAATACAAGAGATGGAAGAGAGAATCTCAAGCACAGAAGATACAATTCAAGACACTGATACATGAGTCAGAAAAAAATGTTAAATCTACAAAATTCCTAACCGAAAATATCCAGGAAATCTGTGATACCATGAAAAGACCTAACCTAAGAGTAATAGAAATGGAAGATGATAAGAGTCATAGCTCCAAGGACCAGAAAGTGTTTCCAACAAAATCATAGAGGAAAACTTTCCCAACTTAAAGAGATATATGCATATAAACATACAAAAAGTATATACAACACCAGTTAGACTAAACCAGAAATGAAAATTCTCTTCCCACATAATAATAAAAACACAAAATGTACGTGACAAACAAAGAATATTAAAAGCAGTAAGGGGAAAATGCTAGGTAACATACAAAGACTGACCTTTCAGAATTATACCCGACTTTCTCAAAAGAGACTTTAAAAGCTAGAAGGGTCTGAACCTTACAGCTCCTAAAAGTGTATAAATACCAACCTATATGCAACTTCTATATGCAACAAAACCCTCAATCACAAGAAATGGAATAAACAAGATATGTAAAAAAAAAAAGGCCCAATTTAAACAGTATCTATCCACAAATACAGACCTACAGATTCTAGAAGGAAAATGCCAAAACAAGGTGATAACTATATCCAAGAAAATATGGAAAATCAGTAATTCCATCCTAGCAAATCAAGGAAAACACATACATGCATTCATACATACACACACACACACATACACACACACCACCAGCATCAAAATAACAGGAAGTAACAGTCATTGACCGACATTGGACTCCATTCCTCAATAAAAAGACACAGGCTATGAGAATGGATGAGAAAACAGCATATGTCATTCACCTGTACATAAGAAATACACCTCAGCAATAAAGGCAGACACTACTCCTCAGAGGAGTAGCCATTCTACTACCTAATAAAATAGATTTTCAATGAAAATTAAACAAAAGAGACAGGAAAGGACCCTTCAAACACATCAAAAGAAAAAAATCTACCAAGATGATGTCTCAATTCTGAACATCAATGCCCCAAATACAAAAGCACATACATTTGTAAAAGAAACATTGCTAAAACTTAAATTGCACATTGAACCCCACACCTGAATAGTGGGAGACTTCCACACCCTACTATCACCAATTGACAAGTCATCCAAACAAAACCTAAACAGAGAATTAATGAAACTATCCAACATTAGGAGTCAAATGGACCTAACAGACATCTATAGAATATTTTACCCAAATACAAAAGAATATAGCTTCTTCTAAGCATTTCATGTATCCTACTCCAAAAATTGACTCTATATTCAGTCACAATGCAAGCCTCAACAGATACCAGAAAATTTAAATAATGCCTTGTATCTTATCAGACCACCATGGATTAAAGCTGGACTTGAACAACAAAAGAAACACCAGAAAGCCTATACAATCATACCAACTGAACAGCTCTCTGAGCAATGATCTAAGGATCAGGGAAGAAATAGAGAAAGAAATTAGAGACCTTCTAAAATTGAAAGAAATTTAAGGCACAGCACACCCAAATTTATGGGACACAACAAAAGCAGTGCTAAGAGGAAAGTTCAGAGATAAGTGCCTCCTTAAAATTAGAAATCTCTCATGACAACAACTTGAAAGTACACCTAAAATTTCTAGACGTAAAAACAAAACAAAGCAAAACAAACACAAACAAACAAAAACAAAAGAAGCAAACAAAGTGAAGAGGAGTAGAAGTAAGGAAATAATCAAATCAGGGTTGAAATCAATCAATTAGAAACAAAAAAAAATACAAAGAATGAACAAAGCCAAGAGCTTTGAGGAAATCAACAAACTAGACCAACTCTTAGCCAAACTAATCAAGAGACAGAGACACTGAATCCAAATTAACAAAATCAGAAATGAAACGTGAGACATAACAACATACAACCAGGAAATTTAAAGGATCAGTAAGTCTTACTTCAACAGCCTGTACTCCACAAAATTGGAAAATCTTAGCAAAATGGATGATTTTCTAGACAGACACAAGTTACCAAAATTAAATCAAGATCAGATAAACTATAAAAAAACAAAAAAACAAACAAAACACAACAACAACAACAACTCCTAAGTAAATAGAAGCAGTCACTAAAATTTTCCCAATCAGAAAGAGCACAGGGCCAAATAATTGTTAGTGCAGAATTCTATCAGACTTTCAAAGAACTAATACCTGTACTCTTCAAACAATTGCAAAATAGAAACAGAAGAAATACTGCCAAATGTATTCTATGAAACCACAGTCATTCTTATACCTAAAACACACAAAGTCTCAACAAAGAAAGAATTCACACCAATTTCTCTTATGAATCCGTGAGGTGAAGCCTACTTGATCATGAATGTATGATGTTCTTGTATTTGGTTTGTGAGTATCTTATTGAGTATTCAAATCAAATCCAAGAACATCATACATTCATGACCAAGTAGGTTTTACCTTACAGATGCAGGGATGGTTCAATATATGCAAATTCATTAACATAATCCACAATATGAACAACTAGAAAGAAAAATTCACATTAGTATCTCATTAGATGTTGAAAAAGCCTTTGCCTTATCCAACACCCCTTCATGTTAAAGCCTTAGAGAAATCATGGATACAAAGCAGATATCTGAACATAACAAGAGCAGTATACAGCAAGTCAATAGAAACTTAAAGTAATTCCATTTACATCAGAGTCAAGAATAGGTCTCTCTCTCTCTCTCTCTCTCTCTCTCTCTCTCTCTCTCTCTCTCTCTCTCTCTCTCCCTCCCTCCCTCTCTCTCTCATAGTATTTGAAGTCCTAGCTAGAGTAATAAGACAACTAAAGGACATCAAGGGAATATAAATTTGAAAGAAAGAAGTCAAAGCATCACTATTTGTGGATAATAGGATAGTATACATAACAGAACTCCAAAAAAATTGCCAGAGAACTCCTACAGCTGATAAACACCTTCACAAAGTGGCTGGAAACAAAGTGAACTAAAGAAAAAAAACAGCCCTCCTTTATAAAAATGATAAGTGGGAAGAGAACAAATTACTTAAACAATACCCTTTAATTTTTTATTATTATTTTTTTATACTCCAGATTTTATACCTCCCACCGTCCACCCTCCAACTGTTCCAAATCTCATACCTTCAACCTATTAGGTCCCATTTTAACATGGGTTTGGGCCTTGAGGACAAAACGAGCCTGGCTCAAGTTTTGAGACCTATCTCAGTCACTTCCGTATCAGGGTGACTCAGCAAGACCTTTTGGGCCCTGCCACTGCCCCACCATTGCTGATGTAAAGCTTTCCATTGGCTCTGTCAATCATCCCATACACTATGTCACCCTTCCCTGTCTCCTATGTCATCTTGTCCCACTAAAAATCCCCCTTCCTATGCTCCAAACTTATGTAAGCAAGAAGCTAATGGAATAAAGTTGAGTTCCAGTTTCAACAAGACTCTGGCTCAGTGTGCTTCTTTTGGGCCGTCAACACTCACTATCCCGTTCAACCCCAGAGAGACCCAGCAAGGAGCCAATACAACCCACCCACTTATCTCCACGAGGATGTTTCCATCTTCCTCCCCCACTACACCTAATTTCTAAACTCCCTGGGGTCTACAGTCTCTTCAGGGTTAGGTGCATCATCTCTGGTTGAACACAGACCAGGCAGTCCTCTGCTGTTTATGTGTTGGGGGCCTCATATCAGCTGGTATATGCTGTCTTTCTGGTGGTCCAGGGTTTGAGCAATCACAGGAGTCCAGATTAATTGAGACTGCTGGTTCTCCTACAGCGTTACTCTCCTTCTCAGCTTCTCCTACCCTTTCCTTAATTCGACCACAGGGGTCGTCAGTCTCCATCCATTGGCTGGGTACAAACGTTTGTATCTGACTCTTTCAGGTGCTTTTTCGCTCTTCTGGAGGGCAGTCATGATAGGTCCTTTTTGTGAGTGCTACACAGCCTCAGTAATAATGTCATACCTTGGGGCCTCCCCTTGAGCTGGATCCCACTTTGGGCCTGTCACTGGACCTTCTTTTCCTCAGGCTCCTCTCCATTTCCAACCCTGTAGTTCTTTCAAATAGGAACAATTATGGGTCAGAGCCATGAATAATATAAAATATCTTGGTGTAACTCTAACCAAGCACATGAAAGACCTGTATGACAAGAACTTCAAGTTCCTGAAGAAAGAAATTAAAAAAGATATCAGATGAAAAGATCTCTCATGCTCAAGGATGGGAGGATTAATATAGTAAAAATCACCATCTTAACAAATGCAGTCTACAGATTCAATGCAATTTCCATCAAAATTCCACCACAATAATTTACAGACATTAATAGAATAATGCTTAACTTCATATAAATAATCAAAAATCTCTTGACAGCTAAAGCAATTCTGAACAATAAAAGAATTTTGAGAGGTATGACCATCCCTTATTCCAAGCTATACTAAAGAGCAATAGTAATAAAAATTGCATGGTCTTGGTATAGGAACAGGCGGATTGATCAATGGAATAAAGTCGGAGATCCTGAAATAAAACTACACACCTACGGACACTTGATTACAGACAAAGAAGACAAAACTGTACAATGGAAAATAGAGAACATCTTCAACAAATGGTGCTGGTCTAACTGATGTCTGCATATAGAAGAATGAAAATTGATCCATATTTATCACCCTGCACAAAACTCAACTCCAAGTGGATCAAACATCTCAATGTAAAACAAAATACACTACATCTAATAGAAAATGGGTAATAGCCTTCAATGTATTAGTGTAGGAGACCACCTTCTCAACAGAACACCAATATCTCAGGCTCTAAAATCAACAACTGATAAATAGAATCTCATGAAACTAAAAAGCTTCTATATGGCAAAGGACACTGTCATTAGGACAAAATGGCAGCCTATAGGTTGGCAAAGGATCATCACCAATCCTACATCTGACAGAGGGCTAATATCCAAAATTTATAAAGACCCAAGAAGTTAGACACCAGTAGCCCCAAAAATCCAATTAAGAATGGGATATAGAACTAAACAGAGAATTTTTAGTGGAGGAATCTCAAATGGTCAAAAAACACTTAAAGCAATGTTCAAAGTCCTTATTTATCATAGAAATCAAATGAAAAGCAACTCTGAAATTTCATTTTAAACATATCAGAATGGCTAAGATGAAAAACTCAAGTAATAGCACATGCTTGCAAGGATTTGAAGCATGAGGAACACACCTCCATTGCTGGTGAGAAACTTATATAACCATTACAGAATTCGATTTGGAAACTTCTTAGAAAACAGAATAGTTCTATCTCAAGACCCAGCTATACAACTCCTAGGCATATACCCAAAAGATGTCCCACTGTACTGTGGGGACATGTGCTCAACTATGTCCATAGCCAAGTAATAAGACATCCAACTTGAGATCCATCCCATGGGCAAGCACCAATCCCTAACACTACAAATGATACTTTCTTATGCTTACAGATAGAAGCCCAGCATGGCTGTCCTCTGAGAGACTCAACCTCTCAGCTGACTCAGACAGATGCAGAGACTCACAGCCAAACATTGAATGGAGCAATGGAACTCTTATGAAAGAGTTGGGGAAGGATTGAAGGCTCCAAAGGTGAGAGGAATTCCACAGGAAGATCAACAGAATCAACCAACCTGGACCCTTGGGGCTGTCAGAGAATGAATCACCAACCAAAGAGCACACATAGGATAGACCTAAGCCCCTTTGCACACTTGTAGCAGGTTTGTAGATGGGTCTTCATGTGGGCTCTGAACAACTGGAGTTACAATATGCCTAAAGTTGTTGCCTGTTTGTGGAATATGTTCCCTTAACACAGCTATCTTCTCTGTTCTCAGAGGGAGAAGAAGCACCTAACCCTGAAAAAACTTGATGTGCCAGGGTGAGGGGATATTCAGGAGGGTCTCCACTCTGAGTAGAGGGGAAATATGAAGCAGGGTAGAATGGATATGGGAGGGGGACTTGGAAGAGAACAGTGATCAGAATATAAAGGGATTAAATTTTAAAAAATGGGATCATCAGATTCGATAGAATAAAACACATCCTGTTAAATAACTTAAGTCCATGCATGCCTAGCTTCTGAAATCATATGAGATTTGGCACATAGTTTGTTCTGATTTCTGATAATAATTCTACAAATGGATGCTGTAACAACCAGCCTGTATTTCCAGCTTTTAAGCATTCAATCCTCCTAGGCAAGTTTAGTAAAGAATAATTTCTGTCTTCTAATTTACCATGAATAAGGATCATATGTACCAAACATTTTGCCAATATGTAAAACCAGGTTTAATTTGTCCAGCTTTCTACAAGTATTTTCCCACACTTTACTTCCAATATTTTAGCCTGGTATATATCTGGTACCCACTTCCAATACCTATGTCTATGTGGACTAATTAGCATTCACCAATCACAAACTACAACAACCAACAATTTTCATATCTCACAACATAATTCATTGTTTTATGTTGTGACTCTGCAATTTGGGTCAAATTTGGTTTGTTTACATGAATTCAAATTTAGAATGCAGATTTACAATATGTCTCTTTCATATAGACTGCGAGGGAACAGTAGCTAGCTATAGCATGAATTTTTAGTGACAGACTAATGAAAAGTAAGTCATCCACCTTCTGAGTACCATTTAACGTTTTGCTAAAGTCAAAATAATAGCATGTATCTACCCCAAGTTCATGACAATTATTATCAGTGTCATTATTGTGTTGTGGATAATTTACAAATGAAGGACAACAATTTAATCCACTAATAACTGATGGTCCAATTAAAACAATTTGTATTGAACAACTCCTCTTACTATAAACAGAGACTATGTGGTCCTATCTACAGTCTAAAGAGTATGAGACAGGAAAGACCACACTACATAGAATGTCCACATATTCCACAAATGAAAGACATACAGGATCCTTTCAGATTCATAACGCTCTTCTTACTTTTTTTTATTCGATATTTTATTTATTTACATTTCAGATGCCATCCCCTTCTCCCATTTCCCCTCCCTAGAAAACCCATCCCATCCCCCTTCCCCTATTTAGCTTTCATACCATTTTAATTACATTCAATTATTAAGGTCAGTTCTAGGTTGAGGAACTAGCAATACAATAGATGGAAATATTCCAGGAACAATTGTCTTCTTACTTTCTGAACTTCCCTAAGACTCAAGGTGCTCTACTACTGTTCCGATTTCTTTTCTTATCCTCTACATGTGTTTCAATTATTTTCTGCAAACAGTTAAAGGGTGCTTTCCATCATGTAATACTAAATATTACTGATAAACACATGAGAATATTAGTAAGGCCAATGTTCTCCATTAGACCATCACTGTATCTAATGCCAACCAAAGAGAAACTCTGGAACAGTTTTACTTGGGAGCAGTGGCCACAGTGCTTTCACTATGCCTTCACACATTGGCAATGTCGGTGGAAACCACCCCAAAGTGAGCAGATTACTCAACATTATCCTGTGCTTCAGACCTGACTCAGCTTGCATATTCTTTTCCTGTTGAATGTAGAGGTTCCCAAAGCACTTTAAAGGCATCTTCTTTTGGGGTTTGCAGGAGGCCTGAACTCTGTAATTATTGTCTTTTTAATGTGTATGTTTGTGGAAAAATAGGCAGTCAGCCAAAGAACAAACAGGAGAAAAAAACATGTGACTAACTGTAGATGAGAGTTTGAAGATAGCAAGGACTTATGTAAACCTTTCTTGAAAATGAAATTGTTTTTCTATCTGTGCATAGAATTATTAAACCAATCAATGAGTCTTTTCCTCCTCATGAAACTGGATTACAACTTCAAGGCTCATTCTACTGTAACAGGTGGATATCAGGACATTTATCAGTACTCTAGCAATGTTTCTCTCTCTCTCTCTCTCTCTCTCTCTCTCTCTCTCTC
>NW_021604568.1:10337950-10342579 GCF_004785775.1 Grammomys surdaster | reverse complement strand
TTAAGATGAATTGTTTGCTCTTGACGGCGTACCATAATGTCTGCACAATTAGATGGATTAGAGGTTGCATTCCCCGTATAAAGCAACAGGACACCCACTGATAATCACACATTTTGCTCTGCAGACAGTTACAACAGCACACTGATGAGATGAAGTTCCTCTGTATATTCACATAACATGAAATCAATACTTAATTATCGCAAGTCTGCATGGGGCTGGTGGTTGGCTCTCAAGTCCAGGCTGTATGAAGCCTTTGGTGAGTGACTAAGATTCAAGAGTCTTGCTGTGTAGCAGCAAAGTGTCACTGATGCCACTGACCATACTATACTAGGCAGAGGTTGAGAAAAACTGTGAGACATAAATAATGCTGCAGGACCAGATGCTGTCCCAATGGTAGATACTAGAAAGGTCTTCAGATCACATTCCACTGTGGGCATGCAAAGCCTTTGGAAACAGACCTGGGTATAAGTAGGGAGCCTCTAGAAATGACATAGGGAGAACCTGTGTGGCAAAGGGAAGTAGTGGGCAACATAGAGCCCAGTGACCCCAGCTCTACTATCTCTAGGAAAATAGCTGATAGCTCAAGCTCATTATCCGTAAGACAGAGATGACAGTCAGTCTGCCAAAGACAGAGGACCTCTGTGAGGCTCAGAGTGGCAGGAAGTATTTTTGCAGACAAGGAGGCTACAGATTACTGGAAAGTCATTTTTACTTACTTTGTAATTTTCATGTTTTGCTGTGTGTGTGTGTGCAGTGTGTACACAGCTCTAGAGACATGTTCACACGTGTGGATGCATGTGGAGAAGTTGATGTTGTTTGCTCTAGGATCGCTCTCCAGTGTGTTTACTAACACTGAGTCTCTAGCTGAACCCAGAACTTGATGGTTTGTAAGGCTAACTAGCCAGCCTGCACCAGGCACTCATAACTCTACTTTTTGAGTACTGGGATTACAGACAGCCATCATTACTCTTGACTCAACTTTCACATGATTTCTGGGAGTATGGTCCTGAGTCCTCACTTGCACTGCAAGTACTTTATCCACTGAGCCATCTGCCCATCTCTCCAACCCTATTGAATCAAAATCAGAATCTTACATAACCCAAGATGGTCTCAGATTTACCATATAACTGAGGGTTACCTTGAACTTCTGATCTCACTGACCCTGGGTGCTGAGATTACAAGTATATGCCATCCGAGTCCTCCTGCAGTTTATATGCTGCTGAAAGTCTAACACAGAGCCTCATGTATGCTAGGCAAATACTCAATTGAGCTATATCCCCAACAAGAAGGTTATTTTGGTCGGTGAGTGGAGGAACAGGATGTCAGTATATAGAATGGATAATCAAGAAGAAGTAATAACTTCATTTATTAAGTTTTCAATGCCATGTTAACCAAGGTCAGACTGTAACACACGCTAAAAGAATAGAGGTAAGTGAACTTGGAGCAAAGATTCCAACTACAGTTTGGGATGTGGGTGGTGAATCTGTGAACCTATTCTACAATTCACAACTCTATACTTCAACGATGCCACTCCTATAAGCAGACCAAAACACCCTATTCATAACATGTTCCTCCAAGAATTCTTTTCCCTTTGTGAAACTTTCAGTGCATTTAATAGATACACTCCTTTGTGCAATGTGTTTCTTTGTCTTTATCTTATAAAAATATACCTTATCTCTCCTTGACAAAAAATTAGTAGTAGACCTCAGGGGTTGAGCAGTAGATGTGTTTACAGAAACAATACTGAAATGCACAGTGGGGGAAAAGAACTAGAGAAAACAGAGAATATGTTACAGGCCCCTTCACAAAATAGTTGAGGGGTCTGGCTTTAAATAATAGCATGGTTACTGTAGATAGTAATACAGCTCTGTGGCCAGATCACTTTCCTACTTACCAACTGTGTGACTTTGGCCATCCCTGGCCTCAGGTATTGCTAAAAATGAATGCAGGTGTATTAGTGATACTGCCAGGTGGAGAGCATGCTTGATCCCAAGCTTTTTGCAAGCTCACTCTTCCAAATTCTCACCGACTGTGAAGCCATCTTATCCTTTGCAACAAACTTCTGCTCTGTTAAATTAGCCAAAGCCAATTCTGTCCACTTGCCATTTAAAAAAACCTGGTTTGGAGCTGAATGAACCTACATCTTTGCCATGTAAGAGGAACCTTGCTCATCTTTTGAACCCAAAGAATCAGAAATGAGAGTTCTATGGGACTCTGTGTACATATACAGACACATGTATATGTGTACAAGTGTTTCTTTTTCTAAACAGGAGTGACTTTACACCTGAGATAAAATGTCTTGTGATTTTTATTTTTAGTACATGGCATATATAGTTATTGAAAGTATCTTGTGCAATTTATTATGAGTTAAATGGGAAATTAAAAGCATTCTTTTCAAATGAAATGAAAGTATCATTTGACACAATCTGGTATTTCCTTAGTATTTTATACTTTCTTCAGTTGTTCTACTTTATCTCTTGATTACTATATAATCAAAAAGATATTATATCTGATAATTATTGGCCTGTATATTTTTTAAGATGAAACTTTATTCCAAATAACCACCAAGCTTCTAATAAAGCAGCAGGTTTCCCCTCTTGTGTGTTTTAACACCGAACAAAAGGATGAAAAATTTCTCTTGACTTTGCAAAGGGTGAAACTGTTACCCTGAAGTTGTGGATCAGAAAAAACTTCAAGATTGCTGTCTAACTTTAATCAACTTTATCACTTGTCCCCAGTGACTAGCTTACTGTCTTGATGGCAGGCCTTTCTGCGTGATCTGAGTACTTCCAAAGCAATTGCATTCCCAAGCAGAGAAATGCAATAAGCAAAGTAAACTCACAAAGCAGGGTTCTGAATGCATTTCTGCCTCCTTTGTGTTGTTGTCTGATCTGAGAATTTATACTCTAAGAAGCAGGGAGATCATTTCTAATCCATATCATGATGATAACAACAAACACTGTGACTGCTCACTCACGATGGAGGCACTTGCTGGATTCTCTGTCATTCCCAATAAACAAGATGTGTGCTATCAACATATGCACAGCATGAAGCTATCTTCTTGAGTTAATGATCATGGGCCTAGAGGATTTTAGGCTAGAGATGGGTGAAGCACCTAAGTCCCGTGGAGATGACTATATAGATAAGATATCGCCACAAGTTATTGTTGTGGCTTTACCTGAATTTGGATGGATTTGTGTGTCTTTGTTGACACTAAGAAATTCTTGGACTATAATAAATAAATTGGCATTGTGGAATAGAGACAGGAGGGAAGTGGAGAGGAAAGAGAAAAAATCACTGTCTTCTGTTTCAACTTGCAACATAAGAGTTATCCATATGTCAATTGTCATTGAAAAGTACCAGTCTTCCCCACCAGTCACCCCCAACAGTTGGAAATAAGATAATAATAAATGCAAGATAATAATAAATGTAAAAGTAAGACAGTTCTTAATATGCAATTCTATGGAAAGTAACACCAGCATAGAGAAAAAGCAAACATGGCTGCCACACTGAACTGGCAGCAGATGATGGTTTTCCTGGATGAAGAGAAACTTCTATTATCTTTTCCTGTAAGTCAGTCTGTTACCCCTTCCAAACTCCCTCTCTCACTGCCCTAAGATGCAAAGTCTCAACTTATGAACAATATGGAGCCTGAGGCTGCCTCTGTCCCCTTTCTGATCCTGAGCTTAGTCATAGAATCTTTACAACTCCAAGAGCCCTGAGACATACCTGTCTCCAGCCAGTGAAGGGAGGGGCCTGGTGCTTCCTATAACTCTGATAAACTCCAAGCTCCTCCCACATGGAAAATGGACCATAGCGATATATTTCTTACACTATCCTTTTCCCTCTTCTAATTCATCAGCAATATTCTTCTTTGGGGGTCATGCAAACTACACATTAACAGAATCCCAGAACACCACCAGGAAGGCAAGCATCAGACAGGTAGACATCATTAGACAGCCTAGTGGAGATGGACTCTGTTTTGGGGAAAGTGCCTATGTCCCTCTTATTAATACAAATATTTTAAGAATAATTCTATCTATAAAATGTATTATTGTAAACAAGCATGAAGACTTAATTAAGGATTTAACTGCATGTGCTACTGTGAAAGTACTGCAATTGCACAGTCTGAAAGATTTTAATTTTCTCCTGTCTGGTTTACTCATGATCGAAGCAAAATTATGATAAGCAGGTATTATATGTCAGATTATACAAATGAATTCCATGAACCTAGCATTTTTAAAATGATTATATTCCTAACTCTCTACTCTACTGAATTTGGGAGAAGCTTAGATTATACATATTAATGAGGCTTCATCACCATTTAAATTTGCCAAGTAAGCATCATTCTTAAAATATAGTTGCATGTCAATGCTACCTGAATGCTGCCAGTGAGTTTACCAGCAGAGTGTTATGTTTTACTCCTTACAAATAACATTGGTCTCAAAATAGAAACATAGTAGGATATAGGTGGGTGCCTCTGTCTCCCCATCTTCCCTTGTCTGAGATGTGGGAACCAAATCCAAAATATTCTCATACAAAGTTGTCATTCATCTAAAAAGTACTTCCATATCGCAATGATTCTCTCTCTCTCTCTCTCTCTCTCTCTCTCTCTCTCTCTCTCTCTCT
>NW_021604568.1:10232823-10337940 GCF_004785775.1 Grammomys surdaster | reverse complement strand
CTCTCTCTCTCTCTCTCTCTCTCTCTCTCTCTCTCTCTCTCTCTCTCCTTCCTCCCCTCCCTCTCTCTCTCTTACATTTTTATAAATGCCTACATTCACATACCACAGAATGTACATGGAGGTTAGACAACAACCTTCCATCTTCTTTGAAATATGATTTCTTGTTTAATTACTCCTCACATCATTCAATGTGACTTGTGAATTTTAGAAAATTTGTCCATCCCTGTCTTCCATGTTACCTTAGCAGCACTGGGAGTGAAGATACCATATACATCATCTGAACTCATGAGCATTTTTGGAATGTGAACTAACGACATCACAATTTTTGTAAGCCCTTTACTCCCTGACATATCAGCCCTTTTTACTCATGGATGCCCCAATTGCTACAAATTAAGTTCCATATTTCACTTTCACTAGAAAGAAAAAATAAAAATACCCTGCAGACTTTCATAAATCAATAGTGTTATGGGGTTTTCTAGACATTATCTGCTGAAATATTGATTGATTGGTTGATTGATTCATTGATTGATTAGATGATAGATAGATAGACAGATAGATAGATAGATAGATAGATAGATAGATAGATAGATAGATAGGATAGGTAGATAGATAGTCTGACAGATTGACAGATTGGCTTCAGGAAAATATCACATTCTTCCCCTGTGAGCTGACAATATTAGTTAATTCAAAAAATTTATATTGAAATACAATGTGGATAATTGTCATTAGTGGCTTGATATTAAGCTAATCAGCCTTTATATATAAAGTGGAGATCATGATACATAGTTGAAATAGCTGCTGTAGATGTGTGTGAAGTGCTCGGAGACATGCTTGACAAGTAAGATAGGATTTTATCTCTCTATATATTTTCTCTGATCTTGTTTTGAATACAGTTCTGTATGGATATCCTAGAGATGACAAACCATTTTAGGGAAAAACGTAGGCATTAAACTATTGACATTTTAATATCTAATGATTTTTTTTGTCTAATCAACATATTCAGTTTAATACTTTTATTCTTTCCCTTTCTGGAGACTTCTGGTTCCTGTGCTGTGTCTTTATAGAATATGCTAACCAGAAACAGATGAATTCATACAGATGGAGAAGCAGAAGGATGTAGTATCATTCCCAAGGTCATTCTGATAATTTTGGTGATTACAATGAAGAGATTGTAATCTTCGTTTCACTTTGCTATTTAAGCCACTTTCCAAAACAAACCTACCAGCCTCTCTTGCTATATTTTATGAAAAATTTAATGAATAATAATATGGTTTAGAAATACAAATAATGAAATAGAAAATGTGCTATTTTTTCAAATATATTCTTAGTTCTTGATTTAATGTGTTTATGTGTTGAATCTGAAGATTCACAGGCAAAGGATATAAATACAGATAGCTAAAGTAAATTTCAAAAACAATTTGTGGTAATTGCTTCATAGAAACTGAACATCTCTAAATAATCATTGTCTTTGAAGGGTTCACCAATGGTTCCAAGAAGAAAAGATAAGGGTCCATCCAGAACACTCAACAAAGCCCAGAGTTCAAGAACAGTCATCAGGGACCAACAATGTATCCCAGAAATAAGCTTAATTAAGACACAAAGCACTGGATACAGGGAACAACGTTCAGACCCCTGTGTCACTGAGGTCTGGTATTTATTAACAGCACAATAAAAGAAGGAAAAAGATAATTCCAAGAGTGATGAATTCCATGAGAGTGTACAAAAAGTACCTGGCTTTGAACATGTTCATGTCTGAAGATGGGTGTTGAAATGTACCACTGAAATACAACAGGGATGTTATGCTTGGAGGTCATTAGTAGCATGTGTGGGAATAAAGATGTAACTTACGTGCAGAGAGAGTTTCTTTACCTATGGAACATATTTAGGATTCATAAATCTTGCTTTGCACTAAAATAAAGGAAAATGACTGAAGAGGTTATATTTTGATGATAATAAAAATGGCCATCAGAAGCATCAAAATCTCAATGCCTTAGAGTAGGACAGGAAATGTATGAGGTGGAACGTAGACACAGGAAGAGCACAGGAGTCGAGCAGTAAAGGAAGGATTCACACGGCAAGTGGAATAGCCTCAGCTTACTCAGAACACAGGATCCAGACTCAGGTCTACGTTTTCATTTTCATACCTTTTTAAAGCGGTTTTGAGATGAAAGTTTTAGTTGCATTGGTTGTAGTGTCACATTTTGTTTGCTTTGTTGTTCTGAAACTTCAGTATAGGGTCGGAGCTTTTCTAAACTTCTGGTTTACATATTCCTGAGCCTGGTTGTATAAAGTTATCTCCTGCAATCCGAACTTACCACAGCATTTGCTCATGTTTCTCTTTACATAATTTTCAATTGCTTGGTTTTCTTAAAGATTACTGTGAAACACTATCTTAACACCTTATAGATTTTCTAACTATCCATGCCTTTTTATTCAAGTAATGAGAATAGATTTATCTTCCCAAATTTATTTATATTGGTTCCAGTTCTCATTAATCTTCAAAAACACTGGAAGCTAAATATACCATCTTCTTATATTCATATATTTGAACTATTGAACTTCCAAATGGTAAGAAACTTTATATCTCAAAAAAACTCATTAGTCTTCTAGTCCTGTCTGCATTTCTATACAGTTTGATTATTCAGTTAGATATATTACAATTAAAACAATAATTGTGGACCACCCTGAGAATTTCAATTTGTCAAGACTCAATTGCTATCATCTTCACATAGTAGTATATCCAGATTTCTATATTTACATGTTTAAAACTCGAAATCTTGAAGAGACAACCCTAATTTATTCTGCTGGTCAATTTTCTTCACTCTCATGTGATGTAAATTCTCACATAAAATTTTGACTTTAAGCTGCAGATTTAGGAAAGCAGACATAGGAGGACATAGGGTCCTGAAGACCAACATGTTTCAGCTCCAGGTTGAGAAAGAAACACCCTCAAAAAGTTAGGGTGGTGAGTGATGGTGACATAGACTTTATGCTTTCACATGCATGTGTACACATGTACATGCATACACAACAGCACACATAGGAATACACACAAAACCATACACACACACACACACAATAATAATAATTTATTTCAGGTATAAAAAATAAAATTATAATTTTATACCTAACATATTAATTAGGAAAAGTTATACATAAAGAGAAATTCACATAAACATATTTATAACTTATGATGATACAGAAGGATACACTGAAACTAATAGAAGAGAAGGTGGGGAAGATCCTCAAATACCTAGGCACAGGGGAAAGGTTCCTGAACAGAACACCAATGGCTTATGCTCTAAGATCAAGAATTGACAAATGAGACTTCACAAAATTGCAAAGCTTCTGTAAGGCAAAGGACACTGTCAATAGAACAAAACGGCAACCAAGAGACTGGGAAAAGATCTTTACCAATCCCACATCTGATAGAGGACTGATATCCAATATATACAAAGAACTCAAGAAATTAGACTCCAGACAATCAAATGACCCTATTAAAAAATGGGATATAGAGCTAAACAAAGAATTCTCAACTAAGAAAATGTGAATGGCCAAGAAGCACCTAAAGAAATGTTCACCATCCTTAGTCATCAGGGAAATGCAAATCAGAACAACCCTGAGATTCCACCTCACACCAGTCAGAATGGCTAAGATCAAAAACTCAGGTGATAGTAGATGCTGGCGAGGATGTTGAGAAAGAGGAACACTCCTCCATTGTTGGTGGGATTGCAAGCTGGTGCAAATCACTCTTGAAATCAGTCAGATGGTTCCTCAGAAAATTGGACATAACATTACCTGAGGACCCAGCTATACCACTCCTGGGCATATACCCAGAAGATGCTCCAACATAAGGACATATGCTCCACTATGTTCATAGCAACCTTATTTATAATAGCCAGAAGCTGGAAAGAACCCAGATGTCCTTCAACTGAGGAATGGATACAAAAATTGTGGTACATTTACACAATGAAATATTACTCAGCTATTAAAAACAATGAATTCGAGAAATTCTTAGGTAAATGGATGGAACTAGAAAATATCATCCTGAGTGAGATAATCCAATTCCAAAAGAACACACATGGAAGTCACACATTGATTATTGGATTTTAGCCCAGAAGCTTGAAATAACCAAGATTCAACTCACAGACCACATAAAGCTCATAAAGAATGAGGACCAAGTGGGAGTGGTTCTGTCCTTCTTAGAAGGAGTAACAAAATACTCAAGGAAGCAAATATGGAAACAAAGTGTAGGACAGAAACTGAAGGAGGGGCTGTCTGGAGACCATTCCACCTGGGTATCCATCCCATGTACAGTCACTAAAGGTAGATGCTGATGTGGATGTCAGGAAGTGTATGCTGACAGAAGCCTGTCTCCTTAGAGATCTGGGAGAGTCTGACATTTTCAGAGGCAGATGCTCACAACTAACCATTGAACTGATCATGGGGTTCCCAATGGAGGAGTTAGAGTAAAGACTGGAGGAGTTGAAAGGGTTTGCGACTCCATGAGGAGAGCAACAATACCAACCAACCAGAGCACCAAGAATCTAAACCACCAGCCTGGGAGCACTTAGGGAGGGACCCATGGCTCTAGCTGTATATGCAAGGGAGGATGGTCCTGTCAGGTATAGGTGGGAGAGGAGATGCTTGGTCCCATGAAGGCTGGATGCCATGTAGAGGGGAATTCAAGGGTGGGGAGGTGGGAGTGGGGGGTAGGTGCGGACACATGCTCATAGAAGCAGGAGAAGGGGGGATGGGACAGGGGGGTTCCTGGGTGAGGGTGGGGGGAATAGGGTAAGGGGATAACATCTGAAATGTAAATAAAACATCCAATAAAAAAAGAAAAAGAAAATAAATAAAGTTACAATTTTATACCTAACATATTAATTAGGAAATGTTATACATGAAGAGAAATTCACGTAAACATATTTATAATCTATGATGATAGAGAAGGATGGAAGAAGTTTTAAGAATCCATAATAGATAATTAATTGATGAATATGTCTACCCTATGAATATAGAGGAAGTGTGTATGTTGTCTTGAAACAATGGTCAGAGCAGAGAGGCCTTGGTGTTTGCTGTTAGGAATTTTGAAGTTTATGTAAAGCACTGAGTTGGGAAAAAGGGGACTGACGGGAGATTTCATGCATGGCTTTCATATACAGAAAACTAACAACAGTAGCATTAAATACATAAAATGGATTGGTCTTATCTTTGAAATATTCCTGCTTTTTGTATGATACAAATGCTTTGAACTTAACCCCTATTAATAGGCATGTTTCTACAAAGAAATAATAATTTTTGAATGTCTTTATCTGTATGGCAGCCATCTGGAAGCTTCCCTCTATTTACGACCAGATAGAATGAGAGAGAATCATGCTTTCAAATCCCTGGTGATAATAGTGCCACTTGCTAGCTTCTTCTCATTTATATAAATTGAAGAATTCAGGAACTTAGAGTTCCCAACCTAATCAACAGAGGAATATTTTCTGGGATAGAAATAGAAAGATAAAGGGTTGTCGATAAAAAAAGATATAAGCATAACAAAATTTCACATCTGGAAAGAAATTTAAGCCACATGTATGCCTCATTGAGATTCCCCAACCTTTCTAGCACTTATGTTCGACTCTTGTCCTGCAGTTTAACATGATAGAAATGAATGTTTAAATGGTTAAAAATCAATTTGAGGTTAATAACCTGAGACTTGACTAAATCCATAGAAATTACTGAAATCAGCACCTTGAGGTTTATTTCACACAGAAAGTATAAGAAATTAGACAGGGAATTCATTATTGATTCTTGTCTGCTGCAAACTCTTCAGATCTATTCTGAGCGGTATGCTTTATCCACTTAGCTCATCCTTTATTTTCATGTACCCTGCCTCTCCCCGCCTCTCAAACTCCACTCCCCTGCTCAAAAGAATTGATCAAAATAAACATTAACAAATAAACCCACAATCCTCTATATTTGACCTGATCTGATTTTCTTTCTCTTTATTAATATAAGAATGAACAAAAAGAAATTTCTAAGGACTCAAATGTATGAATTTTCTAAAGAACTTGAACTTGTGAATATAGTCTTCCATGACTGTTTTGCACCATAGAGGCCAAGAATCCAGCAATTGTTTAGTCTAAAAGCCTGGATATATTATCCTTCCCTATCTAGCACTTAAGGATTCCTAGAGAATCCTGGTCTTAAGTCTGCACTGGAATGATGGAAAAACTGGTTGTAATATTGGTAAAGGTTGACAAAGCAGCAGGGTAAATGAGTGTAAATGATTACAAGCAGGCAAAACCTTCTTTCCTATCCTTTTATCTGAGATTCCATCATAAAGTGCCACCTTCAAATAATCTGATCAAGAAGATCCCTCACAGGAGTTCCCAGCTGCTTGTGTATTAGTCGATTGAAGATGCAGCCACAATAGCAACTAACACTGGCCATGACAGTCTACAGTGACATGGTATTCTGTCTTCAAAACACAATTACACCAATTTTCACAACCTGGATGAATCTAGTCAACATAGGTAAGATATTAAAGACAGTGAGAAATTAATATCACCTGCTTGTACTTAGCTGTATTATAAAAATTTTATACTCACAAACATAGTGTATTTGTCAGAGTCTGGCAATAACAGTTGGGCCTAAACAGAAAGAAAAGAAAATAGTCAAAGGCCAGAAAGTTTCTATTGAAAAGGAAGGTTGATTCTAATTATCTATTGAATAGCATTTTAACTATAGATAATGGCAAAGCATATTTTAAATTAGATGAAAGTAGGTATTTAAGTGTTTTCAGCACAAGAAAGGAAGAATAGGATGTGATAGCTATGCTAATCTGATTTGATTACTTACCCCACATTAAAACATTTCATTTACACCATAAAATATACAATTCTGATCTTCTATTAAAGTTGAACTGTTGTTTTCTTCCTAGCTCTCCCCTCATTCCCTGAATACATAAGTAGCTCCAAGTATTTTCTTTGGAGCTCTGTCTCTGCCCTGTACATCACCCAGTACCAGCCTGAGCCATCTGGGAAAGTGGAACAGCAGGGATTTGGCAGCATTTTTTGAGCTTCATGCTTGTTACTGTCTCAATAAGGAAAGGGCAGCTTGGTTGCTAATGCTCAGTTCAATTCATTGTCTCTAGACCTGGAGACTTGACACTGACTTTGCAGAATGTTACAGAAAACTTTTTCTAGCCCAAATATTTTAAATAAGCACATTAAGGGATTGAGTCAAATTGACTACCCTGCCAGCCGTGACTTAGGCCTGGGGAAGGGTTAAAAATTACTCTCGACAACAAAAGGAAAGTACGGGGTAAATATGGCACTTATACTTATTGAATTTTCAGGTTAAAAACTAGCATTCTAAACAAACCAATCATTTTACATGTATACTTCCTAGAGCCATGGATTCCTTCTACAGGAAAAAAAAAGTCCTCCATAATGTCTGTATTTACTTTTAAATATTCCTAAGACTGCCAAAGGCTGACAGTTGAGTACAATGAAGTCAAGTATCCCAAGATGGGGAAGTTTATCCTAGATTATCCATGTGGGAGCGATATCATCACATGAAATCTTTATTTGTATTTTTAAAATTCAGTTTGTTCTGAGAGGTGCGGCATCTACATTTGAGCCTAGAAACGAACCTCAGATCCCTCAAGCTTTAGTGACAGTTAGTTTTGATGTGCTGGTAACTGAACTTGGGTCCACTGAAGAGCAGTATACACATGACCACAAAGCCATCTGTCCAGATTCATTACAGTGGCTCTTAAATGTAAAAGAGAGAAGCAGAGGAGGAATGTGAGAGGACTATAGCAAGAGAGATTTGACCCATAATTTGTGGTTTTGAAATTAGAAGGGAACATGGGCTCACAAAAGCAAATGACCTGTAGGAGCTGAAAAGGGTCAAAAATGTTCAGAAAAAAAAGAAAAATACAGACATTGTACTAACTTCCCTCATGTCCACTGACACAAGCAATGGGTTTCTATTCCACAGTGTTGTGGAATGAAAAATGTATGTATGAACCTACCCAGTTGGTTGTGTTTCTAGCAGACATATTAAGTTCATGGGTCTTTTTATATATGTACTTTATTTTCCAATCAAAAAGATCTAAAAACTTGGTATTATTATTATGAACTGTATTTGTGAAATTATTTTATATGTTCTGAAAGAAGAAAAAATTCACTTGATGTTCCACAGCTTATCAGTAGCACAAGCTCCTTGCAGTATTATGACAGCCAAGACATGGAATCAACTGAGCTGATTATCAGTGATTGCATGTATTCTAACATGTGATACAAAACCAAATTCAGATCCATGAACTCAAATCCATGTCTTCTCTCTGCCCTATACTTTGACATTGTCAAGTCTTTCTGATGCTCAGCCTCCAGGCAAACTCATGATTTGTAGTGATAAATATTCTGTGCCTCTCACCCAAGACTTATGCATAACTATTGGTGTTGTCTAAATATTTCTCAAGACTGACAGTCTGATTTGTATATATAAATCCAGCCTCAGTGGGATAGTATTTGAAGATGGGGCTTGGAAAAAGTGATTAGGTTATAACAGCACTATCCAAAATAATACCACTGTTCTTACAAACTGGGCTTCATTCTTCTTCCTTCTCTTCACTATGAGAACACCACAGCAAGATGGTCACTTATGAGTGAGAAGATCATCTCTCTCCAAATGCTGTATCTTTCTGAATTTTGGATCTTTGTCCTCTCCAGTCTCAGTAACTGCTGTGTGTAAGCTATCATAAAAGGACTAAGACATCTGACCTCAAAAACGTATACATTCAATCAATAATCAGAAGTCATTATTTTTTCTTGTAAGCAATTTTCATGTGCAAGAAAGTGTTCATGAAAATTACTTTTGATTATATGCTGCTGTGACACAGAAATGACCATGGTTGCATTGGAACACTCTGTTCCTTGGCTTCCTGGCCTCTCAGCCTTTTCTACAGTAAGACTATGACACCTAAACACTTACCCATGTGCTTTCAGAAAGAAACATCTAAGTATGTCAGAACCTTATAATGCAATAAAGGAAAACAGTAATTCCAAAAAATATTTACCACCCTACTGTCAAGTGTAGATTTTGTCATCTGCTGGGTCTTCTTTCTATTTTTTTTTTTTACCAATCAGAAATAATGACCCAAATCCCAAGAACTCTGATCTAAATAATGACAAGGGCAGTAAATACTCTGAATGTTGTATGCAGTTCTCAGGAGGAAATATGCCTTAATGGAATAGTTATTGAAATCTTTACTCTGTTGCCCTTCAGGGAGGGACCACTCTAGTTCCAACCCTTATTTTTCTCCACAAGAAAGGCTCTGCCTCTGTTATCTGATCACAATGCTTTTGCGTCTCTAATGTGTTATACAGATTTTTTTTTATTCATGCAACAATTCCTCCATTAGTGCACTCTACCTTCGAATATTTTTTGGCAAATATTCATTGCAAGAAATAAAAAATATTCGAAAACCATGTGTGGTCAAAGGTTTTGTTCATGACTAAGTGTGTTTTCAAGGGTGTTAGCAAGACTTTATCTGAGTCCTTAAGCATTCCTATAATTTTCAAGAAAACAGCTATGAGAGGTACAAGGAGATTCAGAAACAAAATGAGAGGGAGCCTACTGACAGACAAATCTCTACACTCGCTCCTATGCAGAAACTTGCAACTATGCTGACATGTAGAAAACTAGACTGAAATAGAAAGGAAGGGAGAGGGAAGAAGACATCAGGGGCACCAAAAGTGAGTGTTGGGTCCCCTGGAAATGAAGTAACAAGAGGTTGTGAGCTCCATGTCAGTGGTGGAAATTGAACCTGAATTCTCCAGAAGAGTGGTCAATGCTCTTAACCACTGAGTCATCATCCCTGGCTAACTAGAGAGAAAACTTATCTTTGAAAGTAGTATCAGGATTTATTGGGAAAACAATGTAGTAGAAGGGGATAAAAAAATTTAAGTAGGCAAGAGATGTGATCAAAGTACACATCGTATGTGAGAAATTATGAAAAAATAAGTTTTAAACAAGCTAAATATTTCCAGATAAGAATCTTTGTGATTTTTGTGCACCAAGAACACTGGAAGCTTCATAGCTAAACACCACACCACACACATGCATATACACCCACAGACACACTACAAACATTCACACACAGACATCCACCCTGATCACTGACACACAGATACATACACATACACTCCTTTTTCAGGTCTTGGCTCATATATTAACTTAGCAGTGAAACCTTTTAAAAACGGTGCACATCACCCAATCTTGCCTCACCAATGACTCCTACTAGGTCTGCCCATCTTTAAGGGCTCAGCGTTCATAGACATACTAACAATTAGTTGTTGACTCATCCTCAAATTTTGAAATTTTTTTTCTTTTTTTATTAAATAATTTATTTTTTCTCAAATCGTAATTCATTCACACAGGGGTTATAAACACAGAAAGGCAGGATGTAGGGAAGGGAATGACACTGGACTGTGGGTGTTCAGGGGGAATACAGATATGTTTCAGAACCGGATATCGGCTGGGTGAATGTTCAGGGGACAAGTCACTATGACTCTGGCTATGATTCGCTTGTCCTTATCTAAATTGCTATTGTCTGCCAAGGCTACCTATTTACAAGGTCTATGACTATTCAGACTTGTAAATTTCCACAAAAGCTGCCTGTTTACATTAGCTTATAGCCATCTGTTTCAATGTTTTTCCACTGAGACCCAAGACTTGGTGTTAGTATACATGTATGACAGGCCTATTGCTGATTTTAGGCCTAAGGCTGATTTTAGGCCTTCAGTGTATAAGCAGGGCTGCCCCTGACTTCTCCAAGTATAGAAGGGCTGTGGTGGCTCTAATCTTGCGAAAGCGGGGATAGAGGCCTGACCTCCAGTACTTGAAGGGGACCTTGTAATGGCTCCAGTCCCCCTGTCTTTGTCCAGTGAGGCATGAGGGCCATACCCATCCCGATGTCTTTTTCCTGGAGAGGGGTACTTTTGACATCAACCCCTATGCAGTCAGGCTTGTCCCTCAGGGAACTCAGAGAAATATTTTTATCTTTTATTTATATTCCCTTGCAGTGCTTAGACTCGCAGCCTAAGCAAGAATTCAGATTGCCTGTGAGAGGGCATTCTGGGTGGCCCCTCTCTGCTTGGTCTAGGGCCAGAAGTCCCCCCTTTTAGGTTGGGTGGAGATGGGTTTTGGAAACACCCTGGATAAAGTAACAACCTCACCTTGAGTCTCGTGGTCCTCCATAGCTAACTTATGATAATGTATCTGAGTAGGATTTTGCTACCAAATTATTTATCTGTTGTATCACAGAGTTAGTCCACCTATTTAAGGGCTAGGGACCAGCAGAAATAAGCAAAAGGAACCCAAATAATGGTCCCAAGATGGGAGGAAATAGGGTTGAAATCTTGGAGAGGCTGGAAACAAATTCTTGTACCAGCATTCATCTGTCTCTTTCTCTCTCTGATTTTTCTTAGGGCCTTCACTGACCTATTGCATGCTTTCTTTAACCCTCCTTGTCTTGTCTATGTAAAGGCAACCTTTTTCTTTAAGGGCTGTACACAGTCAAGATCTGTACACAGCCTTTTCTATTGTAATAGAGTAAATCAAGTCCAATAAGGATCTTTGCGATTTTAGGAGGTCTCTTCAGGCAGTGAAACGAGGGAATTCTTCAGATTAGTGATGTCAATCTCTAGCTGTTTGATGTTCTTGTCAGTGGCCCTTCAAAGGTCTGAGTAGTGTAAATTCGGAGGCCAGCATCTGGATTAGAACTTCTAACAGCAGACATCATGGGTGATTCATTTTTACCTGGAAAGGAAAAAGAAGAGAATTCTCAGGGAGATTTCTCTTCCCTGGATGTAAATTGTTATTCACCTTATTTATGGTTGGGCCTGGCTTTGTGGGGGTATCTATTTTAAGCTCTCCACAAAAGAATTTAAGTCTCTGTTCAATATTCTCAAGAGAGATGTAAATTCTAATTTTCCTCAACAATTAATTGACAAAAGAGAGGCAATCTCACAAAAAGTAGAAGAAGCTATTACTAATTGATATATTATATAGTCTGATTAGTTGTCGGCGGTGTTATAATAGTCCTTTGACAAAAGATTATTAATATAGATTAAAATATCCTTAAATAGGGTCTTCATGACTCTCTGAGTGTGGAAGGAGCGACTGTTGGCTCTTCTGCTCTGATTTTACAAGAACTCTGAAAAATTGGCTTTAAAAACAAAAGAGGGGGAACGTTATACCCCAGAAGGAGTCCCCCTGAAATACTCTCCATCATGCCTTGTTCACTTTTATCTCTCTAAAGCTGAAAGCTCATGGCAAATCTGCTGCTGACTGCCTCTGGCACCACCGGGACCAACAAAACTTTGCCACAGATTTGGGGAAGGACCCTCTTACCCTTAAAGGGAATGGCACAGACCCAGTTCCCTTATGGGGCTGAGGATTGATATGCCTGTCTGATATCACAGAAGGCACAGCTAACTGGCTACCAAAAAGTTTAATGAAATAAATTGAAAATTTTTTAAAAAGAATTGTTTTCATAGAAATCAGGGAAAAGTAACATTTAAGCTATACTAACTTTATATCCAGGATCAGGATAGGTGTGAATAGAAAAATAAATAGTATAAAATACTGGCCCTTGCCTGCTTTTCCCTTGGGATATCCAGGCACTGTTGCATACCAGACGGGCCTAGAAGGAATGAAGCTTATCTTGGCAGGTGGTTTAGACAGGATTTCTGTCAGCATGAGTGTGGGAGAAAGACCCTTCTCCAGAGACAGTTTTCACTGAAGCAGCCCCTCTTTATTGAGGTAACAAGGACTAACCTTAGGGGTGGGTAGGGGTTTTCAGGGTGAGTGCACATTTTTGGTTGGGGTTAAGGTGCTGGGGATACTTCATTTTCATGAAAAGGAATTCCAGATGCTTATTAGGCATGTCCTTATAAAGAGAGATGAAGTTTAACCTGTAACTTTGCTACCAGGCTGTACAGCTACCTCAAGGGGGATAGAGGTGCAAGGTGTGATGAACATGCAGGTTCAGAGCAGAAAAAAAGAACAGTTCAATTCAGTTTTTTGAGGTTAGAGTTACCCAATATCCTAACCATGTGAAGAACCAAAAAATTAAAAAAATTATAGACCAAGTTTTTCTATGAATAGAGATGCAAAAATATTTAATAAAATTCTTTCAAAAAGAATTCAAGAATTCATCAAAGAGATCATCTACTATGTTAAATATGCTTTATCCTATAGATTAAGGGATGCTTCAATGTAGGAAAATCAACACATGTAGTCTACTATACAAACTAAAAGACAAAATGATTGGTCATCTTCTTAGATGCTCAGAAAGGTCTCTGACATAAAACGTCCTAGAGCACCTAGGGATAGTAGGCATATGTCTAAATAAAATAAAGGAAAGTTACAGCAAGCCTATAGCCAACATTAACTTAAATGAAGAGAAACTCAAAGCAACTCTACTAAAATCAGGAATAAGACAATATGTTACACTCTCTTCATATCTTTTCAAAACAGTATTTGAAGTCTTATCTAAAGCAGTAAGACAAGTGAAGGAAGTTAAGGGCATAAAAATTGAAAAGGAAGAAGCCAAAGTATCATTATTTTCAGGTAACATGATAGCATATACACGTGATACTAAAAATTACACCAGGGAACTGCTACAACTGATCAACACCTTTAGCACAGTAGCTTGACACAGAATCACACATAAAAATAGGTAGGCCTTTTATATATAAATGACAAATGGTTTGAGCAAGATCAGGGAAACAGCATTTTCACAACAGCCTCAAATAATATAACATGTTTGGTATAACTCTAACCAAACAAGAGAAAGACTTGTATGATAAAAGCTTCAAGTCTTTGAAGAAGAAATTAAAGAAGATATCAGAAGATGGAAAGAACTCCCATGCTCATTCACTGGCAATACAGTAAAAAATGGCATCTTACCAAAATCATTCAACAGAGTCAATTCAATCTCCATCACAATTCCAATGTAATCTTCACAGACCTTGAAAGGACAATTCACAACTTTATAAGAAACAAAAAAACCCAAAAAACAGCCACCAAAAAACAAACAAACAAACAAAGCCAAGATAAGTAAAACAATACTAAAAAAATTAAAGAACTACTATAGGTATCACCATTCCTTGTTATACTATAGAGCTATAGTATTAAAACCCCAGGTTATCAGCATTAAAATAGATACATTCATCAAGGGAATTGAATTGAAGACCCAGACATAAAATATACATACTTATCGACACTTAATTTTTGATAAAGAAGACAGAAATACAATATGGATAAAACACACAATCTTCAACCAATGATCCTGGTTCACTTGGATGTCTATAAACAGAAGAATGAAAATAGACTGTATTTATCACCCTGAACAAACTTCAGTCCCAGCAGATCAAAGACTTCAACATAAAACTACAAACACTAAACCTGATAGACAGAAAAGAAGGGAATAGTCTTGAAGTCATTGACACAAGGAAATCCTTCTGAACAGAACACCAATAGCACAGATGTTAAGATCAACAATTAATAAATGGGACCCCATGAAACTAAAAAGTTTCTGTTAGGCAAAAGTCACTGTCATTTGAACAAGGCTACAGCCTACAGGATGGGAAAAGATGTTTTTAAACAACTCCATGTACAATAAACAATGAATACTGGCAATCTCTTGTTACCAAACAACACTTCCAGTAGTAGAACTAGACTATATTCTATTGAGTTGTCATCCAAGGGGGTTTACATAAAGACATCCAAAGAAACCAGGCTGCTGGTGAAGCATTAGTATGTTCTGTGCACACTGACAGTGGGGCCCCACTTCCAAAGACAACACCCACTGCCCTCATTAAATATAGGTTAGCTGAGCTGTGACCTGCATGGAGCCTTCACCCCTACATTCTAGTGTATTTCGTGTGGGAAGGTACTCTGACAACTACCAAAACAGAAATGAAAACACCAATCTAGACACAAAAGCTATTACCTACACTTAGTCTTGCCTGAAGGATATGCTACAGCAATGGTGGCACAAAACTTGTGGTAATAGCCAACCAATGTCTGGTTTGCATTAAGGCCCACTTCACAAGATGAAACCCATACCCTACACTGCTTGTGTGGACAATAATCAGAGACTAGATATCACAGAGAGCTGGATTAAAAACCAAAGTCTATGGCTCTAAAACATAAAAATAAAAAATAAGTATCAATAAAGTAACTCCTAAAGAACCTTCAACCTACAACCTATCCTGCTTGCAAGATGTGCTGAGGTAATAATGATCCAGAACTTGTGGGAGGAGCAAAAAAATGACTGGTCTAACTTGAAGTCCTTGCCCAGAGAGGAAAGCCATGTCTGACACTGCCTAGATGGCCATGAACAGGAAGCTAGATTGCCCAGAGACCTATGATAGAACCAAACATAACTGCCAAAAACCAACAACAACAACTTAATGAAATGATGCCTGATATTCTGCCATACTCATAAATGTGTGCCTAGCCCAAATGTCCTCAGAAATGCATCCTCTATCTAGTGGAACAAATGCGGAGATCCACAGCCAAATATTAGCTAGGGAAACCATGCAGAAGAGTGGGAGAAAAGATTATAGTAGCCAGAAAGGTCAGGAATACCAGGATAACATAGCCCACAGACCCAACTAAGCAGGTCTCATAGGGCTCACAAAGACTGAAGCAGTAGCCAGAGGCCCCTGCCTGGTCCTGTGCTAGGTCCTCTGCATACATGCTGTGGGTTTTTAGCTTGGGGGTTTTGTGAGACTCCTAACAATGAGTTTGTGGCTATCGCTGACTCTGTTGATTGATCCTGGCACATTTTTATTCCTACTGAGTTGCCTCATCCAGCATTAAGAATGAGGGTTTGTGCCCAGTCTTATTACATCTTCTTATGCTCTGTTCACTTGATATCCCTGGGGGGTCTGATTTTTTTCCTCAAGGAAAACTGAGGAGGAGTAGATCTGGGCAAGAGAGAATATAGGAGAAAGGATTGGGAGGAGCAGAGGGAGAAAAAACTGCAGATGGAATGTATTATATGAAAGATGAATAAATAAAATGAAAAATGACCCCTCCTGATATTATACTCATGGATGAGTACCTTATTCTGTTGTCATCAGAGAGGTTTCCTCTGTCCCCATTCTCCTGGTGGATGGGAAGAGATGTGGAGAGTCACAGAGAGACATTATGTGGAAAGCATTTAAATGGGAGGTCTTCATCAAATCCCTTCCTTCACAGCTCAGGGAACCTGTGGAAGAAGAGGCAGAAAGAGACCTGCAGAAAATGTAAAAGCCAGAGTGGATAGAGGGCACCAGGGAACCAAAGTCCTGTGAATCAATTAAGCAAGGCATATATGAACTAACAGAGATTGGAGCAGCAAGCACTGGGCCTACCTGAGTCTGCACCAAGTCCTCTGCATATATATTATACCCATTAGCTTAATTTTATAAGACTCCTGAGTGTTAGAATGAGTGGTTCTTTGATACTCGTGCCTGCTCTAAGGGCTCTTTTTCTTCTCTTCAGATGTTCTGTCTAATTTCAATATGGTAATTTTCTTATATCTTATTATATTTTGTTTTGTCATTGTCTTAGTGTTTCTATTCCTGTGAAGAGACACCATAACCACTCTTATACAGAAAAACATTTAATTGGTGCTGGAGTACAGTCCATTATTGTTGTGGCAGGAAGCATGATGGGATGTTCAGTCCTCATCCATCTTTGCTGACCTCTTATTTTCTTGTCAAGCTGAATTGAAGAACGTTTCCATAAGATACATTTCAATTCTACCCCTAACCATTGCCATAGATATGTTGCTAGAGAGGCAGCTGAAAGGTCTACACTTGGACCAGCAGGCAGCAAGAAGAGATAAACACAATAGATGTTGCTTGAACATTTTAGATCCCAGTCACACAAGTCCTCCAACAAGGCCACACCTACTTCAACAAGGATCTCACTTTCTAACAGTACCATTATATAGTGCTGCAAATGAGCATACGGGGGGGTCACATTTTTCCTAACCACCACAGTAATATTTTAGTGTTCTCCATTGGAAGCTTTTTTCTCTAATGAGAGACAGAAAGAGAGTGGATGACTATGGGAGGGAAGAAGAGAAGAACTGAGAGGAGAGAGAGAGCAAAGAGTAGTGAGGATATATTTTATGAGAAAAGAATGTATTTTAATAAAAATGGGAAAGAAAGTAGAAAGAAAGAGAGAGAAAGGAAGGAAGGAAAAAGAAATGAAAGAAGGAAGGAAGAGAGAGAGAGAGAGAGAGAAAGAAAGAAGAAAGAAAGAAAGAAAGAAAGAAAGAAAGAAAGAAAGAAAGAAAGAAAGAAAGAAGGAAGGAAGGAAAGATCAATTCAAAATCACACACTTGGAGGGGGAAATGTACAAACCCCTGATTTTAATCTTTAAGTCTTAGAAGCAATGGTTAGGGGTAGGATTGAAATGTATCTTATGAGAGGTTGGCATAGACGGATGAGGACTGAAAGAACACCTGTCCCCACAAAGCAGATGAGATCGTATGAATGTAATAAGAAAGGAGAGAACACCATTTGTGAAAGCAGATGTGTGAGGAGGAGCCATATTAGAGAATAACCAGGATTTCAGTACACTGTAGTATATATAGGCTTCACCTATGTATTTAGTACTATACCCCAGTAAAGTATTTATTCACACACACACACTTATTAGCACATATATATCTCTAGAGACTTGTGTATTTCTATAGAATTTACATGTTTATACGTTTTCATTAAAAACAACCAATTAAACAGTTCCCTGAAATAAGGAAAGTACTCAAGTTGAATGACACATTAATTTTGCCTCTGTTTGTTGTTGTTGTTGCTGTTGTTGTTGTTTTTCAGGAACTGACCAATTTTCAATGTACAGAATCTATCTCTCTCTTTTACCAGCCATTAGATGCCTGTAACTCTTCAGCTACTATAGGGTCTTGTGAGATTCTTTATATCTCCATTGTGTCTCAACTGATGTCATCAGTAACCAGGCTTTCTGCTTCTTAGAAGAGACAGTCACAGAGAAACAACACTCTACCCAAATCTGAATGCAAAATTATCAATTTTCGGGTAATTGCTACATTTTTAAATTTAAGAAACTATGGAATCCATCACAAATTATAAGATAGGCAGTGAAATGCAAATAGGTTATAGCCCCAATCACTTAGTGTAGCTGGATTTCAACTGTCGCCAAAAGGCCCTACATAAACCCACTGAGATTTCAGTTGATACCATAGAAGTATTGTCCTCATAAGTGAGGACCACTCTCTAGGATTAAGTGAAATGCAGCCACAGAAGATGAAGCTAACCTTGAAAGGATAAAGCTTATCTGCTGTAATATGACCTGCTTGACAAATATGAGCCTCTCCCGGCAGAAGGAAAACATCACCAAGATCCCTGACTTTTGGTTCATAACTCAAGCATGAATTGACATATATCAGTGCAAAGATTGAAGATGGGAACACAAGAAGAAAGTGGACTTTTCAAACAACTGTAACTTTAAAATAATATTAATGAATATATTAAGGAAAGTAAGAAGGGTGAAAACTGTAGAAACACTGAACACATGAAAATAATTCAAAATAGTAATGAAAAGTAAGAAGAGAGAAAGTTTCAGAAAACACTGAATATATGAAAAGGTGATAAATTAAAAATTATAGAAATTATAAATTGATGACAAAGGTTCACAAAGGTTAAGCAATGTGCATGACAGAAAATTAGACTCTAAAACATAAATTGTGTTTAAAGGATTTACAAAGCAGATCCAGTCAACAGAAAAATATTAAGATGCAGTTATCTTTTTTCTTAACAGGCAAGATTCATCAAGATAGAAAAGCCTCACACATTTAAAAGAAAAACTCCATCTAGTTAAATTGCATATAAATGGTTAAAAATCAAAGGAAATGTTAGTAAGTTAAGAGCATCCAAAAGTAGTGGGCTGTGATGGAGGGAACACATGACCTCAAAGCTTTTGCCTAATCTAATTGTGTGAGCGTTTAAAAACAGCATGATTAAAAACAACTTAACCATGTATTTGAAATACAGAGAAGGGAAAGACAACAATGTGCCATCTTTGATTTCAATTCCAGAGAAAACATACTGTAAGAGCCAAAATTATGCTTTAAATTTTAAATTATAAAGACTGTGCCTAAAAGACTCGCGAATCAAAAATGCCTCTAACCTGTAAGCTCCTTGTCTGAGGACAGATGCTTCCTGAAACGCTGGAGGCTATTGTTTATGGGAGAAAACAGGCCACGTGTTTGTGTCCCCCTAAACAAGTTTGTTTGGCTCACCAGCACTGGATGTGATTGATCACGTGTGAGTGGGAGGGACTTGGGCAGGAAATATGCCAGGATGTATGTTTGCCTCTGATTAAATTACGCTGGAGGCATGCAGGTACAAAATACATCAGAATATATGCTTGTCCCTGGTTGTACCTAATAGGAAGCACAGTGGTCTCATTTGTTTGCCTTGATAAGCCTCTTGCCATTTTCTGGGAACACTGGAATGGTTCTGGCCAGAGCAGGTCATCCTGTCCAGTATTTAATTTAACAAAGCTTGCTTCAAATTTGGCTCAGGGGACTGGAGAGATAGCTCAGTGGTTAAGAACCCAAGTTCCATTCCCAACAACCACATGGTCACTCGCAACCATTTGTAATGGGATCTGATGCCCTCGTTTGGTGTGCCTGAAGACAGTGACTATGTACTCATGTATATAAAATAAATAAATAGATCTTTAAAAGAAATTTTGACACAAAAATTTGTGGAACTGGTGGTCTTCTTCTACAAATCCTGAGGATTAACACAATTCCAAAGCCACAGATCACAGATGTTTTGGTCTAAGATCTCAGGAGATCTTCCAACTTTTCTATCCTTCCTTTCAATCACAGGGGAAGTTCCTGCAGGACATAAGCTTAGACAAGAGGAATTTCTTCAGGTAGTGTGAAGGCTGTGAAGAAAAACCAATTTTTTTAGGTGTTGGCTGTTGGTACTACAAGCATCTGTGAGAATGTGTATTGCATCCCTAAAGGAATTGGCTTTGTGCAACCTAACAGTGCCTCCTGTAGTCCACCTTCTGGACTATTAGATCAACTGGCAACATACTGGCTCTTGAATGACAACGTAAAACCTTGGACAAAATTTAAGGAGATTTGAGATGTTAATTCTCCTTCCCAAGTGTAGCTGGTTTCTAGTCCTAAACTGACCTGCCACAGAACTGTGAGTGCCTCTGTCTGTTTCTCGTGGTATACAGATATTTCCTGTGTACCATCTGAGGGGTGACTCAGAAACACATTATGTTCATCTGGCCTTTCTCTGGGTATAGTTTGAGTATTTAGGAAGCAAACAATCTTTTCTGTCTCTATTTTATCCCAGAATCCTTAGCTTCCTTCTCTTGGTCCTAATAGGCCTTAACACTACTCTTTGTCTGACCACTTCAGGTCATCTGTATATTAGAGAGAAGGTATCATTTGAGCTTTACGAGCACTTTTGATGTCTTGGATTTTAACCCACCTGACTTACATACATATGTGGGCTTTCTTGGCAGGTTCTGGCATTGTGAAGTGGCCATGAAGAAACTCAGTTTTATAGATACCCCACCAGTCTATGCCTATATCACATGATAATGAAAATGTCCACTTCAGTCTCCTCCCAGGAAGAAACTGCCCTGACTGTCTCAGTTCTCAGAGCATTAGAACAGTGAAGCTGCAGGCAAGAAGCTGCAGTGTTGGCAATTCTTCACAGAATGCCAGAGCGAGTTACTTTCTCTCATCTAACAAGCTACACACAAGGGACTCAGAGACGTGAGATGTTTGCCACATGAGCCAGCCTTCCCTACAAGGCCTTGCCTCTTCCTACTGTTACTGGGTTCCAGCCTGGCTCCCAAGACATGATCTGCTATTTACCAACGTGCATCTTTGAGACTAAAGTGAAAAGAAAATCAATAAGCTGTCTGTGCAACATCTCAGGCTAATGATATTTGTCTCCTGTCCACCCACCTCCTCTTACTACAGGCTCTGTAGAATTGTCTTCACTCCTGCACGTCCACACTACTCTCAGTATGTGGTAAGGAGAGTCACCAAGCTTGCCTCTAATGACTCATGGTGCGTTTCCTCATCCTCCCTATATCTTGCATGCAGAAAGACCCTGACAGCATCATGAATACTCCAGTGAGGCAGAATTTGGAACGCGGTCACACAATGCTTGCATCTTCCAATGTAGCTTTTGGCGAGACATTTTTATACTTCAGAACATCAACTCAAACAGGCAGAGTTAAATGAAAATATATTCAATTTCCCTTCCCGCTAACTAATGTTGTTATACTATGATCAAAGATATCTCAGGGATTTTAATTTGCTTAAGATGTTTCAAAGAGAAATGGATTTCTTATCTAACCTTGAAACTTTCTAAGAGTCAGAGACTGGTTTCGCTAAACTCACTTTTGTCACCTCACTGCCAGAGATCAGATCATACTTGCTGATTTGTGAATGAGCTTGAGTAAATCTTGTCAATTAATTTCTCCAGCTTTATATAATGGAAGACTATTGACTCTTGTTGATATTGGATCAAATATGGGGTGAAGGGCATAACAGGCAAATGAACCTAGTTAAACTTCTATTTTAGTATCTATAAAATGAGGGATTTATTCTACTTTGTGAGATTTCCATAAAGATTGCATGAGATAATGTGTATTAATGACATAGCACAGTGTCTAAGCAAATTATATTTTTAACATAACTTGATGCCCTCCTTGGGCACCAAGGCAATTGACATGGTGCCAATTGAAAGGTTGGTAATTACGTGAACACAAACAATACTCATTTTTCTCTGAGTAGCAAGATTTAAATGCTCCTTCTGTCTTTCAACAACAACCATCATAAATAAGACTGTCAAAACACTGACTTCTAATTTCCCCCAAATATGGTTAAATAGATGGACACTTAATGTTCAGTTCTGTCATTACTGTAAGAGAATTAATTGGGAAGAATTGAAATGCAAACAGTGTTGTTTGGGACAACAGAACAATAAAAGCACCATGGAAGTGTCTGCCTTTTTAGAAGCTCGTGTCTTCAGTGTATCTCTGTTCTATACGGAAGGTGTTGGTGATAGTTTAACATCTTATAGAATCTGTGAAGTCTGCTCATTCCTGTCTCCAATATTTTCTTAAAATATTGTTCTTCCACTGTACTAATATGACCCAGTTTGAGAAAATTGTTTAACATCACGTAAGGATCAAAGATGTCCCAGAGAGATATCCAGCCAGCTGTTTCTGATTTATTTGGTGAAAAGATTACTAATTGTACTTTGAATTATATTGAAAATGTTAATTTAAAGCACACACGCACGCACACACACACACATATAGACATACACACAAAATCTGATGACATTGTCCTATTAAATTTATATATATATATATATATATATATATATATATATATATATATTTAAATCACTCTATATCCTGTGTATGTGTTGGTGTGTGTGTGTGTATGCATGTGCACACGCATTCACATGCACATTATGCATATGTATGGATCCCAGCATGTGAGTAATACCTCTGGGAGTCAGAGTACTCCTTCCACTGTGAACCTAAGGAACCAAAACTCAGGTACTCAGGTTTTCATGGCAAGCGTGTTTACCACCTAAGCCGTCTGTCCAGCCCTGGAGATATATTTTAATGTAAATTTACTGTCTTCTTTATTAGTGTAATGCATGTTTATAGGAATATTGAAATCAGGCTGTACCTGTTCTCCAAAATGTTCAGTATTAAATATAGAAGAAAAACAGTATCAACTACCTTTGGTAAAATATTTAAAGAGATGAGTTCAGAGTACATGAACTTGTTCTATTACCACTTTTTGGCAGACAGGATTTACTCTTTTATTGGGAATTATGAGTTTGTATTTGAAGTCTCTCTCTCTCTCTCTCTCTCTCTCTCTCTCTCTCTCTCTCTCTCTCTCTCTCTGTGTGTGTGTGTGTGTGTGTGTGTGTGTGTGTGTGTGTGAGGAATCCATGCAGTTGGAACTGAGACTCTTCCACAGCTAGGCCAGCAATGTTTAATACCTCTACAGACCACCTGCGTGATTCACACTGACTTTTCTATCAACTTAAGAAAGATGCTTTCTATTCCTTATTTGTTTTGTTTTTCATGTTTAATGCATATGATTTTATCAAATGCCATTTCATCAGTTGTGGAGATGGTCATATGACTTTTCTCATATATTCTCAACATAGCAGATAAAATCGATTTTACTCTAATGCTAAAACAACCCGAAATGCTTGATATAAGTATCAGTCATTGTACATTATTAATTTTACATGGTTTCTGTTTGATTTTCTAATAATATCTTAAAGATATTTTGTTCAAATTCATAAACAAAATAGTGGGTAAATTTTACTCTTTATTATTAACTTGATTATCAGGAAAAATATTCTTATATAAAATATTTGGGAATGTGCATTCCCACATTTTGAGTGGGTGAGTGTAGGGTTCAAGTTATTTTGTCATGAAACATTGATCCTCATCAATTAATAAAGCCATCTTCACCTACAAGGTCTTTTAAAGTAAATAATTAATTTTGTATATTTATTTTATAATGGGCTAGATACAGTTTACTATATCTTGCATTGTTTTTCATGTAAATTAACTTCTTATCTAAACATTTGTTTTGTTCTAAGGTTGATTCTTCCAACAAAATGTATCCTGAATGAGGAAACGTACAGAAAGTTGGATTAAAAAGCACAATAAAGCAATTGTAGAAATAAAACTAGAATTCTCTCATCCAGTGTGTTAGGTCTATTGTGATCAAAATAATACACTTGAATTATTCTAAAATCACTACTCTTGGGGCTGGAGAGATAGTTCATCAATTGAGAGTGATGATGTTCTTGCAGAAGTTCAGAGTTCAGTTCTGAGAACCCACACCAAATGGCTTAGAACTGCCTGTAATTATAGCTTCAGGGGTTATGAGTGTTCTGGTCTTGTCTCCTCAAATTCCTGTATTCACATAAACAGAGAAACGCAGGTACGTAAAACTATAATTTCAAAACAAAAGGTAGATTTATTTCTTTTTATTTCAGGTGTATGGATGTTTTACCTACATGTGTGTCAGTTCATCACATGAGTGACTCGTGCCCATAGAGGCAAAAAGAGTACATAAAAAACTGGATTTATTCATGGTTGTAACCCCTTGTTTGGGTACTGGGAACCAACCTGGGGTCATCTGGAAGAGTAACAAATGTTCTCAGCTGTCAAACCATCTCCCCATTCCCTTAAAATAAATCTTTAAAAATAAAATATTATATTTTTAACATCACTTTCTTGAGAGCCTACAATATGCTCAGTCTTACATAATCTTTTCTGCAGCAGAAAAATGATTGGATAAATGGTCCATGTCTAAATATATAGTATTAAACTAATGTTAGTTTTAAAATGTCTGCTAGAAAATTCTTAAAATATTTTGAGGGGACAATGTGTAGAATAACTTTTGGTCCTCTAATTCCACAGACTAAAGTGACATTAATCGGACATGCTTTATATATGTTCCAATCTGTATAAGATAAACTATGCAACATAGCATTAAGTAAGGATCACCAGGATGCACACCTGGCACAGTCCTGACTCTTCTGCTTGACACTTTTCCTGCTTTAAAGCCTTTATTAGTTCAGAGAAGTGGAGACAAATGTAAATATAGCACTGGTTATTTTTGTATTCAGTACATTGCCTGATTGTCAATACCCAATAAGACTGTTCATTCTATTTCCTTTATGTAACTAAAAGTCTATGTTGTAAACTGTCCTCATATCACAACATGGCAGGTGCACGCTTCTCAGTGACAATGAACAGACAGGGTGTGGTTTGAACTTGTTTGGCTGCTAATCTTCATTGGCGTAGTCAGTATTTTTCCCTTTCACAATATATGCCATTATAGGCTTTTGAATTTGCTGTTATTGTTCACTCTTAATTTTGTTTTACAACAATGTCTCAGGTAGCCCATACTGTCCTGAACTTATTAAGAAGCTGAGAAGGAGTTTAATGTCTTATCTGAAGGACGCCCTCTCCTCATGCCTCCAATTCCAGAGCTCCGGGATTATATCTGTATGCCACCACTCTGTGGATGTGGCACTGAGAATAAAACTTGAGGCTTTCTCAATGCCAGAAAACCACTCTCCCAACTGAGCTGTATCTAGACCTCAGATTTGGGGATTTTAGGCTGACTCTCAAAGATCATCAGATCTATGTTAACTGTTTTCCATGTACCTACACGTACATACAAGAATCCATCTATGATGCTCCATTTTGAAGCATGACAGTTGATTCAATGCTCTAAGAGGAGCTTAAATATAAAATCATGTTTGAGTAATTATTTTAACCCCCAAAGTTATTCTTGACTTGCTCCTGAAAGCGGGGGATGTTCAGAGTGTATTTCTGAGAAGAACTGGGTCTTCCAGCACACACTGTGAATGAGCTCATGGTGTTATAAAGGTCAAGGAAGGTAGTTTAGCCGTGTATCCCTAGTATCTACATTTCCTAAAACAGTTTGAAAATAAAAGGGATAAAGCTAAAGTGAAGTACGAGTATGTTGAATGATAGGCAATAAAGCGATTGACTTGATCTCATGAGAAGTAAAGGTCGTGAGAAATCCAACCAAGAACCTTTTAGTAGTATTCCTCAAAATGAAGCCTCGCCGTGGCAACTGTAGAGCATTTGCCTGTGACTCCAGTTCTGACTTATTGTGTCTTCACATGGTTTTCCTTTCTCTCCATGCTTTACAGGATGATGAGCACTCAGCTGAGACGAAAACATGCATCCGTCACCCCATTATATTTTACTATGTGGACTGGAAGGGACTGGAAGATTTTCGTGGTAGTGATTCGCTTTGCTTCTCTGAACACAGGGGGATCAGTAACATTTCATTTAGGCCTCTTTGTGCAATGGCTTCATTTATCCTTGTTCCTTTGAGTGTGCATGACTTGACCATCGTGGTTCTCCACTGTAGTGGATAAAATTTCAAATTCCATCAGATGTCCATGATCCACAATGAGGCTGATAAGCATTCTTCAGATATAGAAGAAAACTCTCAAAGTGTGGCATAGAATGGAAGCAGGGAAGAAAATCAACCCTTGAAGTGTGGTCTGTCTTTTAGTCTATGTTCTGTCACCATGATCACCCCAGCATTTCCTCAGCTTGACAAAACTTTACACAGCTTTTTATCCCTTTCTGCTCCAACAAAGCTTGCCATATCAAACTCAATTATAATTTCTCCCTGTGCCCTTTTGAGATGCAAATCTTCTCCTAACCTTTTGCTGGTTCTACAATCACTATCTTAGTTATGGAGGTTCTAGTGGGATTCTAGTGTGGCCCAGATCTTCAGATGTGAGCCAACTTTCCCTCACATGATATAGGAAAGGCAGTCCATGTTCACCGGTCTGCAGCTTTTCTGAGTCTACAGAAACAGAGCATTCGTGGATATCATTGTCTGCCATGTGATTATGAATCACAGTGGTAAAGGACAACAGAAGATAAGGATTCATCAAGTTTCTAAGGTTTCAGAGCACTCAGCACAGACTGTCTCCCTTCTTGTGCTCTATTTGAAGGATAGCAGATGTTGACCCCCAACCCCTTAAACTTGTCTCTCTTGAGTCTTATACAGGGCCTTACACAACATTCAAGTTCATAAAGATACAGGAATTGAGTGTAGGTTATGGAAAACAGTTCCACACTATAATGTTTATTCAAAATACAACTTTTAAGCTGCTATTGTAACTGTAAGCAACATATAAGGAGGCTGGATCAGTCCAAAACCACAAGAAAAGTCTCCTCCATCAGTACACATACATACATACATACAGACAGACAGACAGACAGACAGACAGACAGATAGATAGATAGATAGATATACAGATTTATTACAAATATCAGTGAACCCTACATACCAATAGAGCATACATACTTTAGTATAAATTGTATGAATAAAAGGCTAAGGATGTAGTCCCTTGAGTAGACTGCTTGCCTTGTAGCAAAAATACCTAGGTTTGTTCTCTAACATCAAAGAAATCAGATGTGGCAGTGCATACCTGTAATCCAGGCCAAGAGACAATAGAGATAGGGGGTCAGAAATACACTAGCCTTCTGGTCTGGGCCCGAGCACTGAGCAGATCCTGAGTGGCAGCTCTGCACTCAATCTCACAAAACCCAGAGGAAGCAGGGCTCCCAGGAGCTCTAACCTGAGCAATATCTTAGGTAAAAATGAATCACCCATGTTGTCTGCTGTTAGAAGTTCTAATCCTGATGCTAGCCTCTGGACTTATTCTACTCAGACCTTTGATGGGCCATTGACAAGAACATCAAACAACTAGAGACTGACATCACTAATCTGAAGAAATCCCTCGTTTCGCTGTCTGAAGTGATCTCCAAAAATTGCAAAGGACTTTGTTGGACTTGATCTACTCTTTTACAATAGAAGAGACTGTGTACAGCTCTTGACTGTGTTCAGCCCTTAAAGAAGAATGTTGCCTTTACATAGACAAGACAGAGATGGTTAAAGAGAGCATGAAAAAGGTCAGAGAAGTCTCTGAGAAAAGACAGAGAGAAAAAGAGAAAGATGAGTGCTGGTACAAGAATTGGTTTTCAGCCTCTCCAGGGTTGTCAACCCTACTTCCTCCCATCTTGGGAGCATTAATTGGGTTATTTTTGCTTATTTCTTTTGGTCCCTGGGCCCTAAATAGGCTGACTAACTTTGTGAAACAACAGATAGATAATTTGGTAGCAAAACCTATTCAGATACATTATGATATGTTAGCTATGGAGGACCACGAGACTCAAGATGAGGTTGTTACTCTACCCAGGGCATTCCCAAAACCCATCTCCACCTAACCTAAAAGAGGGGACTTCTGCCCCTAGACCAAGCAGAGAGGGGCCACCCAGAACCCCCTCTGACTGGCGATCTGAATTCTTGCTTAGGCTGCGAGGTTAAGCACTGCAGGGGAATATAAAAAGTTAAAAATACCTCTCTGGGTTCCCCGAGGGACAAGCCTGACTGCATAGGGGTTGATGTCAAAAGTATCCCCTTTCCAGGAAAAAGACACCGGGGTGGGTATGACACTCATGCCTCACTGGACAACGACAGGAAGACCGGAACCATTGCAAGGTCCCCTTCATTTACTGAAGGTCAGGCCTCTATCCCGCTTTCACAAGATTAGAGTCGCGACAGCCCTTCTATACTTAGAGAAGTCAGGGGCAGCCCTGCTTATACACTGAAGGCCTAAAATCAGCCTTAGGCCTAAAATCAGCAATAGGCCTGACATACATGCATGCTAACACAAAGTCTTGGGTCTCTGTGGAAAAACCCTGAAACAGATGGCTATAAGCTATTGTAAACAGGCAGCTTTTGTGGAAATTCACCACCTTGAGTAGTCATAACCTTGTAAATAGGTAAACTTAGTGGATAGTACCAACTTAGATAAGGACAAGTGAATCATAGGCAGAGTCATATTGACTTGTCCCCTGAACCTTCACCCATCCGATACCATCTGAAAGATATCTGTACTTCCCCTGAACACCTAGGCTCTGGTGTCATCCCCTTCCCCACATCTTGCCTTTTTGTGTTTATAGCCCCTTTGTGAATAAGTAAAAATTGTGATTTGATTTAAAAAAAAAAAAACACTACATTCCCTTAAAAATGTAGTTGTACTTTATCAAAAAAAAGTTATCAAAGTCCAAACTCATCTGAAGTTATAAACCTAAGTGTTTACTAAGCCTGATGTTCTGCTAAAGGTTGATTCGGAATTTTTTGTCATTTGATTTTTTTTTTTTGGAATAATAGCTAGTTGTGTGATGTTTGTTATGAATTAAGTGTGGAATGTCTCCCAATAAATTCTCATGTTTAATACTTTTTAATGAAAGAAAGAAAGAAATACAATACTAGACTTAGATACATCTCTGAGCTACATTAGATTTCACTTCTGCACTACAAATAAATAAATAAATAAATAAATAAATAAATAAATAAATAATAAAAAAAGGGAGGAGGAGGAGGGAGGACTTTATGCTGTCTTTCGGTCTTCTTTAGAAATTTGTCTATGACAGTGATTTTGCTTTTCGAACTCCCAAAAGTATTAAACTCTTTCTTTCTCTCTCTTTCTTTCTCTTCCCTCCATCCCTCCCTCTCCCCCCCCCCCATGCTGCTACCGCCACCTTCTCCATCATTTTCTTCCCATTCTTTTCAACAACTTCCACAAAAGACTGACTAGTATGTCTTCCGTAAGGCTTCATATATACTGGTAACATTTGAAAAGCTCATGTAAGCACGTAAGCCACATACACAACTATTTATTTGATTACATTTATACAGAATATACAAAATATACATATGCGTGCATTATGTGGAGATGTAGAAATGCAGCAATTTAGTTATTATAAGTAAGACCCTTACTACAGTTGGAGGCAAGTGATTTCCTTCTTCAGGATGTGCTTTCCTTTTCTTATTTATCAATTTCTGACTTAAATCCGTAAGTGAAATTGAAACTGCTTATGCTACAAAAGGCACTATAACAAAATGATGTCTCTACTTTCCAGACTCATTTTCAAATGTGATCTTCAATTGTTTTAGTGAGAGATCGTCTCATGTCTTATTACTTTCCTTTAGCTTGAGCAAACAATGAGTTATGCTTCAAAGATAATTTGAAGATGCTGTTCCATTCAGTAGTAGCAACTTTTCATGTACCTAGATAGCAATTACCCACAAAGAGAAATTATAGTCACATGAGAAACCAACTGGCTTTAGCAGTCTGTCTACACCCACACATACACACACACACACACACACACACACATATATATATACATGCACAAACACATATACCCATATACACACATATATATACATACACACACATACACACACACACACACACATATATATATATATATATATATATATATATATATATATATATATATATGGGATGGACTCTGAAATGCAAATATAGAGTTACTAAAAGTCACCACTACATTTTCCCATGTCAGATTAATTCATCTTTTATAAGTGGAATTATTTCTCTTAAAATAGACAGCATACAGATAGCATGGCCTTCTGAAGCTGAGGAATTACCTTCCTGTAACTGCAGTTATCATCTGCAGTGTCTGAGAGATGTGCCCTTGAGATGGTCTTTCAAAATGGGGGTGTGTCCTCATTATTAATAAATTTTAGAAAATTTGCATACTTGGTCCCTTCCTGTCAGAAATAGAGATAACATCTGAGTTAAAGATTTTGTAATCTCTTCCTTTTCATTATAAAATATCTTCTCAAATGCTGCCAACTAGGGAGATTTTTGTTCTTCCTGGACAAGCTTTGTCTTAGTGTATGAAGGCCGGGGAGTAAATGGGCAGAGTATTCAAGGTCCTTTAGAGTCGGGATGTATTATTTTGCTACTTAATCCTGGTACTTGTCGTCTTCTATTAACCCTCAGGAACACAGACATTTTCCTTAAATGGAAAACAGTTGTTTATCCAGGCTGAAGCAGGTCTTGCAATTATAAATCTAATTACTATGGGGGGAAAAGAAAATAATGAATAAAAACTCCAAATGAAATTTGTAACAGCTTCTTGTCAGTCAGCATTTGGGCTGCCGTAAGCACTAACAGATGCTCATGGCATTATGTTCTTGAAGTAAAACTTCTCCTGGAATGAGACCCACCTAACTCAAAATAATTGTGATATTTAAGCATCATAACTGGATGACTTTAATCAAGTAAACAAAGATACTTTTATAATTTAAAAGTACAGTGATGAAACCTACATGTTTGCTGGCTTATAAATTAGTAATATTTTTTTTTCAAGGCTGGAGTATTATGGATGAAAACAATACCTACTTCTATCAGTTCTTTGGTGATTTGATGGTTTTATGAGAAAATTATTGTCTGGTTCAATTTAAGCAACTTGTCTCCTCTGAGGATAATCTGGCTCTGAGTTCATAAACATTCACTCTATCTTATAATAATTCTAAGGGATATGACTCACAGTCTAAGCAGGTCTTAAAGTGGCATCTACTACTTTTGAATGCTTTGTAAATAGATTTTATTTTATAGTAAACATATTCATGTACTACAAACTCAACTGAGACTTCAGAAATTTAAGTAATTTTGAAAACTACATATTAGTGTTGTGAATTTCCTGGTTAGAATAAGGCTCATCCCCAAATCCTTTACACCCTTATCCTTTGCTATTAGAAATAAGAGAAACGAGCAGAAAAACAACACAGAGGGAATGAGTACATAAATTCCATTTGCTTACTTATACATGTGGGACCTGTGGTCCACTTTAGATCTTGATATCCATCTCTCCTTCTACAAGCATTTCTCCTCTACATGCTTTTCACCTCTATACACATGTACAAATATTATGTCAAAGAAAAAGGAAAATAATTAACATTTTTTAAAGAATGGCTTTCTATTCTCTCTTCATGAGTTGTCTCAACAATATTTTATTCATTTATTTCCTCTTATGTTTCATTTAACAACTAGTTACTAATATAAAACTGTGTGGCATATGCCTTTCCCCTGCTATGCACATATCCAAGGAAAGTGACCACATAGGACCACAAGAGATGTGTAAATTATAATCACAACAGCTTTAGTCAGGAGAAAATGGTCACATTCAGAATGATGTGGTTGTAGAGAACAGTTAGGTTCATGTCGACTGTGTTATCAGCATTTAAATATACATATTTCTATTAAGAAATGAACACCATGATAGAGATGTTGAACAAAAAGTATGTAGTCACCATATTTTCTTTCTAGAGGCATCCAGGATATGCCGCAAGCATGAAGTCAACACAGGAGTTTTCCTCTCTTGATTTTGTCAAGCATTTTCCTGAGGAAGTGTGTACAAAGGAACAACTATAGGAAATTAAAATGTATAGATCATTAATTACTTAAATCCATACATATTTCCAGTTTTTCCATTCCTTTTGTCACTAAAACACACTCACAGCTAGACATTGCTCTACTTCTTGCCAGCAATATTGCTTTCACTTATTCTTTAACTTTGTGTACAGTCACATGACATTCATTTTTTGCTTATTTTTGTATCGGAGTCATAGATGTTCTATCACTGGTGAGCTTTCGTTTTAATTGCTGAAGAGCAGGCAAGTTCATGTCCATATGGAAAGCTGGTTTTTACTCATGACAGGAAGCATTTAGGCTGGTGTGCATTGTGGTTTTGGAGTCAGTGTCATGAAGTGTTTTCTTCTTCAATGTGTTCTTTCAGGAGATAGGAAGCACTTATGTTTTAGGAGCAAATCTCTGCTGTAAGCATTACAAAAATAATCTATTAATATTTATTCATAAACATTCTAGATAATTTTAGTCAAAACATCACGGGGCTACACTCCACACTATTCCACACAATATAACACACAAAAACTCCAGATACCTCTGTTTTTCCAAAGTCAGTTTGTTTTAAACCTTTTAATCCTTGTTGAGTAGCTAAGAAAAGAAACTTTTTTTTCACCACATCTAGATCCTAGCTGTATCAGCAGGAAAAAATGTCACTTGTCTACTTTGGAGATCTTCATGTCTTCTAAATACATAGAGCACACTGTTGTTGGCACCAACTAGTTATATGTATTATTTAACGCAATTTGTAGAAAATTCCCAAAACAAAGATACCATGTCCCTATTGCACTGCAAAATACTGCAAAGCTTAAGTTGAGCAAAGCACATCCTCCTATCAAAGAAATTAATTTTCTCTTACTAAGTGCATATTATAAACATAAAAATTAAAATAAAACATTATAAGAATCTTAATAGCACTGTACAGTTTTATATGCATGAAAATGATATTTGTCAAAAAAACATTATTATTAATGGATTTTTATGAACACCTTTATGTGGGGAAATCTAAAGGAATATATATATCAAGGATGGAGATTAAAGGAAGAATGTATCAGAGAGATTTTGGGAGAGTGGAAAGAAGGCCTCTTCATCAAAGGAGAAAAGCGTGGGCTTAGGACCTGGAACTTCAATACACACATTTCCCTATCATAATCAGCCAACAGCCATTTGACTATTTGAGTACAAAGTGTAGGCCCATGAGATGACTCCGTTGGTAAATGTGCCTACTGACAAGCCTGAAAATCTAAGTTTCATACCTTGGACCAACATGGTAGAAAGCTGAGCCCTGTAAGTGTCCTCTGACCTTCATGTACGTGCCACATACGTACATTCATAAACATATGCATGCAAATAAGTAAAATGTAAAGAGAAAACATAGGAAAATTTCAGCGTTCTTTATGCACAAACTTTCTACCTTACTAGGTGGTCAAGCTCTGAACATTGGACATCCTAAATGAAATAATGTCTAATAAATTGACTCTGAACTAGGTACCCAGAGGAAGCTATTGGTACTATTCTCAATTATAAGCTATGGAAATTTAAGAAAAAATATTTCTGAACTGACAATTCATAAAAGTTATAAACATAGCAATAACATACCAAATAATAAAATGAAGTTAAATAGAATTAATGAACTAATTGATTAATTTAAATGGCCTTAATTCAAGCCAGATTTTATCCTAATTTAATGTACTTCCTCATTTTTCTGGAAGCTGTAATAGCTAGCATATACAATTTTTCTTTGGTCAGCAATTGATGTTTTTAAGCATATAAGGTATAAAGGAAAAACCAGCCTCTATATTGTTATGTGGTAATCTAAAATAAGATAGTGAAGGTTGGACAATTTATAATTGTGTTCAATCCTTTACTATATGGCTCAATTTGGATTATTGTAAGTATACATGTAAGTAATATTTGAGAAGAAACTTATTCAGTTGCTGAGTTCTTTTGTTTCTTTTCTCAGAATGATGAGAGATTTAATCTTTTCTAGTGCTAATAGTTCCATTCCAGTTGTTAGAGCCATGTAGACATTTTAAGTTGATGACACTTTCTACCATATTTTTAAAGAAAGAATGTAGTTGAAAACAGGGACTACCAGACAAATTTTATAAAAAGGGTGCACATGGAGGTGACTGCAAGGATGCAACAAAGCCCACAGACACTAGAAGTTAACAAAAATCCCAGTGACAAAAGCAGGTTTCTTCTGGAGATGGTCATTGGCCAATAAGGTCCAATAAATATTATATGTAATTGCCATTGCTCCTGGTTAAGGCCCCTTCCTTAAAACATCACACACTAGTCAGCTTCATCTCCCCTGGCTAGAGTTCATGGCATTTGAACATTCATGTTTTGTAGACTGTTAGAGGAGAAAAGCAACCATCAATCACACCAAGCTATGGGTAACTCTAGCAAGGACTGGCCTGTAGAGATATGCCCGCTAGTGCAATAATGATACCGTATCAAGGGAGTACACTTTGTGATTCTTTTGTTGTCCGGTACCACAAAATGAAAACAATGTCTCATTAAGGTGGCATGAATCTCTCTCTCTAGATAGGTCATGGACCCTAAAGAAGAAGGTTCTACCATTATTCTTTTAAATAGACATCATAGTAAAATAACTTCTAATGATTTAAATGTTATAGTCATAATTGAATGAGAAGTTTATTCTTGCAGCAGATAATGACTTACAGAAAGACCCATGTAGAGAAAATATCTTGTATCTTTATGGATGTGGCATCTGCCAGAAATACATGTAATGGCCTATATCTTAGGCAAAAAATAAGAGATCTGGGCGGGGGGTGGGGGGGAGGAGGGTGAGCAGAAAGATTTCTGAAAGAGTGCCAGGCAGATTTGCCCGGGATGATTATCTGAGACAGATTCATGGTGCCTGAGCACAGGTAACAAGCTGGATGGTAGAATGTAGATTAGAAAAAATGGGTTATTTTAAGTCGTGATCTAGTCATAGAAGAGCCTAGCTATATGGCCAAAATATTTGTAAATATATTTTGAGTCTGAGTCTTATTTCTGGGAGCTTGGGGCAGGGAAGAAGAACAACCTAACTTCAACAGATCCAGAGTTGGCCAAGGAGCAAAGAATGAAAAAAACTCATAGTCCTAAATGAAAAGAATATGCGCCGGGCGGTGGTGGCGCACGCCTTTAATCCCAGCACTCGGGAGGCAGAGGCAGGCGGATTTCTGAGTTCGAGGCCAGCCTGGTCTACAGAGTGAGTTCCAGGACAGCCCGGGCTATACAGAGAAACCCTGTCTCGAAAAACCAAAAAAAAAAAAAAAAAAAAAAATATGCTACACATCTCCTCTAAATGCTGTGGTTTTACTGGGATAAAAGGAAGTGGGAAAAGTGTAAGAGCTAGAAGCAGCAATGACTACAAGGAAACAATGTCTTCCAGACATAGCATATCGCCTAACATATAAACTAATATAGACTTTATGAGAGAATGCAAATGTTGGTAGAAATCCAACCAAATTGAGTGACAACATGGAGGTGAATGTTGGCCACAAAATCCCATTCCTACTTATGAAGGTACTGGCAGTTATTATTTGCTGGAATAAGAAGGAAAAAGTTTTCTCTAAGAGTATAGACCCTGACAAGTTAACAAGGCTCCAGTGAAAGACCACATATCTAAAAATATTTGGCAATCACTAACTTGTCTTGATGTGCTTTTAAAAAGGGGGATGGGATAACCAAAATAGAGTTCCACAACCTAGAACTGACCTTAATACTTGCGTGTAATTAAAATGGTATAAAAGCCAAAGTGAGGAGGGAGATGGGATAGGGGGTTTCAAGGGAGTGGAAATGGGGAAAAAGGATGACATCGGAAATGTGAATAAATAAAATATCCAGTAAAAAATGGAGTGATGGGGACACAAATTTGGGTGGGAAGGGAAGTGTAGTAGCCATGGGAAGGAAGGAAAAGGCAGATGAATATAATCAAAACATTGTAGAAGACATTCAAAGAACTGATTAGTTTTTAAAGGGAGTAGAAGATGAGGAAGTTTGATGGTAGTGTCAGAAATACTACATGTCTCCAGTCAGTGTCCAGTCCAGTCAGATGCAGGTTTCTATGCCTTAAAATGTAAGTGGAAGCAATTCTTCCAGTATCTGACTTGTGGCACAATGACAATGGACACATTCTATAAATAACCCCATGAAGGAAGATGTTACTATCACTGAGGAAAATGATTACATCCCATGTCCTTGCTTGTTTTTCATTGTTTGTGTGCATGAAGATAACAATAAATATCTCTTCTCCTTTCTATTTAAGATTTAGTGCATCCCAATGGGAAGATTGAACTGAATTTCTAACTTACTGTTATTCTGACAAAGAAATAAAATGCAGAAACATTAGATTGGCAAGTTTCAGTTTGTTGTTGGATCCTTTTAGTCTGGTTAAACTCCTAGGAAGACGTTGTACTTTAGGACTCATTAACCATTGTGCCAAGGATGTATTTTGGCATATAACTAAGTCACCACTGTGCATGAAATGGTCAGGTCTCTCTAGAGACCTTTTTCTCAACTTTTGGATGATATAATAATGAATCTGTAAAGATTCACCTACTCTACTGTGACTGAATATAAATGATATCCTGAGAAACAAATACATCCAAGGATCTAGACAAGAAGGGGAATAGATGAATAGATCCTCTGGTGGTGGTGGTGGTGGTGGTGGTGGTGGTGGTGGTGGTGGTGGTGGTAGTGTGTGTGTGTGTGTTGGTGTGTGTGTGTGTGTGGTTTAGTCTTCCATCAAGCAAGCATGTAAAGTTTATTATAAGTATAAAGTAATGTGTCACGAATGATGGCTGGAGCATAAGTGGCTGTAAGACATTCAAATGAGACATTTGTCAATAGTAAAATTGACTACCGTCTTTTGTTTCAGCACATCCAGTTCACCTTCTGGTCTTAAGTAATATTGTTCTGGAACAGAGTCAATGACAAAGTGTAGTTATGACACGGGATGCCTACAGTCATCAAGACCACAAATACTATCTGATGCTGTACCAAAAAACTCCAACATTATTCTAGTGAGATTCATGCACAGTGATTTTTCTCTCTTAGGTTTTCTATAAAATGAAGTAATAATAGGAAATAAACTATCAGAAACTCTATTTTTCATGAATTTCTAAGGAAATAAAGGAATGATTGAGAATGAATACACTAACCCAATAATAAATATACTGCTTAGACAGAAAAACTGATAATGGGCATTACTGGTTTCATTGTCAGTAAAATGTTGATATGGTAATTACACACACCCTTGTAAGTTATTCTAAATTACCTATGATCTAGATAGTGCAACTACATCCATTTTAGAAATGAATATACTTACATTTACTTGTGTTCTCTAACTTTCTTTAAAAAGGTAAATCCCTAACTCTGCATTAGCCAAAAACAGATGATCTTTTTTATCGTTAAAATATTTATTTATTTATTTACACTCCAGATTTTATTCCTCCCTCCCCAGTCCACTCTCTGACTGTTCCACATGTCATACCTCCTCCCTACCCCCTGTCTCCATGATGATGTCCCTATCCCTCACTTCCCACCCAACCAGACCTCTAAACTCCCTGGGGCCTCCAGTCTCTTGAGGGTTAGGTGCATCATCTCTGATTGAACACAGATCCGGCAGTCCTCTGCTGTATATGTGTTGGGGGCCTCGTATCAGCTGGTGTATGCTGCCTTTTTAGTGGCCCAGTGTTTAAGAGATCTCGGGGTCCAGATTAATTGAGACTGCTTGTTCTCCTACAGAATCGCCTCCTCCATAGTTTCTTTCAGCCTTTCCCTAATTCAACCACAGAGGTCAGCAGCTTCTTTGGAATGGTTGGGTGCAAATATCTGCATCTGACTCTTTCAGCTGCTTGTTGGATCTTCTGGAGGACAGTCATGATAGGTCCCTTTTTGCGAGCAGCCTCAATAGCAGTGTCAGGTCTTAGGACTTCCCCTTGAGCTTAATCCCACTTTGGGCCTGTCTCAGGACCTTCTTTTCCCTCGGCTCCTCTCCATTTTCATCCCTGCAGTTCTTTCAGACAGGAACAATCATAGGTCAGAGTTTTGACTGTAAGATGGCAACCCCATTCCTCACTTGATGCTTTGTCTTTCTACTGGAGGTCGGCTCTACAAGTTCCCTCTTCCCAATGTAGGACACTTCATCTAAGATCCTTCCCTTTGAGTCCTGAGAGTATCTCTCACTTCCCAGGTCTCTGGTACACTCTCGGTGGGGGTGGGGGGGTTGTCCCCTCAACCTCCTACCTCGAGAGGTTGCCTGTTTCTATTCTTTCTGCTGGCCCGCAGGGCTTCAGTCCTTTTCCCCCACCTAATACCAGATCATGTTACCCCTCTCCCCTCGCATCCCCTTTCCCTCCCAGGTCCCTCCCTCTCTCCCTACTTGTGATAGCTTTTTTCTCCCTCCCAAATAGGACAGAAGCATCCTCACTTGGGCCCCTCAGCTTGTTGACATTTTTGACTTCTGTGACCTGTATCTTGGGTATTCTGTACTTTTTTATTGGCTAATATCCACCTATTCGTGAGTACATACCATGTGTGTCCTTTTGGGTCTGAGTTATCTCACTCAGGATGAAATTTTTTAGTTCCATCAATTTGCCTGCAAAACTCAGGATGTCCTCATTCTTAATAGCTGACTAGTATTCCATTGTGTAAATGAATCACATTTTCTGTATCCATTCTTCTGTTGTGGGACATCTGGAGTATTTCCAGATTCTGGCTATCACAGATAAAGCCACTGTGAACATACTGGAACACATGTCCCTGTGGCATGGTGGGGCATCTTTTGGGTATATTCCTAATAATGATATAACTGGGTCTTCAGGTAGTTCTATTTCCAATTTTCTGAGTAACCTCCAGATTTATTTCCAGAGTGGTTGTACCAGTTTGCAATACCACCAGCAATGGAGGAGTGTTCCTCTTTCTCCACATCCTTGACAACATATGTTGTCACCTGGGGTTTTGCTCTTAGCCATTTTGATTGGTGTAAAGTGGAATCTCAGAGTCATTTTTATTTGCATTTCTCTGATCACTAAGGACTTTGAACATTTCTTGAGTTGCTTGTTAGCCATTCAAGATTCCCCTCTTGTGAATTCTAAGTTTAGTTCTATACCCCATTTTTTGACTGGGTTGTTTAAGGTTGGGTTGGTTTTTTTGTTTGTTTGTTTGTTTTTTGGTTTTTTTTTTGTTTTTTTTTGGTGATTAGCGTCTTGAGTTCCTTATATATTTTGCATATTAGCCCTCTATTGGAAGCAGGGTTAGTGAAGTTTTTCCCAATCTGTAGGTTGCCAATTTGCCTTATTGACTATGTCCTTTGCCTTACAGAAGTTTTCCAGTTTCATGAGGTTTGTCAATTCTCGATCTTAGAGCATGAGCCCTCAGACCCAGTTGAAAGATTCTAACTACAAAGAGAAGGCACAGAAGGAAGTGCATCCCATGGAGTGACATTTAGTAACTTCAAATTCATTTAATTGCACTTAATGAAAATTTGCTTAAATTTTCACCTACTCAAGGACCTATGTTAAATGATGATACATATAAAAACTTAAGAAAGAAATACATCTTTAGGGAGTATATCATTGGTATACTTACTCTCCTATAAAAAGTAAATATTTCATAACTAGTAATGTTTTACTGCTTCCTCCATCTGTTTTTCCTTCACAAGTTTCTTTTATCTTAGAGATGATAAAGTCCTTTCTATATACATGCAATTATATGAGAGCAATAACACTTTCTGATGACATCTAAAGAATATTATTAGCATGGCTATTATGACATTGGTGGGTATGGAAGAAAGATACAGTACTAGAAGAAAACATGTGGTTCTAGGTTGAAGAAGGCATCTGGAGATCTATGGAATAGACAAGTGAGATATAAGAAAATGCCAAGACATGGACTGGGTGGTCTTCAGCAGCCAGCTCAATAACTAGCTCTTGTAATCCAGATCAGGTTGGATGAGTGACTTGGAGTAGAGTGAGTGAGTGCTATGGCAGCCTCAAATGTTTCAATACTTGCTTAGTATGTTTGGCAAGCTAAAGATTCACAAGACTATGTCATTCTGACTCCATGAAACATACTCTGATGTAGATCAGGGCACCAACACATGAAAGGTGACATGATGCCACCTCCATTGGGGACATTGTTAGAGCAGATTCGGGAGACCCTCAGTCGAGTCACTGAGTACTCATCTTGCCATCAAGCTAGCCTGTTTGGCTAGGAGGTCTTTCCTCCTCTTTGGTTGATTTAAGACTATTATAGATGTGCCTCAATGGTCTTTCCCACATCTGTATGTTCCTCACTCACCTCAGTAATGATGAAATAATCCCTGGGCATGGCACTCACCCAAGCTTTGTGCTTAGAGAATTTCAACAGTGACAGGGAAAACCCTTTCTTTTTCTGTTATGCTGCCAGGCTTCATTTGCACTGATGTCTGCCTCCAGTATTTTGAGTCTCATCTCAAGACATCAATCTGAAAATAAAGGCTTTGAATGCGCCAAGGGCTTTTTTGAAATTAATAAAAAGAAAGGTGGGGGGGAGAAGCATCTTAGTTAGAAATGGATACGGCACTGAAACCATCAGAAAAAATGAAGAATGGCAGTTTAATTTTGCTAAATACTATAAGAGAAGAGATGTCAGCTGGGATGACTGGTAGTCCTGCCCTAAGCCTGTAATAGAGTGTACTGGAGAATATTATCATCATTTCCTTTAAAAGTATTTCCAAAAATGTACATGAAAAGAGCTGAGAGTAACCCTTCTATGTGGGGACTAAAGGTCATGCTTCATCTCTTCTTCCAAGGTTTCTCATAGAAGCTGAAGTGGGCTTATTTACTTCAAATTCATAATTCCAAAATGCTTTTTATGCTTATCTCACTTGATGTGAAGACCTCTATGCATCCTCAGCATTTATGGTCTTTGGGAATGATGTCTCTGCAGTGACAGCTACATTTACCTGGCTCAAGTCTTCTCCACTCAGATGCTTCTCAATTTAGAATCTGTCAAACATATCAGGTGCACGAGGGTTGGCATTATTAGAATAGGCAGAAACATGGACTGTGTTCTTAACTTTACTTGGACACAGGGACTGTCACCTTAAAACTAATTGCAAAGGGCAAGTCAACTAAACTGACTGAGCAGGTCCTGCATCCCAGATAGAAAACTCACTTCCTGGGGGTGGGAGGTCAGGTTAAAATTAGAAACTATACACAATTCAGTCTGCATGCAAGTATATCAGAGAAACAAAAGACAAAGTGTTGAGGTAAGAATAATGCACTTTTTGGAAAAAATAGTTTAAAATAATGACTCACCTCAGGAGGGAACCCAGGAAACAGACTCTGTGGGGTATCATGAACAGGAGTCTAAAGTTTCATAGTGCAAGGAAGAAGGAAAGGAAACAACACAGTCAGAAGAAATATGCTTTGAAGACAGTCAAAATCAAAAGCTCAGGAGATTTCTCTGGGACCCTGAGACTGTAATGACTCTATAGAGATCTTCCAAACTCAGATGAGGAGCAAAGTCTTTTTACACTTTACCACACTTACCACACTTTCTACACTTACCACAAGGGATAGAAAGTTTTTTGGACAAGATGTTTCTAAGCAAGCACAAGATCCAGAGGATACTTGGTAGAAAAATCTTGCTTCCCAAACCATTCACAGCTGTAAGAATGAGGGGTTGGGTCCTACAATGGGAGGAACAAATGTTTCAGTGAAGCAGATATCAACTTTGCCCACTTATTGTCCCACAGATTCACTTGCATATAAGTTCCAGAAGCTACTCTTAAAAAGATTATAGGATTTTTTTGTGTTGTTGTTGTTAAAGTGCATCAAAAGGAAAACTACAATGTGTTCAGTTTGTATCTACCACACATACCAACTGCCTAAGAACTGGCTTAAATTTCAAGCTCCTTTATCAGATTATCATGGAGAACTCATCATGGAGCCACAAGAAGGACGTGTAACAGACATTGGTGAGATGACCATGGATGATCTGAAATATGACACACTTACTCATGCATATTATTTAACATTTAATAGAGGTATCCCTGTTCAGGCCCAATCCTATATAATCCATTTCATCTCATAATGCACTACTGATAAGTTGTGTTGCTTGATTGTTGGTAAATCTAACTTCACTTAGTTCACGATGAAGATTTCTGCCTAAAAGACTTGAAGATCCAATAAAATAAAACTTTTCTCCATAAGATCTCAGTATTCTTCTTATGGTTAGTTTTGAAAGTTTATTACATCACTGTGGATTAGCTGGTGAGTCCTCTCCCTTGAGTGGCCATATTTCTTCATGTATGTTTCCCTGCCATGTTATTTCTGATGCCTAGAGTTGTTTGCATCAGAGTCCAGGATGTTTACAGAACCCTTTCCTAATGCCATTAATGTAACAGAATTCTTGTGTCCATACAGTCCTTCTAAGTATAGATCATCCAAAAGAGCTCAAACAGGCATCCTGCTTCTTCATGACAGTCATTGTGACATTGAGTATGTCCTTCATTTTGGAGGTGATACTCTGACATGGCTCATTGAATTCACTTATACAGTAATTTCTTGAATATTCATGGATTTTCTTTTCTCCTTGACTCTAAAGTTCATGTTTTTCTCTAACTCCTCTAGGGAACTTGTCACTTCTCTTTTATTGGGTCTGATTAGCATGAAGTCATGAAAAAGGTCATCACTGAACTGTTCTCTTGGACACCCAGAGGTCAAGTCTCTTTAGACTATATGACTGTAGAAGGCAGGGGAGCTTAGTGGCCTCAGAGCCTCTCGGGACGTCATAACTGCTATTTTCTCATACATTTCTTCTCACACTCATCAGCAGATGCTTGTTCAAGTATTCCCATGAAAAAAAATCCTCATTGATGGACCTTAATGTTGTATGGTGTAGGGAAACCCTGGAGTCTACCGTGTCCAGACCCCTCCTTTTAGCTTGGTTTAAAATGAAGGACTTTCTCTATCAGCAGGGTTTGTCCTTCTCACCTTCTCTGGTGACCCCAACCCCCCACACACACATACCTGAGGAAGGTCATGTAGCCCTTGACAAACCTACAAGTTCAACTCTCCCCTGCTCCCCATAAGAAGCTACCCAGCAAGTACCTGGTATTACTAGAATGCCTGTCCAAACAAATGAGGCATTCACAGTAGTTTAAACTCCAGTCAATGATTTCATTCACCCTGAAAACTCCTTACCACTCTCTTTACCACTCATAAATAGCTCTTGTCTACCCCAATAAAGGTATGCACACAGTAAGATAATCTAAAAGAGGTATTTCATTAAAAGCCTTAGGGAAGCAGAAGCCTCCCTTCACACCCATTCCAGACTCTGCTTCATCTCTCCAGCCTGGTGTGCAAATATGTTTGAATACCCCAGGAAGGAGGAAACAAAGAACTCAGAACCACAGCTGAACTCCAACATGCAAACTACAGTTTGGTATATAATTCTAACAAGCCCATGTCTTTAAATATTCTTTTATTCACGTGGCTTCTCAAAAAAAAATGCTTGACATTACTTTCTCAGTCACTTAAGTGTCATTATTTTCTCTACTTTTGGTAGAATATTCCATATCAGTAGAGTTTGCAAAACCCAACTCTTCTTTCCTCCCCTTGTTCGGCATCTCAATGCAGTTCCATATGTAGTCTTTAAACTTCTGAGTATATTTGTTTATTAGGGTTTTCAACTCAGAACATTGTAATGACTGTTCTTGATTGTCATTTTGAGAGGACTTGTAATCAGGTAGGACACATGTCTCTGGGCATGTCTGTGACTATGTGTGAGAATGGAAGACATGCCATGACTTGAGTGTCAGCTTCACATAGACTGAGACCTGAAAACAAAGGAAAGAGAAGGAAGGTAGGTACCCATCAGCACATATCTTCCTCTGCTTCCCAAATGCAGGTGAAATATGACAAGCATGCTGCTATCATTTCTTTGCTGTGATGGACTGGACTCTCCAGCTGTGAGAAAAAGCAAAATAAATCCTTCTTTGCTTGTTTTTGTCAGACGATTGTCCCAGCAATGAGAAAACTAAAACAATCAGATTTTTCAAATATGGAGACAAAGCTTGGGACAGAAACTGAATGAGGGGCCATCCTGATACTGCTCTACCTGGGCATCCATCCCTTGTGCAGTCACTAAAGGTAGATGGTGATATGGATGCCAGGAAGTGCATGCTGACAGGAGCCTGATATAGCTGTCTCCTTAGAGGCCTGGCAGAGCCTGAAATATACAAAGGCGGATGCTCACAGCTAACCATTGAACTGATTATGGGGTTCCCAATGTAGAAGTGAGAAGGAAGACTGAAGGAGCTGAAAGGGTTTGGGGCCAGATGAAGAGAGCAACAATACCAACCAACCAGAACTCCCAGGGTCTAAACAACCAGCCTGGGAGCACATGGGGAGGGGCCCATGGCCCCAGCTGTATACTTAGGGGAGGATGACAATGTCAGGCATAGGTGGGTAAGGAAGTCCTTGGTCCAGTGAAGTCTGGATGCCTCAGTGTGGGGGAAATTGTGGGTGGGAGGTGAGAGCAGAAGGTTGGGTGGAGGCACATCCTCATAGCAGCAGGAGGAAGGGGGATCGGATAGGGGGTTCCTGGGTGGTGGTGGTGGTGGGGAAATGGGGAAAGGGGATTACATCTGAAGTGTAAATAAAATATCCAATAAAAAAAGAAAAAAGAAAAGAAAATATACAGAATCCTCATTAAAAAAAAATCACAGTGTTTTCAGTGTGAGTTGTTAAGCTAGCTAGTGACCAATAGAGAGAAAGCAGAAGAGTGGGGAACAATCAGGAAGCATACCACTTAGAATTGTAAATATGTCTATATTTTTTAAAGATTTATTATTTTATGTATATGTGTACACTATAGCTATCTTCAGACACACCAGAAGAGGGCATCGGATCCCATTACTGATGGTTGTGAGCCACCATGTGGTTGCTGAGAATTGAACTCAGGACCTCTGGAATAGCAGTCAGTGCTCTTAACCCCTGAGTGATCTCTCCAGTCTCCACATATCCTATTTTTAAGAAAGAGGATAAGAGATCCATCACAAGTAAATGCTGTCGTCAGATAAATTCATGCAGTCAATGTTTTTAAATTAAGCAGCCAAATCTCATATCTGATCATCCTATTCCTTTCCATATAGAATGATGCTCTATGACCTACACGTTTCCATATAGAATGTTGATCTACACGTTTCAAGAAACACTAGCTCCTCTGAAATTCAGTGAGTCTTGAGATTGATTCCTAAGATCAACCTCTCCTCTTCCTCCTCCTCCTCCTTCTCCTCCTCCTCCTCCTTCTCCTCCTCCTCTTCTTCCTATCTCCTCTTCCCCTTCCCTGAAAAGAATAAAAAGACTCTACTTTATGCTGAAAGAGAAGTCCTTCAGCTTTTATGCACAAATTTTAGCAGAAGATTAAATGGCTTTCAACCCATTATCTATTTTTCAAAGTTAGTATCCAGTAACAACTCTCCCTGTTTCCTGCTTCTTCTTCTTATTTCTCTTAATTGCTATGTGGCACCTGCTAATGAATTTCCTTTTCATAATACATCTAATTAGCTGTCCACTAGAAATGTCTTAAACTTGTTCTTTTGTCTTTGACGGACGTTCGATGAAGAAAACTGACCCCTAATTAGCCCTTATGGCCAGTTTCCTGGTGGATGTTTGAGCCACAAAAAAACAATCTTAGGGTTTGCCCTGTGCAAACAATTCAAGAGAACAGAAGTCTCGGATTTTTGTCTCTAGAAATCAGATTTTTGAAATGATTTTGGGGGCATGAAATATGTTGTGAACTATTGTTAGAATCTACTCTTCTAGGGAAGTGAAGAACATAAGAAAGAGAGGAGAGGTTGGCTGAGAGGCAGTCACAACAAAGGTCTCAGACAGTTCTCCTATATGTGTGTGTGTGTGTGTGTGTGTGTGTGTGTATGTGAGTGCACATTTAAGTCATGTCTAGGGAGGTCAGAAGTCACGTCCCAAGTCTTGTCGTATAATTTTCTACCTCTGAGATGTGGCCTTTCTCTGAACTTATAACTGACCAATTTGGCAAAACTAGTGGGTGCGTGAGCTCCGGGATAATCCCTTCTCAGTTTCCACAGTGGTACAGATCAAGACCCACTGCACCATGCCCAGCTAATGTAGATACTGGAGAATGAAGTTCAGGTCACCATGATTCCACAGCAAACACTTTACTACCTGAGCCTACTGAATCTCCAGGACTGTGAGAGTGTGCACTGCACAGTTTTACAGTTATGAGATGAGACCATACTGAGGACAAATCATGCAATCTAGAAAAACAACAAGCATTAATCAAGAGTAGTCTCTGGAGGATATTTGAGAATTAGCTACACAGAACTCTCAGGCTCCAAAGGAATGGTTGCTACACCCTTAAACAGGAAGTTCTGAGCTGATGAATACAGTGCCCAAAATAAGAATAGTAATCAACATTGGTAAGCTAGCATGACTGTTTTCTACTTTGAGACTAATATGAAGTATAGTAAGACATTTGACTCAGCAGCAAGATTTTATATTAATGAGTCTTAAAAGATAACTAATATAAGCACAGATTATAGTCATGGGCATATCAAAAATTTAAATAAATACTGGCATTACTGTTTTTCTTCTGTCTATGTATAGTATTGATGCGCATGACTGGTTTTGTTTTATTTACAGATAATTCTTTCCTAAAATATCTAACTTAAAATATCTTAAATATGCCTAACTGCTCATTAACCCTGGATATGGTGTGCATAGTAATGAAACCACAATAAAATTTTACTGAGGACATTTTTATGCTGGAATTTTTAAACAAAGTATAATCTTCAGAATTCTCAAGTTAGTATTATTGTCACCTTTTCCATACAAAGGAGGCAAGGACAATGTTATTTGGGTCTTTATTCACAATATGTACTCGCACATATTTTACAGAAATTATAGACTATAATTAAATAAATCAATGTCATTACTTCATAGTCACTTTCTAAACTTAGGAAAAGACTCAAAAATATCAATCAAGCATTGTACTGGCTACTGCAAATAAGAACTTAGAAAAATGAAAACTAAAACCAACTCCTTGACATGTAATGAGTTTAAATTCATAAATTTGGAGATGCTTTCTGGGTTTTCTGGTAGAAGCATGTTGTGAGGTTCAAGGTCCATAACACACACCATTCTCAAAGGGCCTTCAAGAAGAAAACAACCACCATTTCTCCATCCCCTCCAGTAATGAAGATGGAGCTCCTGTCTGAGTCCCAGCACTTTCACAGAGGGTCCTGTATGAGAATGACTAAAGCTAAAGTGGGCAGTTCTCAAAAGTGACACATTCATCATCATTGCACAGATACACCAAACAGACAGTGGGTACATGTTGTGATGTATTAAATAATTCTCTACGCCCTGGGTCTCTCTGTGTGTACGCATATTCAAACATACAATTTTACCTGACATTTCTTCAGAAGCACATTTTAATCAATTCCAAACATAATTCTATGTGTATCAATTGTCTACATGCATTTTATTCAAAATAAAGAATAAAAACATCTTAAAAGATCAAACATCTCTAATTTATTTTTAGTATTTTTTAACACAAAGCTTGGGTTTTCTAGCTTAGAATATCCACAGGTAACCTTAACTGAATAAAGATAAATGAAACACTGAACATTTGTGAGTCTGTGTTACACTCTGTTCCCAATAGTCTGTAGAATAAAGATTCATGTCTATTTATTTATTTATTTATTCCAATCCAATCAGTCCCCTTTCCCAGCGTCCCTTCCACCATCCCCCTCCCCCTTTCCTCTGAGAGGGTGCTCCCAGGTACACCACCCCCACCATGGCTCATCAAGTCTCTACAGGGTGAGGCACATCTTCTCCCACTGAGGCCAGAAAAGGCAGTCTGGTTGGGGAATTGATTCTATAGACACGTAACTTTATCTTTTAAGGATATATTCTCAAGAGAAATGGAACAAGGTTGGACATAATATCAAAACAGGAAAGAAGAAAAATCTGTGAAAGTTTGTAATTATAATCAAAACAAAAACAGACTTACAAAAAAACCTGAAAAAGCCAAACTCAATCCCAACCTTCGTCTAATCCTATATGGAAAACTCAAACCCAAATATGTGATTCAGAGTTCACTCCACGTCCAGGCAAGAAAGCTGGAATGCATACACCTATCAGTGACTTAAAAGCTGCTGGTCTCTGGATCAGAGCCTGCGGGTGAGAGGCTTCTAAAGCCCAATGCAAACCTTCTGAAGACAGGTACAAAGGGAGTCATGATGAAGCAAAACACACAGAAGTTTGAAAAGGGTTCAGAGAATAGGAAACCTGCCTCTGAAGAAGCTGGATCAGCATCCATTAAGTCCACCATTGCCATGGGTAAAACGAACTTGATTCCCAGCATGGGGGATTTCTTACATCTTGTGAAATTTTTTCAAAATTATCTGTGGGAGCAGTTTCTGAGGGAACATTTCAAGGGTAAATCTATCAAGATAAAGTATAACCCAGGTTCTAGATGTCAATCTCTAGATTGTATCTGCTATCCACATTCTTCTCCCTCACATGGTAAACCCGTGTTGCTCCCTGCTTTTACCTTCGAGGATAACAGCTGATTCCTGAGTAGCAGCTATCTCTCAGGAAGTGTCTAATTTATCACTCAATCAAGGCCAGACCATAAGCTGTCCCTGTTAAATCACCTGTGCTGTAAATCCCACCCTACCATCTGCTGTAGTAGCAACCTCAGTAACCCACAGAGAAGCAGGTTATTTCACAGGCCTAGTACTCCTCAATTTACATTCCAGTCTTTTGATCTTATCTACACAGACTGAACAGCAGCAAGTTTTCAGTTCCCTGAGACTCATAATGTATCTTTTGGTACAACTAGTCCCTAGGCCCTGAATCAGAACCTCGCTTGCATTATCCAACATGGTTACCCTTAACCACCTGTGTTCTAATTACCTGACATGTAGGCAATGTAATTGATGAACAAATTTTAATTAGAGTTAAATACTAATCGAAAGACAAAGTTAAAAGACAAAGCAAAGTAAATTCATATGTTTAGATGGTTACTTATTTTGCTGTTGTTGTACATAATTGTATTATTTTTGGATAGTTCAATTCCACTCTGGTAGTAGAATATTTTGTTGTTATTTTCTTTTTGTGTTAATGCCCCTTTAAGGCATGCATATATTTTTAGTATTACACACTAACACATTGGCAATCTAGACAGTATCAACATGTATAGGACTCTTTCCATGTACGGTAGTAAGTTTGCAATGTGCTTACGTGAATATTTTATTCTGATGCTTTGAGCTATAAAAATGCGTATATGAAAGATAAGCAGGGTTTAAAATAAAATACTACTTTCGGAATAAATTTTAATTAGTTTTTTCAAGCTTAAAAAAAGACAGTTTGAAGAGTACTTTGTGTTTAAGATGCAGATATAACGTGTGCATAATGTGATGGGAATAATACAGAAGTGTAGTAAGTTGCTTGCCACCAAAGTAGTATTTACAAGTTCTTATAGGGAAAAAAGTCTGGATGAGAGTCTGCCATCAATTTTATATTGAACTACAACTATAATTTATTGAGATGAGGCAAAATGAAAGTGCTCTTTCTTCTTTGAATAAAAACTAACATAATAAAGTAAGAGTGACAATAGCAGATATGTGGTATGTCTACTGCATGATACAGGGTTACAGGACCAGTGGAGCCGGTGGACCCAGCTCACAATTCACTTGTCTCACCATAAAGGAAGCAGATAATTGTATTCATTGTATGATGTTGTTAATTCAAATACAGCGAGAACTTTGAGAATGGTATGAGCCACCATAACCAAGAAAAGCACATCCATTCCCACAGTGGGTGGGAAACCTCTGTAGCTTAGGCTTCGCTTTCTTCCATCACAAGCTTCTGTGATGCTGGCTGCCAATATTGTAAGGTGTTCTTATTTCACTTGCTAGAGATACCTCTTTTGTTTGGACAGGTAGGGTTTTTAACCGATGGCAGTATGACTCAGCTTCAGGAAGGTAGCCTAGCCTGTGAGTGTGATGGGGTTGGAGGTAGATGCTGAAGACAGGAGTTGTGTTCTAAAGCATCCCAAGAGGAGAATTTTATCTTTCACCAAGAAAGAAACATGGTTTAAATGACCTCATCAAAATTCACACAGGACGTCATTCGCCATTGGGAGATATTAAAACGGAGAATCATGTAGCTAAGACTTTTAGCTCATAAGAGAAATGAGGGCCCTGAACTCCTGATGAATTGATCTCTTCATGGACCAAAAGAGTAATGAAAAGCAGGATTGCCTTGAGAATGAATTTTATTTTTTTTATAAAAGCCAAATTGGATAAACTCCTTTCTTGGAAGGATGCCCTCCATTGCCTTAGGAATTTTTAGAGAGTCCTCACCAGAAAGAAATCCCTTATCATATAAGTCTCTTAACCTGTGTCTTCCAGGACCTTGAAATAAAACAAATTTCTATTCTTTATTTCTTTTACTTCAAGTAATTTATCATATTTATATGTGTGTGTGTGTGTGTGTGTGTGTGTGTGTGCATGTGTGCAAGTGCCTTTGAAGTCCAGAAGAGGGTGTCTGAACCCCTTGAACTAAGATTACAGACAGTTGTAAATTGCAGGTTGTGGATGTTGGGAACTGAACTCAGGATCTCTACAAAACCAATATACACTCTTAACACTTAGCCATCTAACCTCCACAGACCTTTATTCTTTATAAATTACTTCATCTTTAATATTCAGCTATAGTAAAAGAACAACGGCTAAAATAAGGGAATTGACCTGTTTTGCACATCTGCTTAGCATTTGATGAGACACAGCAGTCCAAGAGTTCAAATGTCTCTTACCTTTATATCTTTATCCTAGATTTGATTTTTATAGCCCTGTTTGTTTCATAATGGGTCCAACTTTAAAACTACATATTGTAGACAATGAAAATTCACCTTCTCCTCCAATATCCTTCTAATTAAGCTCTGGGCCTGACCTTCAACACAGTCGGTCCTTCAGGTGTAGAAATGAAAGTCTGTTGTGTGAATTTCAAATCCAAGTGAAACAATGTTCTAACACAGAGACAAAATTTGCAAGACAAATACTCATGGATATAGGGGTTCTGGTCACGCTCATTCATACCAATATGTAGCTGATAACACAATAACTCAATTCTTTCTTAGGGTGTTCTTTTAAACACACCTGTGAGATAATTACCCTGTAGATGAAAATGAGGTTTTTCTTTAAAAAAAAAAAGAAAGAAAGAAAAGGAAAGGAAAGAATGAATCTTCTAGAATGCAAAGACCTGTCCTTGTTCCCGAGGCTCAGACTGTGGTGATTCAAACTTCTGTAGATTCTGAGGCCAAAGCACATCTACTTTTCAAACTTCTCTCAGACCAGAATATTACCTGGAAATCTTCAGGATTACATTTGTGAGGTTAATATTGACTTTAAATTTGCTTTGGTTTATAATCATCATGGAAACAATTTCTGACCTGTCTGTCAGATTCACCTTAAATGTGGGTAGGACCATGCCATTGGCTGGGGACTCAGACAGCATATAAAGGAGAAAGAGAGCTAATAATCAGCATTCACAGCCCTCTTCCTTCTGATTATAGATGACATTTGACCACCCAACTTCCCCTAACATTGTATTTCCCCCTCTATGATAGACTACATCCCTGGAAGTGTAAGCCAAAAGAAACCTTTCTTTCATGATATTTCTTTTGCCTAGTATTTTGTTTTTTAAAAAAGAGTAACCTTCCCATTTTATTACTCATCCAGAAAGTTCACAAGGTTGCTTTTCCATGCCAAGTTTTGTATATTCTCCATTAGTCAATGTGAACAGTTTAATCTGCTTTCTGTTCTGAGTCTCATTTTCTCCTATGCTCACTCCTGCACCTCCTTCTAAAGAAGCCTTCTCCCTTTTGCAGAATCTGGGCTGTATATATTATAACATTAGACCATGTATATTTCTTTACTACAAAATAAGAATGTCTCCTAACTTCTCTTCATAAACTATCGAATTTTTTGAATAAAATGTTCTATTGTATAAGCATAAAATAAATTAAAACTAATTTATTAGTCAAGGTTGGGCAGGAGAGATGGCTCAGTGGTTAAGAACACTGGCTGCTCTTCCAGAGGTCAGGAGTTCAATTCCCAGAAACTACATGATGGCTCACAATTGTCTGTTACTGGATCCGATGCTCTCTTCTGGTGTGTCAGCAAAAGCATGTTCATATATATAAACTAAATAAATAACCCTTTTTTAAAAAAATCTTTCAATAAAGGTTATGGTAAATGCTAATATTTTTAATAAAATTAAAATTAGTTATTATACTTAATTTGATTACAGACCTATGCAATCTGTGTTCTGTCTTAAATGCAAGAAGAGACTGGCTGATAAAGCTTGGCACCACAGAATTCTTTCTTAGAATTTATATCATAGTTGTGCTGTAAATAACTAGAGAGGAACACAAAATGCTGAGCCATATATTAACTAAAGGAGGAGACACGCTAATATCTCATGATGAAACTGCTTGTTGTATACAATAGCAGCAAGTAGGTGTACTGGCTGTGGTATGCTCCAGATTAGAAGATGCTAATAACTCTTAACAAGTAAGTGCAATATCCAACTCTTTTAAAAGAGAAAAACTCTCTGAAGCATCTTCTTAAGATAAACTGACAAAATTGGAAAGTAAACAGTATTGGAAAAAAAAGTATTGTGTTACTGCTAGATTTGCTGAAATGGGTAGCTTTTGTGGGTTGTTAAAATAATTATAATCATCATTGTACGCATCATTATTATTCTTAGCATGATCACTGCCATTTATTGAGCACACACTGTGCTGAAAGATTTTTATGTTATTTCCCTCAGTCTATGCAAATCCCAAGAGAAAGACAACCCCGTGGCGACTTGTCCTTGTAAAGATTTTTCCCAGGGTAGATGTCTCTGGGATGGCAGCCAGCTGATTATCGAATCCCGACAAGTAGAAGTGTTTCTGTTGGGATGTGTCATTTAATTCTGCTTAAAAACAAATCCTTCCTCTCACCACATCAGACTGCATCAAAACAGACTTAATGAAATATCCATGGAAAGCACTAGAAGATGCACTTTGCTCTCATGTGAAGTGGTAGTCGAGTGGAGTCAGATAGGCATGACTACAAGAAGACAGTGCCCCTTGGTGACATAGGGGGAAAAGAAACATAAAGCATCAATAGTTAAAATGCTGCTGCTACACAAGCTACAAGTTGTGTAGGGGTCAGAAGCAGCTTGGGCGGTAACCAAGCTTATACTCCTTTCTTATGTCCTTTGTCTCAAAGGCTGATTTTTCTGTAATAACTGATGCTATCAGCTGGAAAGATGGCTCTACGGTTAAGATCACCTGTTTGTGCAGAGGACTCAAGCCATTGAGGAACATATACACAGTGGCACACAATTACTCATGGTTACAGATCTGGTGAATATGGTTACAGATCTGGTGAATATGGCATCCTTCCTGGGCATGAACTGGTACACTTACATGCAGACGAAACACTCACATATATTACTAAAATTAAATATTTACTAAATAACTGTATATTATAGATAGATAGATAGACAGATAGATAGATAGATGATAGATAGTTCTTTCATAAGTAGGTAGGTAGGTAGATAGATAAGAGACATAGAAATAAAAATTTTATGAATATGTGACTCAACTCTGGGTGCAAACTACCCTCAGCCAGTGGTTGTTTCCAGTGATATATAGAATTCATAACCAGGTAAAAACAATTAGGACATCCTCTGGATAATAGAGACTAATGATAGTTATTTACATATGATATACATAATATCCTTTCTATAATTTTATATGTAATTTATGTGAACGTAGAGCTTGGGAAGAGTCCTGATGTGATTTTTGTTTTATTAAGACAGGACATACATGCAAAAACAAAAAAAAAAAGAGAGAGAAAGAAACCTTAAGTCTTCAGTACAAAGACATTTTTATTACATGTATACCTGTATGACTACATCATAGATAAAAAATGTAGGAAATCAATCCCACTATTCTAGAACGGTCTCGGATTGGATCCCAGTCCGTTATCTCTGCATCAAATAAATCATAGGGATGGCTTGTGCTTGCTTTAATTAAAGTAGATTGTAAGGTTAAGTTGTGCATTGATACTTTTACCAATTTTAAAACACACACACAATTTAAATAATGTATTTTGTGTATCTTCTTCATTTATCAATGATCATCATATTCCTTTAGACACTGATAATATTTTAATCCATATAATTGTTGATGGATATTTGAGTTCTTTTCAAACTTTTCACTATTATAAGTGGTAGAACTACAAACACTCTCATATGCATTATTTGGAAGATAAACCCCATCTAATTTGAGCTATATAACTCCTGTGGTATGGGTGAAAATGTATCATTACCATTACCAGACAATACAAAATTTTCCAAAACAGTAAAGTATTTTTTTCTTTTACCAGTAATGGATAAATATCCCAGATGTCTCATATCATTGTTGTTGATATTTTTCAACATCAACTAATGCCATTTTATTTTTTTACCAAGTGAATGGTATAACTACCTTGTTTTGTTGTTTGTTTATTTGGATTTTCACTGATGAATAAAATGGAATAGGATCATGGGTATATGTCTGTCCTATTTGAATTAGGTTAGTGCTCAATTTTGAATGGATTGATAACCCTTTTTTGTTGTTGTTCTGTTGACGTTCTTTTTTCTAGATGCAGAGTCATTTTCAGACATCTTTCTTAGAAAAATTTTCTCCTGTGTTAAATGTTTCTTTTATTTCCTTACTATAGTCATGAACACATTCTAAATTTGAATCATGTATGACTCGTTAGGCTTTCCAGACAAGAGGGTTAAAAAGAGTTAAGTTAGAAAGAGTTTAGTGCTTGTGATTCCTATAGATGCCCATAGATAGAAAGAGGGTAGGTAAGTAGAGAAATCAGAAAACAGCACAAGACCAGCCATTCAAGGAAGATTCTTGAACACACATGCACACTAACATGCACACGCACATGTACATGTACACAGAGAGAGAGAGAGACAGAGAGAGAGAGAGAGAGAGAGAGAGAGAGAGAGAGAGAGAGAGAGATCCATTTGGATCCAGATTTGCATAGTGCAGTATATTATTTCATTTCTATTATTTCTTCAAACGTTTTAAATCCATTCTTCACATACAGAGCTGATAATATGTTTAACTTTTGTATATGGTATAAAGAAAAGGTCAAAATTTCTTCAATGTAGGTATCTAATTAAACCAGCACTGCTAAAGAAAAGGCCATTGTTTGCCTGTGTTATTTCAGTACTATTTTTTTACATTTTAACATGCCATCCATGATTCTAGCTATGAAATAATAAGTATTTAGATACAAGTAAAGCGAAGTTATTAGCTTAACATGTGGTCAGTGCAAGTGGCATGTAATAAGGAGATGCTATGGCAACCTAAAATATTTATGGAAATGTGAAATCATTTCCAACCTGGTACCACGCTGAGTTTGAATGAGTAAAACTGAATTAATACCACAGAAGTTTCATTAGCTAAGTTCAAGTTTCCAATGAGATATGGACACCTCTGACAGCATCCGCTCAGGTTACTTAGAGGAATGTTCATTTGCAACAGAACCTTACTAAGAATTTTCTTTGGATAAACAGAAAATAGCATTTCAGTAGACAGTATTTTAATGAATATTCAGAAAAAAATGTCTCCATGAGGACATCAGGAGTGAAGACTTAATATTCTTGAGATAGAAAGAATTCTCTCCGGAGATCTATACTCCGCCAGGCAGGATTGGTCTCTCCATACTCTGAACAAGTATTTGGTTTAATAAATCCCTTCTTTAAGAATTGTCTCTTGTGCAGAAGTGATTATTTCTCCTGTTTTCAGCATCCCTTAGTTGCCTATAGTTCTTTGTGTAGCCTAGAAGTCTTCAAGCTTTCTCCTGTTCACATTAACATGTCCATTAGTGTTATCCCTGTGTAGGTCATGTTTAGGTAGCATATTGGGACCCTTTATTGGTCTATCTTCTGACATTCCTAGAAAATACAATTTCATGAGAAGCTCCATATTCCTCTCTCTGACTTTTACAGTTTTTCTTTGTGGCTGCTTCCTCTGGGAATCCATCTCTTCTTAATTTATCTTCCAACCCATCTATATAAGTTACTCAATTGCTATGATAAAACATCATGAGCAAGGCAATGTATAGAAAAGGGGTTTGTTTGATCCTATAGTTCCTGAAGGATAGTAGTCCATAAGGTCTAGCAAGGTCACAGCTAGTAGCTGAGAACTTATATCTTAGACAGGAAATTGGAAGCAAAGAGCTTGAACTCAGACACAGCATGAGTCTTTAAACTCTCAAGCCCACTTCAGCTAACACACTTCTTCTAACAAAGGCCTACTTCCTGAGCTTCCCAAAATAACAGCATCAACATCAACTAGGGAACAAGTGTTCAAAAGACCAAGACTATAGGGAACATCTCATTGAAACTAGCATAGTAAATAACTTGGCACATCTTCAAACTTGAGAATAATAAAGCATTCACTCATTCATCACCATACTGCTTGGACCACTTTAGGACACTATCATATTTTTGTGATTTGTTTCTAACACACACACACGTGCACACACACATACACACACCATAGATAGATAGATAGATAGATAGATAGATAGATAGATAGATAGATAGATAGATGATAGATAGATAGATAGATAGATAGAAAAATGATAGATAAATGTTGAGGTAGATTCCTATAAGGTTTCAGAATCTCCAGAAATGTTTATTTTAGAAGAAAATCATGTCTTCTGTACAACCTTTATATACAAGAATGAGTTAGTTGTGGCTAGGCATTTTAGCTACAAATGTCTCCAATATGCAAATAAGCTAGGAGAATTTTAACTTGATGACCCAAAAGCCATACACTCAAAACTTCCACTTTCTATAAAAGATATTTTATCTGGCCATGATGCTTCTCATCTGTTATTCTAGCAATCTAAAGATTGACATAAGAGAATTAAGAGTTTTGCTACCTAGCAAAATGTGTAAAGGTGTATGCATGTGTGTGTATGTACAACATAAATTTTCCCAATATCCCTGATTATAAAACATCCTAGGATTAAAGTCATAGAAATATATAAAAAGAGTTTTCCCAACATTTATGAAGCTGGTATCAATCTTTTATTTCATAAACTTTAGGCTGGTAATTATCCTAAATGTAGACTTGATTGCATTAAAAGTTTCCTTGACAGGAATACAAGTAGGGGCATCTTCAGCAGCACTCACTAGTGAAGTTCCGGGAGGATTGGCTTTCTGCTCTCACCTAGAAATTGGAATACAGAGAAGGTTCCAAATAGCCAAACACAGAGATCTCTGACCTCAGATGAATCAACAAATGACTCAGATATTAAAAGAAGAAAACAAAAATTTGCATTGAGCTCCAAAAAATGATTTCTCTTATCCAGCTCCAAAGACTCATGAGACATTAGATGAGTCAGTTGATTGAATCCCTGAGCTTCTGGAGAATTTGTTTTGTTCCATTTAAGAAAAGGTATTTTTATATTTGATTCCATTTCTTTTTTTCTAATATACAAAGTAACAAAAATTAGAAAAATAATTTGTCAAAGTCTTAATTTTTATGAGTCTCTAATGACAATCCTTAATTTGTGAAATACTTCAAGATACCAGTTGACCATGCATAACATGAGGATAAAGAGGAGATTGTAAGATAACTAAAGTCGTTGTAGCCAAATGGAATGACTTGTGAAAAAAAAGTATGGCTTAATCTTAGGCTTTATAAACTAACAATGAGATTTTATATTCACAAGTATAGAAAGGCAAAATGTAATTGTCCCTCCAGTAAAGGTCCACTGTCACTATAAACCCGAGAGAGGCCCAGCATAGGACAACAGAAAGTGACAGTGAAATGACAATTCTGGCTTTTTTCCTACTGTACATTAAAAGTGTTCATAAGTTGCCTACTTTTGAACCCAGAATAGATTATGGGTCTGCTCTCTCTTCAGCAAGTCCTTCTCCAAGTCAGCCTTGGGTTTGGGGATAATATCTAGGCACATGGAGAAATACTGGCTATGGGAGTAGCTAAGAGAGTTTCTTATGGAAACCATTTTACAAGAGTGTTACATTCAAGTTCATATTTCATGACTAACAAAAGGGACTGTGCCTATTGTATGGTATGAGTCACAATCCTTCTCGGCCTCGCACATCATTAATGGATTCTCCTTTCTGCCTAGTAGTAGGGCCCAGAAGGACTGAAGGACTACCTTTACCTAGTCAGGTGGTTAGGTTTACAATTGGCTAATTATGTTCTCAGCTAATTATGTTCTACAGGCATGCATGCTACTCCACATTCTCCCAGATCCTTTCTTCCCACTCTGTTGTAAAAAAGTTTCCAGATTGTAAGATGCTGAAGGGAAAGCTCAGAAACCACTGGGGTTTTCTCCTTTATAGCTCCCTCAGGGTTACCAATAGTACTTGTGTTAACATCAGAGGAAGAGGGTAAGACAATGATTTCAGAGAATTCTTTCTTTGCTCACAAAATAAAGAAATAAAAGCCTAAACTTAGCTTTCATACATCTAACTGGTTTTGTAGTACTTTATCAATTTTATCCCAACGATTATACAGATACTATGTTTCTCCCTGATAATGGCCCAATATCGAGAATTTGCTCAAACTTTGTTATGTTTATAACCCATGCATGTCAAAAATTAGAGTCTGGGGTTAGCAAGATGCTTCAGTTGGCAAAGATATATGTTGTACAATTCTGGAGACCTAATGTTAATCCCCAGAACCAATGTAAGAGCAGAAGGAGAGGATCAGCTCCATAAGTATGATACACACACACACACACACACACACACACACACACACACACACACGCACACACACGCACACCAAAATGCACAGTAATAACTTGGTAGTTTGAGTGAGAATAGCCCCCATAGGTTCATATATTTGAATTATTAGTCATCGGGTAATGGAATTGTTTGGGAAGGATTGAATAGTGTGGCTTTGTTGTAGTAGGTGTGGCCTTGTTGGAATAGGTATGCCTTGTTGGGGGAGGTATATCTCTTGGACTAATCTTTGAGGTTTCAAAATCTCATGCCAGTCTCAAAAACTTCCTTTCTACCTACTGCCTGAAGATGAGGATATAGCTCTCAGGTACTTCTCCAGCAACATGCCTACTTTCCGCCATGCTCTCCTCAAAATGGACTCACCCTCTGAAGCTGTAACCAAAAGCCAATTACATGTTTTATTTATAAGTTACATTCACCATGGTGTCTCATAACAGACTAAAAGTAAAAAGTGATGATGATTCTAAAAGTAAAAATTAAATTATAATTAAATTAAAACTAATCCTGCATTCATATTCTTTTCCTGTCATCTTAATTACTAAATTTCCATTACCATCCAATTGGACTTCTTGTTCCTCAGGAGATTTGTATGTCCACAGGATATGAAATTAGGGATAAATATACCTAGACTTCCAATACTCAGGCAATCCTCTGATTAGCAGGGCTTGACAACTAAAAATAGGGAATAGAGACTAATAATAAGTGCCCACACGCTGTTGAGTTTATTTCGTTGGCAGATTGATGTTTGAGGTCACTCTGAATTCTTACAATCATTAATAATTATTAAAATAAAGTTCTCAGTACTGAATATGTGTACTGAATATGAATTAGATGATAACTGTATCTGTTTCATATTACTATTGTCACTGATTACCATAAACTTAGAAGCTTATGTAAGAAGCAAAATTGAGTTGGCAGCATCACATCCCAAACCATCAAGCCTGATGACCTGATTTTGATCCCTCAGACTCTGTGAAAGGAGAGACTCAAATCATACAAATTATCTTTTGGCATGCACTTGTGCAAGTAGCATTTTTATGCCAATACACACACACACACACACACACACACACACAAATAAATAACTAGTTAAGTTATTTGAAAACAAGTGAATTATCTTCTAGATCTGAGAAGGTCAGAGGTCAGAAGTCTGGGTTTCTGTGGTTTAAACTCAAGTGCTGGCAGGACTACGTTCCTTCTCTGGGTTCCAGAGAAACCTACTCCTGATTTTGCCAGCTTCTAGAACTTCTCTGTACTCATGAGCATTGCTTCTGATTCTGTTTTCAAACAACTCCTTTGTCCTACCTCATCCGAGCAGCTGACTATCATCTGGAGTTCACCATCATCACATCCCATGGCAAGATTATTAATGTCATCATACATGAAACTATCCTTATGACATAAATAGCATTGTCACAGTTCTAGAGATTCGAGTATCAATATTGATGAGGGTTGTCACACTAGATACCTCAGACATTAGAACACATGTGTCACTTAGAAGAAAATTGGGGTTCATAATTTTTAGTCCTGAATGGAGAGAATTGTGGATTAAGACTGATAGACTCTTGAGACTAGCAAGGTGAACCACTGGGTAAAAGGATTTTCAGCAAAAGCTTGGCTGAAGTCTGTTCCTGAAACCCACAATAAAGGGGGAAAGAAAAAGATGACTTCATTAATATGTTATCTGACTTCTGACCAGACCAACAGACATACATACACATACACATGAATATGTACACACACTTACACACTCACACACGTACACACACATACACAGGCACATGCACATATACACACACACTTGGACTCACACACACACATCATATGCACATATATCATATGCATACACAAAAACAAACACCAAATGTATGAAATGAAAACTGAAAATTTTTAATTTTAAAATGTTAAGTATCATAAAGGGAATCATGATGATGAGTTGAACTTTAATATATAAGAAATGAAATGAACTTTATCACGCACTTTTAAAAGTCCCAGATAAAGCCAAAAATAGTAAACTTTTCCCTTTTGATGCTGTAAAATATCACACTGTTAACTACTAAAACACACTTATTCATGAGCCATTTTTAAGGGTGTGAAAATTTTATAATCCAATGACTCAGGCAGATGTCATATAGTGTTAGTATTGGTTCCACATGCAGTAAATTGTGGACACAAATACTCAGATTGATGCTTTAAACCATGTTAGTGAAAACAAACCTTTACATCAAAATCATTTTTATTTGAAGGTTTTTATTTTTTCCTTCTGAAACATGCTGTTTTCTAGAAGCTTCTAAAATGACACCAACAATTCAGTCCACAGACTCTCCTTTCAGATAGCCAGCATTGGGTTGCAGCATTTGTGGGCAGCCTAGACAAGTTGATGCTTCCTTACTGGCTCTGCTTATTCTGTCACATACAATTTAAGTAGATAAGGTAAACTTTCACATGTATACTCATAATAATTTTTCCAAATTTATATAATCCCTAATCCTATTTTCTCAAAGGTATAAACCACTTTCTGCCATCATTTTAATGTCTCAAAAATAAGTCTGCTTTTTCTTTCATTAATTTATTTATATATTGAGTTTAAATCTCAATCACAGCACACTCCCTCTTCCCAGTTTTCCCCTAAAAAGTCCCTCCCTATAGTCCCTCCTCTTCTCCACTGAGAAGGGGAGTAGCCTCCCTCCAGGTATCACCTGACCCTGGCACATCAAGCCACTGTCGGACTAGGAGCCTCCTTTCCCACTGAGGGCAGACAAGGCAGCCCAGTTAGAGGAACAGGATCCACAGGCAGACAACAAATTCAAGCACAGCCCCCAGTCCAGTTGCTGGAAGCCCAAATGAAGACTAAGCTTCACATCTGTTACATGTGTGCAGGAATTCTGGATACCTGAATACCTGTTAAGTAATTAGGTTAGTAGATGGTTTTGCCTCAGACATATACTGGAAGGAAAAATGATTTTGTAAACAAAGCAAAAGTCCAATAAGGAATGCAGAGGAATTATATGACTGCTCATGACTTCAAAGCCATTGTGGGATGTCTTAGTTTATTTGCCTTGATTGGCATATGCATATTTATGGGATATGATCTTATAATTAAACAAATTATGAAATGTTTAATAAGTAAGATCAATTAGCATTTCTGCCTTCTCAAATATTATCATTTATCTACGTTGAGGGGTAGAATTAATTCTCTTAGACTAGAGTTGTCTCATTGTACCATAGAAAATTGGAAATACTCCCTTGACAAGTGTGTTTAATTACCCCCACTATCTCATTGTTTTCCTTCTACTTTCCAGACATTAGCAACCTCCAATCCAGTTTCAGCTCTACATGGTCAACATTTTGGGAGCTTCCACAAAGGAATGAGGGATAATGGGAGATAATTGTTTTCTCTGCAAAAATGACTGCACAGATATAGTTCCATTCATGTAATCACAAATACAGTTACTTGTTGCAAATGTTAGTATTACATCACTGCTACGGCTGTATAGTAGTTCACTCGTATGTGTGTGTGTGTGTGTGTGTGTGTGTGTATGTTCTTTTCTTTCTATATATGATGTGCAAAATCTCAATACCAGGATACCAAATGAGGAAGGTGGCAGAATTTCATGAGGGAAGAGAAACACTAATAGACATATGTCAACAGTGTATAAATTACTTTTCTTGTTACACTGACAAAATCCCTGATGGAAGTAACCTAGAGGAGAAAGTTTCTTTTGGATCAGTGTTCTTGTGTATAGTTTGTCATATGGAAGAAATAATGGGGGCAGAGATGGATCACGGTTGTCACTGTGGGAGCATGAGACTGTGTGCTTATACCTGGGTAGGTTGGGAAGCAGTGGTACAATATAAAGAAAGTCGGGTTGAAAACCTCAAGGTCCATCCTACAGTAACATACCTCTCCACCTAGACCTCACTTCTCTGCCATTCCACAACCTCCCTAAAGGGTACCAACTGTGGACCTAGTAGGTTCCAACACATAAATGTGTAAAAGACATTTGATACCCAAATTATAACTTCTTTCCTCTGTTCTCCACGGGTTCATGGTCATTCTGTGATGGAAAATGTATCCAGTCCAACTTCAAAAGCCCCCACAGTCTTAACTGCCTTGGTATTGTTTAAAAGTACAGAGTGTCATCTGAGAATCAAGGCTATCACTTAATAGAACACAATAAAATAAATACATATATGGTGCATACTTCTGCTACTCAGTAACACAGTACCCATTCCCGTTTCCTAAGAGAGGAACATAACAGCAAGGAAAAGGAAAGCCAAATGCTTTACCACTATGTTCAACATCCAGGGCTAAAAATGGCATCATCAAGGCTCCTACATACAAACCTGTGGACTGTAGTTTGCATACCCTCTCTCTTGAGCTGCCTCTACTTGGTACTTATAACTTTTCTTGGGAGATGATCCATTTCTGGCATCTGCAATCTTTGGAAGTCTCCAGTGCAACTCGAGTTCATCTTTGCCTTTCACTTAGAAACCCCACTAGGAGCTCCATGCCAGGATGCTGACCTTCCTTCAAGTGATGTAGCCTCTGCAGCTTTCTGGAGCCTTGGTGCCAACTTCCACAATCCTATAACTTTCTCATTTTCCATGCTTGCCTGCAAAACTAATGTCACACAGAACATGGACAATGCTGCTTCGGCTCAAGATAGAACCTAGCCCTCTTGGAACATAACTGCAGATTCCTAGATATGTCTTTACTGCTGAGCCTGGGAAAACACTTCCGGGGCCGCCATTTCACAGAAAGCCATCCAGCAGGATCTAGCCAACCATTTCTGTGTGATGGGTGCTGGTGATTTGAACTAGGGTTCTTGTCTTTGAACAGCAAAGTCTCTTATTGGCTGAATCAACTCCCCAGAGAGATACTTTTAATTTCAGTGAATTTTCATTATTATACTCAGGATCCCTTGATAGTCATGCCTAAATCCCAGATTAAAATCCCAGGTTTCTTCTTCTTTTCTTTTTTTAATTAATATTTATTTACTTATTTACATCCCAAATGTTCCCCCCTCCTAGTCCTCTCTTACAGAGTCTCTCCTCATCCACTACCCCTTCACCTATGAAGAAGTGGGCCCCCCTCTCTGTATCCCCCCAGTCTGTCACATCAACTCTGACAGATAAGGTGAATCCTCTCCCACTGAAGCATGACAAGGCAGCCCTATTGGGGACCAGATACCACAGTCAGGATACAGCTTTAGAGAGAGCCTACACTCCAGTTGTTGGGGGACCCACATGGAGACTGATCTGCATGTCTACTACATATGCACTGGGGGCCCATTCCAGACCATATATGTTCTTGGTTGGTGGTTCAGTCTCTGACCCCACAGGAGTCCAGGTTAGTTGACCCTGTTGGTATTCCTGTGGGATTCCTATCCCCTTCAGGGTCTTTAATCCTTCCCTCAACTCTTCCTTAAGAGTTCCTGAGCTCTGTTCAATGTTTGGCTGTGGGTATCTGCATTTGTTTCAGTCAGCCACTGGGTAGAATCTCTCAGAGGAGAGTTATGCTAGGTTCCTGTCTGTAAGCATAAGAGAGTATCATTAATAATGACAGGGATTGGTGCTTTCCCACGTGGTGGGTTTCAAGTTGGACTGGTTATTGGCTGGTCATTCCTTCACCCTCTGCTCCGTCTTTGTCACTGTATTTCTTATAGAAAGGATAAATTTGGGGTAGAAAGTTCTGTGGGTGGACTCATGTCCATAACTCTCCACTAGGGGTACTGCCTGGATGTTATAAATTTTGCAGGCAAATGGGTATATTTGAGTGAGGCAACCCAGACCCAAAAGGACATGCATGGTATGTACTCACTGATAAGTGGATATTAGCCATGAAGTACAGAATACCCACGTTACACTCCACAGACCCAAAGAAATTAAACAAGAAGGCCCAAGTGAAGATGCTTGAATCACACTTAGAAAGGGAAGGAAATAGTCACAGGAAGCAGAGGAAGAAAGAAATGGTTGGGAAAGAAGGGGAATGAGAGGGCAAGATGGAGTGTGGGGAGAAACAGGAGAAAGAAGAGAAATCTGCAGCTGCTGGAGGTGGGTGCTGGGTGAGAGGAGTGTATAGGAAGTTTCAGAGACCTGGGATGAAGGAGGCTCACAAGAGGCAATGAGACGTCTAAAAGTAAATATGTGGAACCTGAGGAGCCTACATCCTACCCAGGTTTCTTATTAATGGCATTAATATCCTTAACAAGTACAGTGACTTTGGCTGAATCAATTCATTCTCAACTTCAACCCTATTCGATTTCCTTTCCTCCTCAAACTCTACATTTCTGTCCACAACTTTAACTAGGATCATAATTCTTTCCTCCTGAACACTGTTTGAATATCTCTGCTTTACTTTTTCTTCTCTGACCTCAATTCCAGGAAAGTTGACTAAATAATAACTTTGCCATAACCTGGATGCTTGTTATCTTTCACCAAATAATTTATTTTTATAGTTTACAGTTCATTTAACTCAGTATTTTTATAACTGTTTTTCTGGCACGTATGTCTGTGCACTATGGGCATGCCTAGTGCCCTCAAAGTTTACCAAATAAGTTAGTCAGCTACCTTTGAATTCAGTACGACTCAGTTGTGAGAACAAAAACACAAATACTTTTCTAAAATATGCCTTGAGTCACCTTTGCCCAGTTTCCAGTAGAGTCCTTGTTCCCTGTGGAAGCCTCCTGAGCACAGTCATTACTAGCTGCAATTCTCCTGGCCTTCTGTTCTCCAGAGTTTCCACCACAATGACCCAGCCAGCTCTACTCACAGTATTGTAGGGCTTTGCTAGCCCAAAATATGTAAATGCTTATTTTTCTTGTAAAACAATACAAAAGCATTTTAAAATACAGTATCTGGTTTATGACTGAATTGGCACTACCAGTCGGTAAGAATTTTCCTTAGTAGTTCCTTGTGCCATGACAGAGAGAGTAATGAGAGGCAACTTGAGGTAGTAAGGCTGTTCTTTTGTTTGTTTTGTCAGTTTGGTTTGGTTTTGGTTTTGGTTTTTGACTGACTGTATGAGGGTACAATTTCTCACAGTGGGAATTGCATGGCAGCAGGAATGGCTTGCATGCTTAATATGCAGTAAGTCTTTTCTGTCCGACACTGTAGAAGTTTTGTTTGTGAGAAATATTTTTAACTCTCCTTCCTTGGAAAGCTTGCATCCAGATGTTTTAATCATCTCAACAAACCTGGTACAACTTTTGTTTGCAAATTCCCTGACCTATTCTCACCCGCCATTACTGAAACTTGATGGTCTGACGTGGTGAGCTCTTCCCTCTCCCCTTCATTCTCCTAATGCCAAGTCTTTTAAAAACTAGCCAGCTTCAGAAGACTGTCCGGTCATACCCCTGACAATGGCAAAAGCCACAGGCAGCACCTGTGCTACCATGAAAGCCAAGTACACTTCGAACCCAGGTGGGCCTCGTCTTAGGTTTTTGTGAGTAGCACATTCTCTTGATCAAGAGTAAATTATTCCTCATGAAGACATTTTAATGGAAATGGCAGTCTCTTTCTTTGTAACCCCCAACTTGTTTCTAATTAGCATGTGTTGGCAAGAATATGGGGCTCTTTATTGCATTAGGCCAATCCATTTTAGACATAACAGTTCATATTGACCTTTAACTTGATGAGCCCTATGTAAAGCTTTGAGGAATTTCTTAAAGATTAATGAACCTCATACAGAACATAACAGGGGGTGGGGTCTGCATGACAGCTCTGAGTAGATGTTATTTTTCTGTGTCAATGACAGTCAAATATATTATAGCAACAGTATGAAGTAGCTGGCAGGTATGAAACAAAATGGCTCTAGCTATGCTGGAGGTGCAGAACTCAACAGCATGATTCAACTCATAACACATAATATTAATATAATATCGTTTATTTTCCTCATGCTGCGTGTCAACCATCGTACTGTCATATTTAAATCTAAGGAACTGTCCATTTCAGATTTCACACCAACACTGTTTGTTGATCCCAACTCTTATAGATGGCCTTTGACCCACTGATGGGTTATCTTTTCAGTGGTAAAAATAACACAGACAATTATAATGGAGAAAAGGCCATCCTTTTTTGAGACATTTGGATATACAACGTTCCTGCCGGGGTTGATTATTTCAATCAGCTTCAGCCAGAGACTTGGATCTCAGAGGCCATCTGATGGGTGACCTCACGGTCTGCCTAGTTACACAATTTTTTATACTCCTGACTCCCTACTTTGAGGACCATTAGGTGAAAATGGGTCATTGCCATGGCAATGCACCCTACCACTTCAGAATCTCACAGACTATGACTTATTTAACATAGCATTATTTTCGCAACAGAAAAAAAAAATGGCTAGTTGCTCCAATGCCAAGGATGCTTAGTAGAATTGTAAACTTCTATTTTCTGTGTCAGAACTTTCCTTTTTGCATTGCATAGTTTCATGAATAAGAAGCTTTCTTAGAATTTAATCATCGAGGTAGATCTTATGAGAGGAAAGTTTGTATTATTTACTTGTCACTTCTCTCTAAGTACTGAACATACACTGGTCAAATAAGTTTGCCTACTACTCTTAGTTTCTATATTTCTAATTAAATTCAACAAATTTATCTCCTGAGTTTCATTGTTTAACAGCACTAACATATTTATGTGTTGAAACCTGTTCACCAGTCTCTCCTCCCCTCTTTCAGTCAGTTGAAATCCTAGATGTGAGGTCCCACTTCCTCAAGTAAGATATCTTCCCTGCTGTAGCCAATGCTTCAGGTGACTGTGATAGCTATCTCCTTTGAATCACCAAAACCTTTGATCTCTTCTATGAATTATACCATAAGCTGTTCTCTATAAGAATTATCCACATGGTTTACATGGCAAGTTACTAAAGACAAAAATTTCACCTCCACAAATACTTAGTACAACATGCTTGATAGTCTATGCAGTAAGTTTAGCCAATTTCCTTTTTCTTCTTTTATTGGAATTTTTTACTTACATATCAAATATCCCCTTTACAGGTCTCCTCTCTGGAAATCCCCTATCCCAACCTCCCTTCCCTGACTCTATGCAGGTGCTCCCACTCCTGCCTTCCCACCCTGGCATTCCCCTACACTGGGGCATTGAACCCCCACAGGACCAGTGGCCGCTCCTCCCAATGATGTCCAACAAGGCCATCATCTGCCACATACATGACCAGAGCCATGGGTCCTTTCATGTATACTCTTTGGTTGGTGGTCCAGTCCCCAGGAGCTCTGGGATATCTGGCCGATTTACACTGTTACTCCCCCACCACATGGCTGCAAACCCCCTCAGCTCCTTCAGTCCCTTCTTTAACTCCTCTATTGGGGATCCACCCTGAGCTCCGTCCAATGATTGACTCTGTATTTGTCAGGCTCTGGCAGAGCTGCTCAGGAGACAGTCATATCAAGCTCCCTTCAGCTAGCACTTCCCAGCATATGCAATAGCATCTGGGTTTTGTGACTGTATATGGGATGGATCCCCAGGTGGAGCAGTCTCTGTGTGGCATTTCCTTCAGTCTCTGCTCCACACTTTGTCTCCATATTTCTTCCTGTGAGTATTTAGATCCACTGCAAAGAAGCACCTACATCTGATGCAGAGCTAATATCCAATATATACAAAGAACTCAAGAAGTTAGACTCCAGAGAACCAAATAACCCTATTAAAAAATGGGGAACAAGTTGGGCAGTGGTGGCACACTCCTTTAATTCCAGCACTTGGAAGGCAGAGGCAGGCAAATTTCTGAGTTCAAGGCCAGCCTGATCTGCAGAGTGAGTTTCAGGACAGCCAGGGCTACACAGGCAAACCCTGTCTCAGAAAAACAAAAACAAAAACAAACAATAACAAAGACAAAAACAAAAAGAAAAAACAAAAACAAAAAAAATGGGAACAGAGCTAAACAGAGAATTCTCAACTGAGGAAACTTGAATGGCCAAGAAACACCTAGAAAACTATTCAGCCTTACTTCCAGTCTGTGCCAGGGTCCTGAGCAACCCCAGGGCACCAGCTATCCACCCAATTCCAGAACACCCAGAGGTGGCTGGACTCCCAGGAGCTCTAACATGCCCAGGATCGTAGAGGGCATGTTTGTGCTTTTTTTGTGCAGGATGCTGAAGGAGTATGGTGGCTGCCTAAGCAATGAGTGAGACACGCTGATGCTGTCACAAAGAATGATGCCGACCTGTGAGCTTGCTGAGTGCCCTGACAATGATGACTGTGAAGCTGTATTGGACATATGTCCCCAACCCACCTTTACTTACCTGTACCTCAGATGAGACAAGCTAAATTGCCTCAAGTTTTTAGACCTTGTGGAAAGAGAATCAAAAAGAGAAGCTATAATGACTCTTTTATTTTTCTTAAAGGTGATCAGTTATTCAGACTCAATCATGGACTGGTCTAGAAATCAACCCAATATTGGAAATAACAGTCTTCATTTGGAAGGCTGGTTCTGGACATTTTCAGAGACATATCTGGAAGTTACCTGTAGTTCGCTATGATAATATGCTAGCAAGAGATAAAGTTGGAACTGGATCTGGATTTCAAACAAGTGTTAGTACATGTGTTAAGGCTCTTTTAATTGTCAAGTTAAAATTACTTTTGGTTTTTTCAAAACAGTATTTCATTAAGTTTCATTGATTGTACACTTTCTAATTGTGTTAGTGTGTTCATACTCAGCATATCTGTTATGGATATATGTCAATCAGCTTTTGTTTTATTGCCCTGAATATCACAGAACCTTGGTATTCAGAAAAAATGGTTGCAAGTACTAGAAGAAGTAAGTCAGGCTTTAAGCAGAAGAAAGAGGGTAGTAGGCTTGATTATTGCTGATATAACAGCTTTAATTACATTAATTGCTAGCACCACTGCTTTTGCAATTGCTTTGACACAAGAAGTTAAGACAGCTACTTTTGTTAATCTTTTACCAAAAAATTTACTAATGTGTTGATATACAAGAGGATTTAGATAGGCATTTGGAACAATAAATTGATGCTCTTTAGTCTACTCAAATTATTGGAAGGAGGGTCAGAGTTTAAGCATAAGGAGCCATCTAGAGTGCCATGCCAAATACCATTGAATTTGTGTTAGTTCTAAAATTTACAGGGGCATTCATTATAATTAGGAAAAAGTTTAAAGACACTTAAAGGGTATTCGGTATAATTCCAACACCTCTCTGGATGTTTTAACTTTGCATAGTGAGATTATGAATTTAAAGAATGCTGCTGTGCTGAGCATTGATTGGGCAGTAAAATTACACATGGCCTGAGGTCAGTATTTCTATTTTGATTAAGCTTAATGAATGGTATATGTAGCTTGATCGTGCTAGCCAGTTTTGTCCTGGGAATACTTTTATTCATGCCCATAATGTTAAAGCTTGACTTTAACAACATCAACATGTTGGCAGCCAAAGTACATGGCTTGAAACTGAAAATGGACCCCCAGACAGACTTATTAAATTAATAGGCTGGCAAGCCAAGGATGGGTAAGATTCTGCATAGAGCCTTACCAACCTAAGACAAAAGTGCATTGCCTTTGATAATGCATATCCCATGATGGGTAAGGAATGTATTCTTGGCAGAATGACCTAAGATTGGCTCTGTCTTGTTTATGAAATAAAAAAGGAGAAGAGGTATAGAACTTTGGGGGCTACTTGGCAAGAACCTGACATGGGCAAAGGACAAAGAAATGGGCTGATTGGCAGGAATCTGACATTGGCCAAGGACAAGGAAGTGGACTTCAGGCAGGAATCTGACATTAGGCTAGAACAAAGAAGTAATTTCAGGCAGGAATCTAAATCTTAGGCTAGGACAAAGAAGCAGGCTTCAGACATGAAAATGACTTTGGGCTAGGATAGAGAGAAGTAGACTCAGATATTTTGATCATCCTGATAAGCTCTTAGGAACAATAATCACAGGAGTTTTCAAGTAACTTTATTACCTTGCTTGTTGTTTGACTATTTCTGTTTATTTTCTTGCTAGTTTGTTGACTATTTGCATCTATTGTATTGCTAGTTCCTCAACCTAGAACTGACCTTAATACTTGCAGGTAATTAAAATGGTATAAAAGCAAAATGGAGAAGGGGGAATGGGATAGGGGGTTTCTGGGGAGGGGAAATGGGGAAAGGGTATGTCATCTAAAATGTAAATAAATTTTAAAAAATAAAAAAGTAAAAAATAAAACAGGAAATATTCAACATCCTTAGTCATCAGGGAAATGCAAATCAAAACCTCCCTGAGATTTTATCTCACACCAGTCAGAACGCTAAGATAAAAAAACTCAGGTGACAGCAGATGCTGGTGAGGAAGTTCGGAAAGAGGAACACTCCTCCATTTTTGGTAGAATTGCAAGCTGGTGCAAATCACTCTTGAAATCAGTCTGACAGGTCCTTAAAAAACTGGACATAGTACTACCTGAGGACCCAGCTATACCACTCCTGTGCATATAACTAAGAAAATGGTCCAACATGTAATAAGAACACATGCTCTATTATGTTCATAGAGCCATATTTATAATAGTCAGAAGCTGGAAACAACCTAGATGTCCCTCAAGAGAGGAATGGATTCAGAAAATGTGGTACATTTACACAATGGAATGCTGCTCAGCTACTAAAAACAATGATTTCATGAAATTCACAACCAAATGGGTGGAACTTGAAAATATCATCCTGAGTGAGGTAAACCAGTCACAAAGGAACACACATGGCATGCACTCACTGATATGTTGCTATTAGCTCAAAAGCTCAGAATACCCAGGATATAATCCACAGACCATGTGAAACTCAAGAAGAAGGAAGACCGTAGTGTGGATGCTTCAGTGCTTCTTAGTTTAGACAATTTCAAGAGATTCTTATGTTTTAAGCTTGGCCCTCCTGCATTGTCATGCATTTGTGGGAAAGCACATCTTTCTTGTCATAACTGAGCCAGGTCTCCTTTTTGCTCAGTTTTGAATTAACCTGAACCCCAATATTTCAATTAAGAAACTATTTTTAGTACAAAAGATTCAAATCCATGTGTTAGCATGTAAAATAGACAAAAATAATAAGCAATGCAAAGTATTCCATGGAAAAGATTTATTTTCTATTTAATTTTCAAATGCCTCCTTTACAGAGTTTATCTTCTTTCATTCTAAGAGCATTACAGGAGAGGCGGCAGGGATTTTAAGCATCAGGAAACAAGGATAACTACTTTGAGATATCAGTGATGTGTGACAGTGAAACTTCACCTAAGAAATCTCAACAATATGGTTGCCTAAATGGACGAGCACAATGACAAGAACAGTTGACATGCCAGTATAGATAGAAAAAGAAGTTCATTTCTTTATTTTTTCATTTTTTAAGCATTTGCTTCATGGCTGTTAGTGAAACACTATGAAAAAAAGAGAACTTGCTCTTGTTTCTCGTTTGGTAGATAGTTTGTTTGTTTCAGTTCCTTGGTACTTCCAAAAGGATCTGCAGAAAATGAATTAGAGTGAGATATATGAAATTATACCAGGCTAAGGATTCTGTTACCTTGTGCCATACCATATCAAACACTCTAAAATTCATTAAACAAAAATACTATAAGTAATTCTTAGACAATTTCATGCATCTTTGTAATACATTTTAATGATACTGATTCCTTCTACCGACTTTTTTCCCCTCCCCAACTCCCAGGCCAGAATCAAATCTTCACACCATGTTCATGCCTATCAGTTTTAATTCGATTTTAACTTTGTGACTCACTGGCTTTAACTGATGCCACCAGCATAGGCATAGGTATGTAGCTCTGATGGAACATGAATAACTCACTAGAGACTACCCAGCTGAAGGCCATGATGTTTTATCCTCCAGTAGCCTTCAACTTCAAGTGTTGATAGCTTTCCTGCATAGAGATGGGCCCCTTGCACCCCTTTTCTATCCGTGACTGTATGTTTATGCGTTTAGGCTTGTGTATACAATAAGAGCTCTGTGAGTTTATGAATGCCATAGCCATGTTCTTCCCGTGAGTCAGGTCTCACAGATAGCCCCTCATTGTCTTGCATTCCTTCTGTTGTAGTTATTGTGGGTGTCCTATTTAAGGCTGAGCACTCACAGCTCACTTGCTTTCAGCACGTTGAGCAGCTGTAAGTCTCTGCATTAACAGCATTGTTTTGAGACTGAAGTCTAGCGTAACATAACTTCATTAAGGAGCACACTGGTGATCTATAGCAGAGTATTGGGAATGTCCCTTGACTATAGCCTCAATAATACAGAAACAAATTTAACTTGAAAATAAGTCTTTACTTTAGGGATTCATTGCAGGTTAACAGGGCTGGAGGAGTACAGGGAATTAGAAAAGGTTCAGACAAAGCTAGTAACTAATGAAGAGACTACTTTTACTAGGGACAGAATACAGAGGAGACCCACCAATATAGACACCGGAGATTAATAAGTTATACCATAACAGATACTATGATCACAAACTTATTTAATTTTGTTATTTTTATAACTTTAAACACAGAAAACTTGCAAATATAGAATTTAAATACTTATGTATAATAAAATATATAAAATATTTTATATAAAATATATGTTATGTAAGTATAATATATAAAAATATAAGTACTTAACACATATGCATCCCATAATATACATGTATATATGCATATGTATATGTGTATGCCTTCATTTGCTCTATTCTAGTCTATAATTTTCTTTACCTATCAACTGTCTATCTATTTGTCATTATTAAGCATCTACTCATTTAAATGTAGCAATATTCCCATTTGACTTGAGACAGCTATGTGTTTTTGTCTTTTGTTTCTTCTTAAATCTCAACATAAACTTTGAAATAGATTGTTTCCTACCATCTCGCCTAGCCCAGATAGAAGCCATGAGGAAGAGCTTAACAGGAATCCTAGTACTGGCATTATGGTACGAATTTCAGTGCCTTCATACAACAGCTTTTCTGAGAGTGTCCAAAGAGTGATGCAGGAGAATGCCAGCTGCACTGTGTTCCCCAGGCTTCCTACTGCATATCTCCTTCTCGCTGAAACTGTGATGTTGTTCTTTCACAACACTCCAGCCAAGATCAACATTTCATTAAATGTGAGAAAAAGTGAAGTCCAAGATTCGTTCAGCCAACAAAACAACCATAAAGTTGTTTAGCTTGGTGAAGGCAAAATAATTTCTGTAGATTCAGACACTAAAAGTATTTACCTAATCAGGGTTATATCATGCTTTAATTAGTTAAGACTTCAACAACAACAACAACAAAAAACATGTCCTTGTAAATAGCTTTTACAAAATAACCTTATTTCTCTCTTATGGTTCCGAAACTGGGAAGTTCAAAGGCAAGTGTTTGATGAAAGTTCTCTGGCACCTTCTCCCTATGTCCTTACTAGGTCTAGAGAAGGAAGTCCAGTTCTGTCTCTTACAAGGGCATCAATTCAGATGTGAGAGCTCCATACATGAATAATTGCCTCCTGAAAATCTCATCTGAAGTTACCAGCACATGGGACAAAAGTTTCTACATGCAAGTGATCAAGACCACAAATGTAAAGCATATTATACAGCACTTTATATTTATTTTTTCCTAATTTATACTATTTTATATGTTTATACAATGAATTTTAGTCACTAGCAGCCACCTGTCCTTTCTTACTCCTGTGTCTCTCAGTTGCTGAAACCCTTCTATTCAACAAATGCCCTTCCTACATTCCTAGGTTCTTTATGTGTATGATATACTGAGTTTAATTAGCATTTCTCAGCATGGGTGGAGGTCATTCACTGGAGCAAGCTTAAGTTATCAGCGGCTATTCCACTGATGAAAAAGATACCTCTTCCTCCAGTGTCGATTAACTGCCAGCTGTCCTTCATAGATAAGTCAGGTCCATGGGCTCCTTTCCCATCCATGTGAACTATGGATGAACTGACTCTTGTGCAAAATTTCTGCATGTATCTGAGCACAATGACCAAGTCATATCCAGAAGATGCCTTCTCTCTTCCTATGTTCCATCTTCTGGTTCTTACATTCAATCTACACTCTACTCTGTGATGCTGAGCCTTTGGAAGGTAGCATTGCTGCCCCATTTAGGGTAAACATACTCAAACATTTCACCAACCCAACTGTATTATCTTTAGTTATATGCCATAGAACTTGTTAATCTAATTTTTCTATATATTTCCTGGATGTCTGTTGATAGTTAGCCAATTAGTGAAAGATTATTAGAATATTAATTATTGTCTTCTACTATGAATTTTCAGTTCTTTTCTTTTCACCCAGGGACTAGTATGATATGTCCATTAAGTTCTGAATTATAACCACACAGAAGTAGCATAGGTATAAGGTGAGAAATAGAGAGAGGTATTCTCCGATACAAAGTCCTCCAAGATAAAGTTATCGTAAGACTTTTATGATTTTTTTCTAGCAAGAGCTATCTATATTTTTGGTGTCTCCATATTCATAAGAGATATTCTATTTCCCTTAGAAAACTATATTAAAAATAACCTCAGAATTCATGGTTTGATCTGATCTAAATCCACCCAGCTATTTCTCTTCCTAAATTAAACAATCAATACTTTTCTTGAACTGTGTTAACTTTCCCCTGAAACAATTGGCAATGATGTGAATCCAATACAGATTGTAATTATCTAACAATCACAACTAATGAACATGTCTAGGGTGAGTTTAACTCTGTGACATGCATAACAAAATGTTTCATCTGCCACTAATCTCTTCCGGTTTCTGAGCTGTGATAGGAATGTATCATTTCTTCCTGGAATCAGTCTCCATCATAAAGGAACAATGACTTCACACCAGATCCTTGCCATCGACTCTATTAACATCATAATCAAATAAAATAAGCATATCCATGACCCAAAGGTCTTGGCTCCAAGATCACATGATCACCATAAGCACAAACAACTACTGGAAAAAAAAATGAACTTATCATTCTCTAAATGCTGTGGCCTTACCATCCCATCTACATTCCAAGAAGTACAAGACTATAAATCTTGACCTTACTAGTGGTCAATCTTGTCTCTACTGAATATGTCTTTTCCCATAATCCATTTGATTTTGATCACATGAATCCAAAATTATATAAATATAAGATGATAAATGAGGTGCTATCCATAAAAAACTATAATGACACACAATTTTGCCTTACTAAACATGAACCTCAAACTAGTTCAGGACAGACAGACCCTTCTATTCTTTACAATTAATTATATTGGGAATATACATCAATAGAACTGTCTAAATTTGATTGCTATCAGGGGAAGAGAAAATCATACTATTAATCAAGAAAAAAAATGTATGTAGTTTGATGCAGGTGAAGTTTTGATTTGTCCAAAGAATGCTAGATATGTTTTATAGAAAGGGATGTATGTGTGCATAGTATATAATATATGCCATTTTAACCAAGAAGATTGAATGTTATACATTTATCCACAATAGATGACACAGTAGTGGCCATCACTAATATAGCCATCTCAGCAAAAAACTGAAGCCTCAAGGTCTTGGGGAGCTAGGAAAGATGATGGAAGGTCAGAGGTGCTCACAGTAAACACTACCGTGAGGTGGGTGCAAGTAAACTGTTGCCCTTGGATCACCCTGCAAAATCCCTCAAGTCTCCAAGGACAAATATGTCCATATTCTTCATATTTCTGACAGGCACAAAGGTGCAATCAACAGCAAGTTGACCCCCAAGGTGTAGTAGCTTACACTTCTAAACTCAACACTATAGTGAGTGAAGAAAATCCCTGCAAGCTGGAGGCCAACATGGGTTACATTGTGAGTTCAAAACCAACCTGGACGACATGGCTAGACTAGGACTCAAAACGGCAAAGAAAGAGTTGGGGGAATGAAGAGGAGACAAAACAAAAGCAAAGACAAAGGAAAGGGAAAGAAAAGAATACAAGAAGGAATCCAGAATGAACCACTCTCACAGAATTGACCACAGGTCAATCACCACAGCCAGGAACAATTTCTGAAGCTGACACATAGTAACATCATTTGACTGTTGTTCTTACTCCTACCAGATACCATCCTGTTGTCTTTAAGAGTTGAGTCTAGCAAAATGACAGACAGCTAAGGAAAACTAAAATATGTATGAACCTTGACTGAGCATCATAGAGCAGAGTACAAAAAGAAGTGTGGTTGTTCTCTCTCTCTCTCTCTCTCTCTCTCTCTCTCTCTCTCTCTCTCTCTGTCCTACCCTCCCTTCCTCTGTTTTTCTTTCTTTCTTTTGTTATCTTAATTTATACTAAACTTGTTGTTAACTAATACATGAAAACAAAAACTAGAAACATCAAGGGTGTACCACACATTGTTTGTTACATGTTCACGGTGCACAAGACTTAATCAGATTAAGTCCCTCAGTTTTTCAATATGTGTTATTTGGAAACATAAAACATTCAGAATCCTTTCCTCTAATGCTTTTATTATTTTGTTATTACATATAGTCGCCCTACTGTGCAACAGCACAACAACTCTTCCTATTTCTAACTGGACTTAGTAAGCAGTGTGGATTTTGAAGAGAGACGGCGCCTTGATAGGACAAAGTGAACAATCTAAATGAACAAATATTCAAATAAAGTTTGACTGTTATTAATTGAAATGTTACTTAATGAGGGAAAAGTCCATATTAAGGTTTAGATAAGACATTTTCTGCATAGCAGCTCATTTAAGAATAAAACAATAATAAGTTTATAAAAAAGGCAACCTGTATTAACTAATAAGATAATTTTTCTGGAATAGAATTGTACTGTTTTGGAATTAGTGTCTAAGAGTGTTTGAAAGATTTGTATGTGTGAGACATTGTGTTATGCTTTCCTTAAATAAAATCCATGTTCAGTTTGTACCATTTGTGTGTATCATGAGTGCAGCCTGTGAACATATGAGGTCACAGTATTCTCTGTTTCCATTGCCTGCCACAAAATAACACACAATGACACATTTATTATGTGTGGACTAGCCTCACTATTAAAAAAAAAATCAAAACATCAGTGGGCTGTGCCCTATCCTGGAAACTCGAGGGAAGTTTTCTTTCTCATATTTTTTCCTCTCCAGGTAATTTTCTGTTCTTTCCATGTGCCTCCTGTCCCCTACTTCTCCATCTTTAAAAGCATCATTCTGGCATCTATTTCGCCCTCTCCCTACACAGAAGAGTTACTTTAATTCAAGGAGATATGTAATTAGATTAGTTAAAGTGGATAAACCAGGGTACTGTACTATTAAGAACCTAACTTAATGAGATGAGTCCCTCACTCTCTATATAGCAACACATTCATAATTTTCAAGTATTGTAGTACGATCTTTGAGTCTATCATTGTGAACATAAAAACACTATTGTTTAAGCTTCTTGAATATCATGTAAAAAATCAAGGCAAGTTTTATGAGTACAATGATCTCAACTTAAGTTTATGACCAACATATAAAATTTTCCTCTGAAGGCTTAAGCACTAACGTCAGGGCCACAGCTAACAGATCTAATCACTGAGAGGTGATTTGATCTTGAAGGCTCTAAATTCAGGATGGTTTTACTGAGAGCTGCTGTGTGGAGTGAACATCTCTGCTTCACCATATATTTATATATATGTGTGTGTGTGTGTGTGTGTGTGTGTGTGTGTGCACGTAAGTGTTTATGTATATATCTACCTTCCATAATTCTGTCTCAGAGTAGGTTCAGAACAACCGAACCAGAGAGCATGGACTGAACATTCAATACTCTATGCGAAAACAAATTCTTCCAATTTTAAAACTGTTTGAAGGCATTCCTACAACAATGAGAAATAGACCTACATGTATAGAGAAATTAGAAAGTCACCAAAAGACCAAACGACAAGAGCCCCAATCAAATGCAATGATACAAATAAAAACTACCTTTTGAAAGGACCTCTAGTGATAGGCATGTATCACACCTACTTGCCTCTTGTCCTATATCTGTATAAATTAATTAAATGTATAATTCATGATTTGTCCTCAGGGCACTAGGGAAGGTGTCTTCCTGTGGTCTTGCTCTAGGATATATTTCATAACTATACAACTGGCTCAGCTCTGGATTTTGTAAACTTTTGGATTCTAATCAAATTATTTCAAGCTCAAATGTTTGTAAGAAGTGTGAGGAACAAGCACGACTTGTGACATTAATAATCAAAACTCAAATTTATTTTTGTCTCCCATCACTTTCTGCAATGCGTTCAATTCTAGTAATATTTTTCTATCCTTGAAGAAAAGCTTCATGTCCATGACATTTTGTTAACAAAAATAGCCTGAAGTCATTTTAAGTAGTAATGCAGTCCTAATTTGGAAATTGGAATGTCTAGCTCAAGATATTAATGCCAATTTTGGCTTTGATTTACCATTGAAGTATGATTTTCCTTAAAGCCTACAGAAAAGTGCTGAGCCTGGAAGCCTACAGTAGAAATGTCTGCCAAAGTTGACTTCTTTTCTATCTCACTATTTTGGGTGTTCACTTTTCCAACCCCTACTTTGACTTCATAGTGGGAGCAAAGAGAGATAAGAGTAAAAAAGAAAACTTTGATTTTATTTGACTATGTATTTGCAATAATGAAGGTATAAGTCAGGGCTTCTCACACGGAGAACTGCTAAACCACTGAGCCACACCCTATAATATTTCATTTGCATGGTATTTTCACCCAGTTTTCTGCTCTCTAAGCTTAGCAGTTCCTGACAACAGCTTTGGATTCTTTGGATACAGTCAGAGTCAGAGATTATCTGGATTTTTCCCCCATGTAGAAGTCTGTTTATAGATACCAAGCCCTGCATATTATGCCATAGATAATGGTTTACCCTGATTGTAGAAAAATCTATTCACCAGGGCTTCACATTCTTTAACTAACCTAACACTCTTGCTTCTGAAATCTCTTAGTCACTCAACTAGACTAGATACTCTCATTCATGATCCACTTCTGATCCAAGAGAAAGACAGCATTCTTTGTTGTGACCAATTACTATACTGCTGGTTTATTGCAAGATCAGAACAAACTTTCCAGAATTCTCTCTTTCATGATAGTAAGACTGTAACAGTTAATCACAACAGTCATGTTTCCTTATTTTACTTGTCTCAGAACAGCCTAATTAACAAAGATTGGTGAAAGAAATTAGAACCCCCATTTTCCAGAGTTGCTAGATTTCTTTTACAATGTTCTTATATGGGTATAGTTGTGCTTATATAGAAAAATATGTACAGCAAGCACATACACACATATGCACAAAAACTCATACATGTACTGGTAAGAAAATAAAGTATGTATGTGTGTGCACAAATGCATGCATGTACATGAGCATACCTGTGTATGTCTCTGTGTGTTTGTGTGCATGCATGTGCTTGTGTGTGTGTGATTGTGAGTATGTGTGTGTGTGTGTAAAAATCTAGATGAAGTGTCCTACCTTTGGTAAAACAAGCATAAATAATTTCATTAGAATTTCTGATTTTTTTTAATCTGGAAAGTGGACATTTCAGACAGCTTATAACTTTGCCAGCACTTGGTATATCACCTTTAACTAACTTTGCCATGTGAAAAACTGCCAACTTATTAAATATATGTATCCCAAGAGGGTGGCTCTGAAATTGACATTTCTGTGTATTAGACTCCCTAGAAAGTCTATACATTTTCTGACTCAGTGAGCTTAGATTATTACCAATAGTTTTTGTTCCTAACATGTGGACAGAGGTCCTGTTACCTGTTGAGAGGATCACTCAGTACCCCTGCTTCATAGCAAAGGAATGAAAGAGTGAGTCTGCTAGAATAGAGTTTTGCAGTTGTTCAGCATTAGAAGCTGGATAACACTAATGAATATAATGTTATATAAGATTCAATAAGTATAACCCATCTCTCCATTATTTGTTAAAACTATTTACAATACTTAGAGATAGTGATCCAGCTTCCAAATGATGAACAATTATGAATAATGACACAAGTAGTTTTGTTATTTGTTAGCCTCTATCTATCTTCCAGTAAACATCAGTTGATCACCTACTGTGTGCCTGGTGTTGTTTCTATTGGACGGTGTTTCTCAAAGGTGAATCTGGAACAGCAGCAAGAGCATGCAGGTCTCAGTATTCTGACAGCATCAGTATCAAATACAGGAGTGCAAAATACTGACACAGGGTCCAGGCCCCAGAGATGTTTATCCAGCAATTAGTGGATAGGTTAAAACGGTTTTAAAATAGGTTAAAGCCAATGGTTTGTGGATGTTGTTGAGCAAAGATTATACTTCTAAGTCTCTTTTTGTAATATATATGTATGTCTGCTTTTCCTAGATTGTTATGGGATGAACAAAGATTTTATTTAAAATAGAAATTCCCAACTGAATTATTATTACATTATTGAAAAACGGAAGAAAAAGTAGGATTGCTTATCAGAAAAATAAACAGACCATCTTTAGCAATAAAATACTATAAGAAGAGTTTATAATAAGGGTATGTTCGATCTTACTTCCCCATTTTTTCTTTACTCCAATTAGTTATTTCAAAATCAAGTCAAATCAAGTGACATTGACAGATAAAAATTTCTACTATTTTGTTAATAAAAATAAATACCCACCATAAAAATGCCACACTACCATGGGCATTGACTAAACTCCAGTGAACTACTTAAAAGGGTCAGTGGATACATAAAAACAAGAGAGCATTACAATAGCTTGGACTTCTTGTTATAACCAAGAGGTAATAACTTGAATCAGAATAACCCCTTGTTGAAAACAACTATAAAACTTAGGTAATAACATAAAATAACTACTTAAAAGGCCCTGGCAATAAGCTGTGTGTAGAGCACTCTAGGGGTTACAATTCACACAATGAATTGAGCTCCATATTCCCCAGGGTTTTTATTCTTGAGTCCATTTGTCAATTCGTGCTTAGGGGAATATTTTCATAACGAAAACCAGCAATCACATTGGGGCAAAGAAACAGGAGCTTGGTATAGGTACAAAAGCAGCTAAGGCTTTAGGGGCAGATAGGACCAATCGTAAAAAATACATGTAAAGTAAAAAGTATTCATAAAATTTCCCCTGGAGTTGTTTGCACCACAAGATTTGCACAGAATAGGTAAAAATTCAAGGAAGCAGCTAAAAGGTACATCTAGGTTTAAAGAGCAGGGGTACTTCAGGATAACAGACACTGTCCAGTAGCAAATAAGGAAAGAGTTGAATTTCAAGACCCACCAAAATATAGGAGTTCTTTTATGGGTTGTAAAGCTGACCCTTGGAATTACTGTGCTCTAGCTGTAAAAGCCAAGGTGACAGGGAGTAATTAGAACAAATGCTTAGGCCAAATTTTTGCCCAGGTGAAGGTCTTGCATCCTTAAATCTATCCCAAAGGTAAGTTCGTGCGGTTATCACACTGAGAATATCATCGAGACATTTGACATAGTTGTGTTTTCTGAGATCCAAATGAAAGAAGATACCATGAAACAAATCAAATCAGAGAGTGAGAGAGAACAGAAACAGACGAAAGCATCATAGTTGACAGACAAGTGTTGTCAAACAATTGTAATTAATATGTTCTAGAAAATAGTGGAAAGGCTAAATAATTCCATATGACTCCTGTAACCCATTATAGTCTACTGTAACTTCTACAACCACAAGAATGTAATTTTGATACTCATAATTTAATAAATAAGTTCCAATTGAAGAAAATAATGTTGCTTAACTGGAAATGATATTAGAAGAGTTATAGAATTAAGAGTCAGAGAGAATAAGGATGAAAATTAAAAGGTAAAGCTAAATGATGTTAGTATTATTTTCATTGTAGGTAAGAAAGACACCATGCAAAACAATTAAGAAATATATACATATATACACATATACACATATACACATATACACATATACACATATATACACATATACACATATACATATATACATATATACATGAGTGTGTGTGGGGGGGGGTGTGTGGGTATATGTGTGTGGGGGGGGGTGGGTATATGTGTGTGTGTGTGTGTGTGTTTGTGTGTGTGTGTGTGTATATTAGCCAATAACTTTCTCAAACTAGCAACACATGAAATGAGACCTCTATTACATGCAAGATCAGTGGTCTGGAGCTTCTGAGAGATGGTTCAGCAGTTAAAACTACTTGTTCTGACAGAGAACCTGGATCAGCTGCCAGGTGCCACATGGTGGATCATAACTACCCTTAACTACAGTTCCAGGCAATCTGACAATCTCTTCTGATTTCTGAGGGCATCAGGCATGTACATCGTGCATGTGTGTATGTGTGTATATGTATATGCATGCAGGCAAAATACACTCTCTCTCTCTCTCTCTCTCTCTCACACACACACACACACACACACACACGCACACACACACAAGTTTTTTCATGGTACCATTACTGTTACTAAATTATAATGTGTGGTTTGTACGTTATCTACATGAGTTTCTTTGATTCACACAAGACAGAGGAAGGTTTCTGCATCCTTAATTTAGGCTCTGTCATGCAACTTGCTTAGTCTAATGGGAGGGTAACGTAAGGGGCACAGAAACTTGAAATGTAATTTCACAGTTGGATTTACTTTCTGATTCTTCTAGCACAAACATAAGAACAGAATTCTGAAAGGCTGAAGGCCCAAAAGATATTATGTACATGTGTCTCCCTGGCATAAAAGTAATAAAAATGCTTCTTTTAACAAGGTTCTTATAAATTCACCAGAAATCAGACACCTCTACTTATCAGTTGTTCCCATGAGCAAGAAAGGCTAGCCTTCCTTAAGGATTTATTTCATAACACTATGTAACAGATGATATTATAAACTATTGGCTATGAATAGTATAATTAAAAGACATATTAGTCTTGATTTTGACATAGAGTATACATACCTTATTCCTGACTGTGAGCATTTAAAAGCCCAGGTTTCTACATATTATTCAAGCTATTATAAATTGCATATACAGGTAAAAACATTAAAGGTAATAAGTTGTCAATATTGGGTTGCAATTTATGTAGGGAGCCCCTGGTTTCTTTCCCTTTATTTTTGCCTTGCATTTTACTGATCAGTAGTTAAAAATGATGAAAACCTGGATATTCACATACACGAATCAAATAAAAGCAAATACCAACACAAGTCAGATTCTCTCACAAAGAACTAGAACAGATGCAGATTGACCTAAACACAAATCCACCCACAGCAGAGAAGACAGTGAGAAAGGATGAAAGCTCCATGTTATAAAAGATAGTGGAGGGAGCCAGGAATTTCATCTCTAGTATGTCGCCTTGTGGGGACTACATGGGCTTCTTGGTCTAGAGAAGCTGGAGCTTCTGAACTTCTATCATCTTCCAATGAGATCAGGTTTTCTCACTATTAACAGTGGAGGAGTACTCAGAAGAGCTCCCCTTCTAGCCCAGTCCAGAATGGTTATCGGTGCTGTTTGGTGGAAGGCTAGAATCTCCACCCTGCATACCCAGACAAGAAGGGCATTCGTATTGGTGTGTAAACGGCACAGGGATTCCTCTCCCATCTGCCACTAATAAGACAGTCCTCCTCGCCTCTTATAAGGATGAAATAGCTAAAAACAATGTTGAGATCCAATTAAGAAACTCTCAGAATTTCTACATTCCACTCAAGACTATCCTCACTTCAAGAGTCTGTATGATCTCAGTCTCAAAGACGAAAATAGAAATGATAAATGTTCACATCAATATGACATGAACATTATAAATTTCTGATGATTATAGTAGTCACCAACCTGCATGCCCATGAGCAGTTATAAACTGATCTGGAACAAATTTCAGAAGCAGAATGTCTCAAAAAGTAAGGAGAGAGACAGAGCAGAGAAATAGAAGATACAAAGACGAACTCTCGGGTTACAGCTGAAATAATAACAGTAATTTAACTAAAAGATTCAATCAAGTAGTGTTGAGGGTAGGATGAAAAGGTAGCACATAGCTGATGCACCTGACCAGGATGCGCTGGTTCCAGATGAACTGACTTGGGGTCTGCAAACAATACATTGAGGAACTAGATTTCCAGAATCACAGACTGAGAAGATAAGGCAAGGACAAAAATGTAAGTAATAAAAAGTGCATTCAAATATCTTTAAGAATACGCTCAGCTCAGCTACCAATCTTTAAACTCTTTTCTGGTGTTTACTTTGTGTTTTATTAAGAAGCATTTACTCATCCAACATACCTGAAACTTTATACCCACTGAATATTAAGATCCCACCTGCCTCCTCCCTCAGCACCTGAGAACCACCATCCTACTGTCTGCTCCTATGAGTGAGTATTTTAAATATGTGTGTAAGGTAATGCAGTATTTGTCCTTCTGTGGTGAGATGATTCAGCTTTGAAAAAAATATCTTCAAGGATGGACACAGGTTGAGCTTCAAGTAACAAGATTTTCTTGTTTCAAAAGTGAATAATATCCTGTTTCATGCACAGACCATATTTAATCTATCTGCTCATCTCTCGATGAAAATCCTAGATGGGTCTACATCCTGGTAACTATTAAAAATGAAAAATTGAATGCCTTCAAGATCTTGATTACATTTCCTAGAGAAACACATCTCTGTGGTGGCTGAACCATATAGCAGGTCTATGTTAAAATCTTTAGGAACCTCCATACTGTATACTATAGAAGAAACAATATTTTACCTTCCAATGTCTGTACAACCTTACCACCTTTGCTGTCCAACAGGCATGAGATGGTCTCTTACTCAGGTTTGATTTGTGTTCCTTTGGTTGTTAGCAACGCAGGCCATCTTTTAATATACCTGGTGACAATACATCTTCGTTGGGGATGTTTATATTCAAGTCTCTTGCCCATTTACAAACAAGATTACTTCATTTGCTAGTGATATGCATGATAAACATGTCTTATATATTTTACTGTTACTACACATATACTTTGCAAGTATTTCATCTAATGTTATAAGTTATATTTTCCCTCTGTTTTCATTACATCTACAATTGTTGCTCTTCAGTTTGTACAGATCTATTTGTCTATTGCGTGTCTGAATATTTGGTGCCAATTCTATGAATTTATACTATTTTAATAAACTTTGCTTCTATGATTATTAAATTTGAATGTCTCATGTTTAATTTTTTTCTCCATTTTAAACTGATAATTGTGTAGGGTATAAGTCCTCTTTAATTCTTCTGTTCAAAGATACTTAATTTTTCAAACACGACTTATTAAGAAGATTATATTTTCTCATTATACATTCTTGATATTTTTTTAACATTTGTGACCATCTATGAATACTGTTTTCCTGGCCTGTGTATTTGACTATGTGCTTATACTTAGTATTAGAATAACTGTATTTGGTAGTATTTTTTGAAATTAGACCATTTGATATATTTAAATTAATTTTTCATTACCAAGATTGTTTCTTCATTCATGGTTCTTTATAAGTTTTTAGAAATTTTAGGTACTTTCTATACTATTAAAAACTGTCTTTGGGATTTTGGCAAAGATCTCATAAAATCTGTAGATCACATTGATTATATGTATATTAAACAATGAAACATTGGTAAATATATTTTCTTTTCCTTTTGATTATGAAAAATATGTAGACTAGTGTGGTTTTAAATGTATGGAGGTAGTAGGGAGGAGTTCTTTGCAAGAACTACTTAAACTTATTGTATTTATTTTACATGTGGTCTTAGTCAAAGGACCGAGAAGCAATGTATTTTTCTTTTTCAGTAAATAAGACTTTTCAATACTCAAATTGTGGAATGTGAAGAGAGTTATAAGTATGTTTAAAATATCATAATTTTGAGAACCTTCAGAATATCAGGGAATGCTGATCTACTGAACCTGAATTTCAGAAATTAACATGCCAAGAATTCCAAAACACTGAGAAACTACTCTTATTTTCACTGTATGGTAGAATAAATTGTATCTCTCTGGATAAATAAATGTACTTTTAAATACCAAACTTAATGTATGCAGATGAAATATTTAGCATGGCCTTCTTTCTATTTTCTAGTGTTCTTTATCTCTTTTTCAGAGCTTTTAATTTTTTTTTTATTGGAGAAATCCTTTACTTTATTGGTTAAGTTTATTCTTAGATCTTGTATGTTATGGGACTATTGTGATGAGAGTATGTAGATGAAATTTTTCCCTATATGTTTCTTACTGATGTATATAAAAGTTCAAGTTATTTCTATAATCTTCCACGTTGATGAATTTGTTTACCTTATCTGGAAGCTTTGTTACAAGAGGTTACATACTGTATGATTTATTTACGTAATATTCCTGGAATGGTAGAACTACAAAAATGTCAAACTACTAATTTTCCAGAAATTTTTTATTGGTTATTTTAGTTATTTACATTTTAAATGTTATCCCCTTCCCAGTTTCCCCTCCACAAACCCTCTATCCCATCCTCCCTCTTCTATGCTTCTATAAGGATGCTCCCCCATCCACCCACTCATTCTCACCTCACTGCCCTAGCATTCCCCAACCCTGAGGCATCAAGCCTCCAGAGGATCAAGAGCCTCCCCTCCCACTGATGCCAGATAGGGCAATTCTTTGCTACATATGCAGCTGGAGCCATGGATTATTCCATGTATACTTTGGTTGGTGGTTGGTTGGTTGATATTGTTGTTCTTCCTATGGGATTGCAAGGTGCTTCAGCTCCTTCAGTCCTTCCCCTAACTCCTCCACGGGGGGTCCTGTGCTCAGTCTGATGGATGGCTGTGAGCTATGCATCTGTATTGGTCAGGGTATGGCAGAGCCTCTCAGGGGACAGTGCTCACAGGCTCCTGTCAGCAAGAACTTCTTGACATCAGCAAGAGTGTCTCGGTTTGGTGTCTGCAGATGAGATGGATCCCTAGATGAGGCAGTCTCCGGATGGCCTTTCTTTCAGTCTTTGACTCACTCTGTCCCTGTGTTTCCTTTAGATAAGAGAAATTCTGGGTTAATATTTTTGAGATAAGTGGGTGGCCTCTCCCTCACCTGGGGGCCATGCCTAACTAATGGATATGGTCTCTACAGATTCTGTCTCCCCTTTGTTGGATATTTCAGGTAATGTTGTCCCTGTTGGGTCCTGGGAACCACTTAGTTCCCTGGCATCTGGGACTTTCTAGAGGCTATATCCAGTTCCCCAGCCCCCACCACTACACACCTCTGTTCAAATTCCTGACCCTCTGTACTTCTTCCCCTGGCCTCTTCCAAACCTGATCCTGACCTCCTTTTCTCCTCTCCTTCCTCCTCTCCTCACCCCAGGTCCCTGTTTCCCTTTGTCTCCTGTGATTATTTTGTTCTCTTTTCTAAGTAGGACTGAAGCATCCATACTTTGGTCTTCCTTCTTCTGGGATATATTTGTTATTGAAAACAGATTTGTTTATCTCATACAATACATCCCAGTAACAGTTTTCCTCCTGTCTACTCTTCTCAAATCACCTGCCCGTCTCCCCTGTCTCTCTCATACCCACTCACCCTTCATTTCCTCTTTTGGAAAGAGCTGGTCTCTAAGAGAGGACAGCCAAATAGGACAAAACAAAATACAGTAAGACAAAGCAAAAGGCCTTATTCTGAGACTGGACAAGACAACCAAATAGGAGGGAAAAGTCCCAAGAGCAGAGAAAAGAAAGTGAGAGAAACACATTCCCACTATTAGGAGTTCCACAAAACCACCAAGCTGACAGCCATCAGACAGACACAGAGGACCAGCGCAGATACAGCCACATGTCTGAGCTTTCCAGATCTCTGTGGTCCCATGTGTGCCTGGCTTAGTTGATTCAGTGGTTCATGTTCTTCTAGAGTCCCCAGGTCCTCTGATTTCTACTATCTTTCCTCACCTTCTTCATTAGAGTTCCCCAATCCCTGAGGGGAAGGAGCCAATGGAGATCTCCAATTTAGAATCTCTGTCTGTGTAATTCCTGCCCATGGGTCTCTATACCTGGTCTTATCTTCTGCCAAAGGAAATCTCTTTGATGATGACTGGACAAGGCACATCTTTTTTTTTTTTCTAAGTTTTTCAAGACAGGGTTTCTCTGTATAGCCTTGGCTGTCCTGGAACTCACTCTGTAGACCAGGCTGCCCTCGAACTCAGAAATCCACCTGCCTCTGCCTCCCAAGAGCTGGGATTAAAGGCGTGCGCCACCACTGCCCTGACAAGGCACATCTATGAGTATAGCAGAATATGATTAGAAATCATTCCATTGATTTTTCTTTTATTCTTCATTTGTTTGTTTGTTTGTTTGTTTGTTTTTATTTGGCCAGTCATGTTTGATTCTACCCTATATCTCTGGGATTTCTAGTTTCTAGTTCTTGCCTAATAAAACAGAGGTATACCACTATACCACTCTTTGGCATATACTCAAAGGACACCCCATCATATTATGGTTGAAACTGCTCAATTATGTTCATTGAGGCTTTATTCATAATAAGCAGCAACTGGAAGCAAACTAGATGCCCCTCTACTGAAGAAAGGATAAAGAATGTGTTATACATTTACATAGTGAAATATTAATTAGTTGATAAAAATTGAATTGGTGTCAAATGGGAATGGGAGTAGGAAGTATTTTCTAGAAATTAAGAGAAGTATGGGTGTTGATTAAAAGTAACATGGATACACAAGTAAATGATCAGAGCAGGCCGGTTACCATACCCAGCACTTCATACCCTTATGCTTTCTTAGGAGTAACTATATCAAAAGCAATTAGCATCTTAAAAAATAGCAGTGCATCATATTATAGTTAGAATAGTTACCATGCTGTGAGGTTGATCCCATATACATAATCATTAACTAATTAAAATTGAAGTTGATTAAAATTAGCCTAATAGGTAACTCACATGTGTAATCTTAGCACTAACAGCCTAGTCAAGAATTTGAGGCCAGCCTGTAATACCTAGCATGATTTAGTCTCAAATGAAACAAAAATATATAAACTATCTCTGTGATGGTTTGCAAGTACAGTACTTTGATTTTATAAACTATATTCTTGTTGTAATGATGTACTATTATTAAGTAGACCAATGTCATTAGGATAAATTGGCCAGAGTAGATAGGAATGCTTTTATACATACATTTCTTAACAAAAATCTGGAATTGCCAAGGAGATGTCCATGTGATCCATGTGATATGCCTATAGGAGATTACCATGATTGCATAAATAGAGGTGAGAAGACCTGACCAAGGTACATGTCACTACTCCTTGTCTGTAGCCCTGGGCAGAAAAAAATGGAGAAGAGAGCTGAGTGGCAAGCATTCATCATTCTCTGTGTCTCGGTATGGTTGTCATGTGACTACTTGCTGCAAGCTCCTTCCATTATGACATCCTTGTCATGAAGAGCCAAACCCTTGAACTGTGAATCAGAATAGGTTCTTTCTTCCTGAATGTAGTCATAGAATTTCATCATAAAGCAAAGAAATGTCATGGTGAATCTACACTTATTTAAAAATAAAAGGCCAAGTTTGTAAAAAAAAAAAACAAATGATAGGCAGAAAATACATTGCTTTAAAAGGCAGGTTCTCTATGTATATGTTCTGTCTGTTAGCTTAGTGTTTTTGTGGGACTCTGACGAGTTGGGAGCAGGTGTGTCCCTGACTCTTTTGCCTGCTCCAAAGACTCTTTACTCCTGTTGAATTCTCTTGCCTAGAGTTGGTATAAGGGCTTTTGCCACATCTTACTGTATTTTGTTTTGTCCTGTTTGGTTGTTATCTCCTGGAGGCCTACTACTCTTTTCTGAAGAAGAAACAGGGTGTATGTTTCGGGGAAGGAATCTAGAGAGAAAGAAAGAGAAGGTAGGGAGGAGATGCTGGGAGGAGTGGAGGTAAGGTAAATTGTGGTTGGGATGCATTATATGAAAGAAGAATCTATTTTCAATAAATAAATACATAAATAAAGTCAGACTTCAAGACAGAAAAAAAGAACAAAAGTTTTAAATACAGTGAATTTACCTAAAAGTGATATTATTAATCTAACATAAGGGTTTAAAGAAAAAAATAATCCTGGAGACCAAGATAATTACTTTTATTGTGTTAAAACATGAAAATTAAGGGATAATATGAAAAATTTTAAAGTCATCTTAATAATATGTTCTCAGAATATCTACGATGAATAAAATTTTAAAGCTAAAGAAAAACAACATAACTGAGTATTTTATCCATTTCTAACAAGTAGGACATAAACCAAAGATTAATAAAGCCATGAAGTATTTGAACACCTTGATAAGTAACCTTAATCTATTGAATATAGATATAACACAGACTGTATACACAACATAACTTTTGCATTAAGTTTATTACGATATTTACCACTGTTGCTCACAAAATAGATCACCAGATACACTTTAAAAAATCTTCAGAGATGAACTGCAATTATACAATAAATTTTCTGATTGCAATGAAAGCATACTAGCAATTAATTATTTAAAAGTACTTAGTTCAAACACTTGATAATTAAATAGAATGCTTTTCAGTGTGCTCACAAATCAAAGAAAATTTAAAACGGACATTCAAAAAATCAATTAAATGATAATCAATAAACCATATTAAAGTCTGTAGGAAGCAGCTAAGCAGTGACTAGAGAGAAACACAAAGTTGAAAATATATGAATATTTGTATATGTGCACAGCAAACAGATTTAAATTAAAGCAAAATGTGCAAAACCAGAATAGCCAAAGGTTGCATTCAACAATTAATACAATTTGAAAACTTCTGGTAAGACATGAATAAAAATGAGAGAAACAAAAATTTGACTAATATTAATAATCCAAAGAGGAGATAAGTCTAGGTTTAATGTGTGCCAAAATGAAAATAAAAGTAATGTAGAAATATTATAAAACAAATATATGTCAACAGACTTGAAACTTCAGAAGAGATGGATAAGGCTTCTGATAAACATTTTATTAGATGATTATAACAGTAAGTAGGAAGTCTAAACAGAGCCTGAACAAAGCTGTAATTGATGTAACTGTATATGTGGTTAACATTTCCTACAAAGTCCAATGCAAAGTGACTGCAATGGTGGTCCTCCTCAACCTCCAAAGGAATAAAGAATTTATATTGGCTTACAAGAACTCTTTCAGGATATATAGAAAGTGTGACTCTCTACAAAATTCCTCAATGAAACCAACATAACATTGAGTTTAAAATCTGGCAAAAACATTACACCAAACAAAAGAGCCTGCGCGTGGTATCTGGTATTTCACAGCTTTAGTCCCAACAATAAGGAAGCAGAGGCAGGTGGATCTGTATGACGTCTAGTCCAGCCTGGTCAACGTGGTGGGTTCTTGGTCAGTTGAGGTTACATAATGAGATGCTGTCTCAAAAAAAGAAAAAAATAAAGACTTGATATCTCATGGTTATGACTGAATAAGCCTCAAATAAAATGTAAGCCAATCATTAATTAATTAATTAATTAATTTACTTATTCACTTTACGTCTCCCAATCACACTTTCCAATTTCAAATATTTACCTGCAGGAATGAAAAGTAGCTTAACATTTAATAATCAATATTTGCAAAACAATGGACTACATGAAAAAATGCATAAAAAGCATAAAATAAAACTCACAACCTCTTCCTACACTTCTAAAAGTCAGCAAGTTAACAACAAAGGAAAATCAGTGATTATGATTTATCCATCTTTAAAAGATTTCTCAGCAAGCATTATATTCATACTTCACAGTAAAATAATGAAACGTTTTCCCCATGCAGGGGGTGGTGCTGCTTGCACACAAACTTGATCATTGCCACAATTTCTACAAAACATACTTTCTCTTCCTTCGTGAACAGTAGCAATTTATCACAAATGAAAGGCAGACAAATTTGAAAGGAATGAAAGCTTAATTCATACAGGCTAGGATTAGGTACATTGAATCTTTGTTAATAAGAAAATTTATACTTAATATGTGCATTTATTTTTTAAAGTAACTAGATTCAAAACCAAAGTAAAATAATTTTGATTTTATGTATTAAAAAAGTCACTGAGTAGTGCTATAAAATGACCAGGTTCATAGTGCCATCAAGCACATCAAATCTCTAGGGTGAGAGAACTTGAAGATTAAACAAATGCAAAAACATAGCACATCCATCAATGGGGGTCGGATAATTTCTGATATTATTTTCTCCCTAATTGATCTGCAGACACAGTGCAATTCTGTCTTAAAGTCGAGGTGGCTTCAGAAACTGTTAAGATAGTGTCAAACAAACTGGAACACTAAGTAGAGACCTCACACCAGATTTCATGATTTACCGAAATGCTACCCTAATTAGAACCTGTTTGGGCCTGAGGCTGTAGCTCAGTGGAAGGGGGCTTACCTATATAATATGTGAGGTTCTAGGACAAATCCCTAGAGCTGTAAGAAAAATCAGCAATAAACACATGAATTCTTCTCATCAAAACATTTGACAAATGGTCCAACAGTATAGAACATTCAGAAACAAAACACATATTGTCAGTGATTTATAGGAAACATCCCATGGCACGTAGAGAAAGGAAGGAGACATCTCTACAAATGTGCTGGCATGGGCGGTGTCCCCGGGACACAGCTTTCACATTCAGTTTCTTATACAGGTAAAGTCATTCCAGATGCATTACAGACACAGCAATAAAGACAGGGCTTAACAAAAAAATGCATTTATGAAAGTGATTTAGAAACAAAATCTTTGAAACTGAAAATAGAAAGCACGTATCCATAGAGAAATGTTCTGAAGACAGTGGCAAATTCTATTATATAATTATATACTTTTAAGAGCTTCGTTTTTATTACATATTTAGCATATAGCAAATAGTGCTTTGATATACATTGTTTATTACAGTCAAGCAAATGAATGTATTTCTAACTTTACCTGGTTATGTGTGTGTGGTCGTGTGTATGTGTGTGTGTGAAATACAGTGAATAACCAAACCTATCATTAAAATTTGAACACATTCATAGACAAAATTAGATTTCAATGTCATTTTCCAATATTTGAAAAACTGTGTGACTACAGTGTCATATACGTTATTTAGCCACATACTTCAGAAAAGCTCTGTGTGCTTGCAATAGATTGGAAGAGGTGAGCATTTTCACTTAATGACAGTTTGCATTAAACTGCTTTATTCATTGATTCAGCTGTTCTTGTAGGAATAAATTTAGCTACACATGACATTTCTGGTGGGTGTCTTTGTTTCATCCTAACGGGGAATATCTGACCATATTAAGAGATACTATCACAAATGGGAGAGCATTCTTTGTGTCATTTGTTCAAGTAACAAATGCTTACTGAAAGTCTTTGTGTGCCTGACCTAGGTTGTGAACTTAAGACAGCAGACATTTATATGACACAGCTCCTAACATACAGAAGTTCGTATTCTAATGAAGAAGATGGGTAAGTAATGACAGATAATCGGAATAACAGAAGGGCAGTATCAAACTAAGTGCAGACAGCCAAGAAAATGAAGAAAATAGATAAGGATTACCTACTTAGTACTGAGTAAAGAAATATAGCACTGGAAATACAAGATGACTGGTATCATGAAAACCTTTTAAATGGGATATGATGTCATAAGACATGACAGGTAGGGGCCGATAAGTATGCTTCAGAGAATATGTAGACGCTTAATGGGCATTAGGAGTCTGGGATCTGAGAGTGGGAATCGTGTGCATAAGGTTTCAAGAAAGTGAAAAATTGATAAAGTCAGTTTAAATGACAGGAGAAACACTTGGAAACATGAGGGAGGAGGTTTATGTGATGCGGAAATAGATAAAGATTGTGATAAATGTTCCTATGAAGTCTTAGCACTTAAACAGCAAGGAAATAGCCACACAGTTACAATGAACCCTTACTGTTAGACTACTGAAGCTATCTGGACGGGAGAGCCCGAGTACACACACTCTGCCCAGATCAAACGGAGATGTGTGACACAGCACAGAGGTCCGGGTGTCTGCTCAGATGTGCTGTTTATTCCTCCCATTGCTTCCTCTCTGTAGCATTTGCCATTGACTGAACAGTCTCTAATATCTTGATCTTCAAAGGATATCGTATATTTCATTCAGTAAAATTTACTTGGACTTTTGTGCCCCAGGAACCTTCTGAATTTAGTAACCGAACTAAGCCTGTTTGTCTTAGAATCAATTCTTTGTAAAAGACACCTTCTTGGATGGACTCAGTGACTGGTCTCTTCGTGGCTTTGACAACTGGTGGGTATCCTCCCTTTTTTGCCTCATCCTCTGGTAAGTATTCCCAAAGATACGAGTGGAAGCGCCAAGTTTTGATATCTACATGTACTGTTATTTGTAGGTTTTAGGATGTTGAGCAAGGCAAAGGTACAATGTTGGTTTTGTGACATAGAACACCAGAGCCTTTATGTGTTGGATTTCTAAGCTAGAGGATAACAAAAAAAGGGATGTTTAATGTTACTTGTGAAGGTTTCAGATCTTTCGAAGATGACAAACAATTTATATTAATACATTATAAGGTTTTGGTAAATATATAGTTTAGAAAACCTAATGATATCAGCTCTAAATAAACTCATTTTGTCATATGTACATTTTATTGATTTCAGATTAAGCCTTAATATTTAAGTAGGTTAATGTACACATATATGAGTTCACAAGATGGCAGTAATGTTAGTTCATGCCTCTCTTTTCCTAAATATTCAAATAAATCAGCCTTTGAAGCTTGAAATGATTGTGCAAGCAACATCTGATAGCCAAATAAAAATAATATGAGACTTTAATTCATGCGTGCATCAACTGGATGCAACAAAGTCAGATTGTGTGGGGAACAAAATAATAGGATTCTGTGTTAAGTTTGTCTCTAACTCTATGACCTTGGATAAATGTATATTTATTCTGTAAGATGTAGGCAAAACCTGCCCCCTACCTATCTTCTGGAGCTGCTGCAAGATTTATTGAACTAGAAGCAAAAGCGGTTTATAGATCTGGTGAGACAGAAGTCACATAAATGCAAAGCAGGAGGATTAATTCCGTGAGTTTTACAAAGTTAAGCTGGCTCTCATAACTTCCCTATGTGTCAGGTAGATAGTCTTAGCCTGCCTTTTCCAAACATGAGGGCTTATGTGCTTCTGCTAAGGCGCCCTAGATTGTCTGAGAAGAGACACGCTGCCTGGATTCAGACTGTGCCCAGTATTTATTTGATACCTAAAAGTTCTTTAAGGAGCAGTTTAAACTGCTCCCATCATTCCCTTGGCAAGCTATGGGAACAGCCTGAATATTGTTCTACCTGATTTTCCTCTATGGTTCCTCCTGGCATTCATCTGAAATGCAAGACATCTTGTTTCAATGGTATCCAAGGAGAGCCAAGTATTTGGGAGCTATTAAAAGGCATTGTTCTATTGACGAAGCATATAATATGATTTAATGCAGGCGGAAGTCAAGGTATCCGTCAGAGAAGGAGCAGTGGAAGACAGGGGAAAGAATGTAAGCATTGAGCTGGGAGTTATGTCACCTGCTAATTATCCTGTACGTAGGCTGAAGGAGGAGGATCAGGAGGTTGAGGCTACTTGGTCTGCAGAGTGAGGCTGTGCTTTGAAAAACCAAAGCAAAGCAAAGTTAGTTAACTGTAGCTCTCGCAGAAAGGCAGAAAGGTTATGGCAGTGATGAATATTCCACCCTGCTTAGCATCTCTTCCTTATGCATACCAAATGAAGGCAAGAGGATAGGAACCACTGAGACACTTATCTCCTCCCCCTCCACAAAATAACCTCTTAGTCACTTTTTCCAGCATTGCTGGTTCCGTGTTACTGAAACTGACTAAGCTTTTACTGAGTGCCTAATTCTACAGAAAGTTACCAACAAGTGCTGTCTGTTGGTGGAATTTTGAGTAGAAAGAGTTCCAAGAGGAATGGCTACTCAGAAGCCTTGCCTTGGGCACTACATGGCGGCATAGCCCTTGGTGGTAGTTGTTGAATGTAATCTGAAAAGTGGGGAAGAAGGTAATACTTAGCTGAGAGAACATTCACAGTTGCGCTACATAACTTGGTACATTTAAAGTCTGTAGCATATATGGAGGACACATCTGATTTACAGTGATCCCTATGTAAGATGTAGGTAGCTATGTAAGATGTAGGTAGTGTTTCTACCCAGCTAGGCAGTCGTCGCTTTTATAGAGAACTCAAGGAGCTACGCACTGAGGAAGACTCTGGGAGAAAGAACAGATTAATACAGCTACTGTTGACTTTATCCACACAATGTTTTGAAGGAGGTTATTAATAGACAAAGAAAACAGACACAGGATTGAATGACACCGAGAAGGCACTATTGAGAGACGGCCACAGGAAAGGGAGGCCAGAATGCCACTCCTGATGATACATTTGATGGAGATCTTAACCACAGTGGTGTATTTTTCATGGGCAAAATTTACAAACCTGACTCATGGGAATTGGCAATGTATAATCTCTTCAGGTCTACGATATTAATTTTCTAATAACACTTTCACAGGACCATAGTAACAACACCTATGGGGGCTGGTGAGATGGTTCAGCATACAGTCAATCATCACTGATGTTGATAACCTAAAGACATGAGTTTCATTCCCTAAACTGACACAGCGGAAGAAAGGAACTCATTCCCAAAAGTGGTCCTCTAACCTCTACACTCACATGGTGTCAAGCTTATCCCCATACATATACACACAAAAATACATACAAATAAATGTAAGAATATAATAACACGTGTCATATTGATTAACCAAACATACTTTGAAGCAGAATTCCTATGCTTATACTGTTGTGGACTCCCAACAATGGAAAACTGATGGTTTAGAAAATTCTGATAATCTTTCCTATGACTTGTTGATAAAAGTCATTAGGGAAATAAAATGAATACACATACATATACACTACTACCTGGGGCCAATTTTATCCACATTTGTATAAGTTTATCTTCACCCATGGATAATAGAAATTAGACCTAAAAAATTATAGCTGTCCTCAATGAAGTCTCAAATGACCCACAAACAGTCACTTTAGAATGACCTTCCTTGGGAATTTTCTCTTTTGTTTTTATTACTGTTGGATATTTTTTCTGAGCCAAGATTACACTCTGTATCCCAGACTGCTCTTAATATAATTATTTAGCCCAGGCTGGCTTCAAACTAGGGCAATCCTCAGCTTCCCTAATGCTGGAATTACAGACATGCCTACACCCAGCTTTTGTGGGATCATCTTAACACGCGTGTGAAATGACAAAAGATCTAAGTTTTAGGAATAAAATTGCACTCCATTTGTAGCATTTTATTAAGGAAGATATTTATTTTAATACTAAAAATTTAATGCAGCAATATCTAAGGTCAGGAAGCTCTGGAAAATCTCTGCTTGGTCTTTTTGCCTTGTTCCAGGTTTCCTTTTTAGAAGGGACTTTACTGGGTTCTGGTTCTTTACTCTGTGTCTTTCCTTTCCTGGAGGAATCTCTCACTCATTTACCCAGATTAAACAGGAGGTTAACAGGGTATGGAAAGAAAGCATTAGGCAAATGATGACCCTGCCTTGATCTAAAATCTTTTCTGAGGGAAGGAGCAAGACTACCCCAGGGGCTTTGACACAGAGGACAAAAAGCCAGGAGAGGAGAGAGGTTACAGCCTGCCAGAATGCATTGCTGTTTTAGCAGGGTCTGTATTTGTGTAGTGATGGCACTTTTCAAAGAATCCTTGGCTTTTAATAGCGAGAGGACACGTTTAGGCACCCAACTTCAATTCCTGATATAAACAGCCCCTATGTGCTTGCACCCCAGCTGCATTCTTTATAAGAACAATGCTACTTATATTAGTATTATTTTTATCTATTTGTCTATTTATTTATTTATTTATTTATTTATTTATTTATTTACACAAGGTCCCACTCTAGCCTAGACACATCTGCAGTTTCGTTGTGTCCTATCTTATCCTTGAGTTAATGGAGACCATCCTGGCTCCGTCCCACGGGTGTTGGGATTACAGTGAACTGTAAGAAGCATCATGACATGAGATCTCCCTGCAACAGACTTTTATCCTAAAGTTGTTCCTCTGGAGTATCATTAGGAAGATTTCATTAACTGAAGATTAATTATCACTGTGTATTACTTTCAAGTGGGGCTCATCACAAACTTAGAATTTTGTAGAGCGAGATGATGATTCCAAGTGGGAAACTGAACAAAAATCAAACCGCATACGGGAGTTAACACTATTTTATAACACCTGTTTATTCGATCTATAAATATTCCTTCAATAATTTCATAATTCTCATGTGCTCAAGAGGACATTATCTGGTGCATGGAAATGGCATTTTAAACCTTGGAATCAACTAACAATTTGAAAAAGTCTTGGCTTTTGAGAAACTGCAATTTCCATAGCCCTCCCACCCACTATAAATCATTACCTCAATTTCTGAGCAGCGGCAGGGGATCTTGGGTGGATTGATATTATATAATTACAGAATTTTAGGATCACAAAGGATTTTAAAGGTCATCTAATGCAACCACTTAATTTAATATGTGGGAAGCTCCGTTGCCTGCGGTCCCACAGCACGTATCATCTAGCACTGGCTTGCTCAGGGGGATCCGAACGCATGTGTTAGCAACCCTGGGGTAGACACCGGTGATGCCAGAAGCATACAAAGCCTTCCCTGTATTTGTTGATGTACAAATCTATAACAAACTCACAACACATACTCACCAAGCCAATCACCTACAGTTGCTACCATTCAGTGCACTGTTACCAAGCACCGAGAATAAAATGGCTAACAGGTCACTTCTTCGGAGTTAGTCTCCCTCCTCTCAAAGGCGCTTATGGTCTTTAAGGACATCAAGATGTATATAGCTACAAAATACTTGGGGAATCTTATCTTTAATTGTGTTGTCAAATGTGACTGCTTTCAATACCCGAGAGTGCTTAAAAAGACCTGGAAAAGAATCTAGGAGGAATCACAGAGAATGGGTGAAATCTTTCTAACTATATATACGTACATAGACTGAGCGCGCGCGCGCGCACACACACACACACACACACACACACACACACAGTTTAATGCACCACTATCTGCTGCTGCCTTCTGAGCTCATCTGCAGGCCAGGGCACACAAAGTTAAGGACTAGATGCCAAGTCACTCAGTTTAAGAGGGAGAGAGCAAGAGTCCACTCATCTTCTAAACTGGAAAAGATCAGAAAAAGAGAAACGGGGAGAAACAACCACAGAGGAGAGAAGGGAAAGCAAGAATAGGAAATCCTTCACAGCGCCTGCTCCGGGAGCCTAGGGCTGCTCGCAGCCAGAAGAAGGGAAGGGTGCTTGCTCTGGCTGCTTGCGGGACTCCACGCTCCTTGGGGAGGGTCGGGGGCAGCGCAGCCCGTGCCCGCAGCCCTGTGCACAGCGCAGCTCGGCGGTAGGACGCAGCGCCCAGAGCCCCGGCAGAGCCCGCCCTCCCTCCCGCGTCGCCAGCCGGCGCGCAGCGCCCTCTCCGCCCGTGACTTCAGTTCGGCTCCACCCCCGCGCGGCGGCGGCGGTGGCGGTGGCTCGCAGCTCCGTCCCAACCCGCGCGCTCCTCACAAGCCCAGCCCGGGCGAGCGGCAGGCACCTGCCCGGCGCCGCCTCCGCGCGCCCCGCCGCCGCCCAACTTGGATGGAGTTGTGGTCCTGAGCGCACGCCCTGCCGCCGTCAGCCCGGAGGCTCGCTCCGCTGCCTGCCTTCCGTCCGGGACTCCCTCTCCGCTTCTCTCCGCTCCAGAGATGGGAAAAGTTGGCGCCGGGGACGGCTCCTCGGCCGGGCTGAGCGGGCTCCTAGCGGGAGCGGGGCTTCTGATGCTCTTAGCCCCCGGCGTCTGCGGCAGCCTCTCCTGCTGCCCTCCGCAGCACCCTAGCTCGACCCCACGCTGGACCCTTACCCCAAGAGGCTTTCCTCACTCGGGACCGCTGGGTCGGGCTCCTGCCACGCCCCCGCCCCTCTTCATGAGACCCCTGTTCGCAGTGGCCCCCGGGGACCGGGCGCTGTTTCTGGAGCGAGCTGGGGGCAGCAGGGTGTCAGTGGCCACCGCTGCACGCTCTGGCCGTAGGAGACGGAGTAGAGTGGATCCTGAGAAGACTGAACCAGGAGAGGGTGCGAGTCGGAGCCGCCGGGACATGCTAAGGGATGGAGGGCAGCAGGGGCCTGGGACTGGCGCGCGGGACCCGGACAAAGCCACCCGCTTCCGGATGGAGGAGCTGAGACTGACCAGCACCACATTTGCGCTGACGGGAGACTCGGCACACAACCAAGCTATGGTCCACTGGTCTGGCCACAACAGCAGCGTGAGTAGAATGGAACTGTGGGCAAAGGGGTGAGAGACGAGACGGAAAGGGTTACTATTCACTGTGAGAGCTGGTGGAGAATTGGGGGTAAAGAGGTTTCCCCCACTCCCCTTGGGAGCTGCTGTACAGTGAAGTCTCCCCAGCTGGCCTCCCTCAAGAGTTAATGGTGCCTGCCCCCACCGCCACCTTCAGAATCTTCTTCAGATCAAAAGGTTCAAACTGGAACAGAACAGGCAGATCGTTTTTATTTCTTCAGTGACACTGGAGGGTAAAACTGAAGACCAATGGGGTGGTGTGTGCCTTAAAGTATTTTTAATGCAGAGCTGAAAGGGTTAAATTTCCAAGCCCATTGAAATTCCCTGAAGGGACATTTCTTTACCTGATAGACTTAAGGAGTGCACAGAAAAGTCGCGTCTGTGGGCTTTTTATTTTATTTTTATACAGAGCTCCTAGCCCCTTGTTCCACCCAGGAGAAGGCAAACTGCAGTAGGATATAAGGTGCCCTTTGGTATTAGTAATCTATTTGGGGACCAAACGGATGCAAGTTTCAGTGCAGAGGCTCCCCAGCATCTCCTGACAGCATTAGCAAGTGCATCTTGAGAGCCAGGCTTTTCTAGCTCATGAAAGGGCAGTTGTTCTCTGGCATGGTCAGCCTGGGGAAGATCAGATAGATAGATCCCAGTGACAACAACTCCCTGTTTTCCCACCGACTGACCTCCTCTAGGGAGGAGCTCAAATAAAGATTTGAGTTTCCTTTTATGAAGACGGGGACGAGATTTCAGGCCCTGGGAGAAGATTTAGGGTGCAAGTCACTGGTTCTATCAGTAGCTTCCGATTTTCAGAGGAGCCTGAATGTTTGAAATCTGAGGAAGCTACCCAGTTTAGCCCAAACCTAGAAACTTCAATGCTCGGAAATAGTAAGGAGCCAGCTTTGATGGTAATAACTGAAGACGATTTAAAAGCGTGTAAAGTTCTCTAGGCTGCCGTGCCATGAAGCCGATAAGAAAAGTTAAAGGTTTATAAACCGGGATTGGGAGTAAGGGTGGGGGGAGGGTCTCAGCTACAGCTTCTATCCGTTGATGGAGTTCTGTAATGTGTGCAGTCGATGGAACGCGGTACCTTTGAAAATGTTTCCAGGAAGCTTGCCAACAAGTGCCACTTCACTGAGCTGTGTTCATTGTTGGGTTTTTAATGAGAGTTGAGACGGTATGGTTTTGAAACATTCGGTGTCATGCTTTAGACAGTCTAGTCTACCCTTTACTGAGGACAGTCCCTGATTTCTAGCAAACGCAGCCTTCACAAGGGGCTGCTGCTGGAGGTTCAGAAATCCTTTCAATCAAAATCTAAAGTTGAAGTTGTTTCTACTCAAGTTCTGGACACTCTTGTCCTGGGGCATTATGTTAACTGTATCTTTTGTATCTTAGTTACTAAAGTTAATCGTTTAATTTTAACTTGAATCTTCCTATACTAACTAATAAACGGGCTGCTTTAAGTGATTAAGTCAGAGCTCTGGCTTTTGGAGGAGATTTTGGATGCATCAAATGTGTTAGATCTTGTATTAAGAAGCAGAAGAAAAGAAAGATAAAACTTTGGACTCAAAATATTTCTGGCTTTTAATGTAATTCAAGTTGTAAAATATCACTCACCCATTAGACCTCTACTTTAGTTCATCTCTTAAGAGATCTTGGAAAGAGAGTACATCCTTGGCAAATTTTAACCTCCATTTAGAAATGGCGCCAAGCACTGCCAGTCTTTTTTTTTTTTTATGCTCTTGAGCTGAATGGAGCTTACTCCAGTGGGGGCTTAGGGCAGGAACATGGATCTAAGATAATGTAGGGGAAGATGAAGATGCTGAGTGTTAAACAGTCTAATTATGTTAGGCACAGTGAGAAGAGGGTTTCATACCTCGAAATCCCCCCCTCCCCCCGCCAGGTCCAGCTTTGAGCATCTCATGTAACTGCTTTGTCTATTGTATTATGCATTGTGTAGATGTGAAGAAAGAGAGAGCATTGTTTATCCAGGTCCATTCAGGAAAGCCAACTCGGCTTATCTGGACTAGACTCCTGGGAAAGCAAAATGTTAACGTATTCTGTAAAGAAGAAAGATGCAGAAAGATGCTTTGGACAACTTTGTGCAATGGAAACAGAGAGAGTCCCGAATCCAGCTCCACTCCTTAGTGTTTTACCCCAGCATGTGGTTCATGCTGCGGGTGTGGGATTCGTCTACAGTGGAGAACACTTCTAGATTAGTATCCAAGAATCATATGCCACATTACTCAGGAATAGACCTTGTGACAAAAATCTTTTGTAACTATTCTCAATTTTATCATATTAATCCAGAATGAGATATCCACTTCTTTAAACCTGGGGACAAGATTAGGAGATTCCCAAGTTTTACACTTAGATCTCCTTACAATCTCACGAATCTCCTTTCTGGTTCTCAGAGATGCAGGTACACACCTCTAAGGCTGTGTTACATTGGATAAAATCCTTGATTTAGAAAAGCCACTGATTACAGCCGCACCTGTCTTCAAGGTGTAAGTGTATGGTAGTTAACAGCTGCCTATCAAACTGGTGAGGAACTCTAGATTTGTCTTTCAACTCATTCTCTTCTTTTCTCCTGCCCCATCATCTGTTAGATTTGTGACCTTGTGTAGACACATAACTGTTGTGCCTCATCTGTGGGTGTAACGTGCTTCCTCCACACTGTGGTCTTCTCCCTTGGTGGAAACCGTTGCTAGAGATGGTGGAACACCTGGGGGGATCTTCTGGCATGAGAGGTGCTGGGTATGAGTCATTTGTCATGAGCTTCTTGTCATGAGTAAGAACATACTGTTCCTATCCTACTCGTTCCAGGCATGCTGTGCCCTGATCTAAATTTATATAGTAATCCTTAGAGTGTTACAAAATGTAACTGACTATATATGTGTCCTTGGTGCTGTATAGTGTTTATACTTTCATCCCAAGGGATTTTAAAGTGCTACACTAGCTAATCTATTAACTCCCTTGTAGGTGGTAAGTAGGTGACAAGTGTTAATCTCTCCTTTTCATATTTTTATACTGTAGTTAATTTGAATATTTCAATTCACCAGCCTGGCTCCTTCTCTCTGCCAGTACTGTGAACTGATTTGTTAACAGAACTTTTCACTTAGATTTTTCCATCATGAGAACTTAGCACTCTTCTGAGAGTGTGGTAGTCTGGTCAGCTTTTACATAGCTTGTTGCTTTTAATGGTTTTTAATAGGTAGAATTGACATTTCTACCCAACTTTACTAAATAAACTGAGTCCCCACTGGGGCATGGCAGGTCTCTGACATTCACTATCTGACTTAGTCATCTTGAGTAGACACCTTTACATAGATGAGGAAGCTGAGGCTACAAAAGAAGAAAAGTTCCAAGAGAAAATCATACGTGAATGCTCAGAGCAACAATCAAGTACCTGCAGTCACCTGCTCTGAAACCCCCAGAATGGCTTGCCTTATATGCATTTAGGCAGACAGAATACTCTGGCCTTTGGACTCTGTATCATTCATAATCCTATTTTTGAGTTGATGTCTGATGGTGATAAGAAGGCACCTTCTGGACTGAAGGCTTCCTTTCTTTGAGGAAAAGCAAGTACTTTACCTCCTGTCTATCATCAGGCTTGTCACCTAAGTGGGGAGCTGGTTGTATTGTCATCAGCCACCTCTGCATCTTTTGTGATTCAAGGAGGGTAACCTAAGATCATTTAGCTTTCTGCTTACTGTAGGCAATAGATTCTTCCCCATCCCCCACTCATCTTTCTCTTCCCCCTCCTCCTCCTCTTCTTCTTCCTTTTCTTCCTTTCTTCCTCTTCCTCTTCCACCTCCTCTTCTTCCACCTCCTCCTCTTCCACCTTTTTCTACTCTTCCATCCCCTCCTCCTTTTCCTCTTCCTCCTCCTTTTCTACCTCCTCCTCTTCTTCTCTTTTTCCACCTCCTCCTCTTCCATATCTTTTCCCTTCTTTCTCCTCTTCCATCTTCTCTTCCTCCTCCTTCTATTCTCCTTTTTCCCCTCCTCCTCCTCTTCTTCTTCTTCTTTGACATATCAGATCTTATAATCTTCTTCTTCTTCTTCTTCTTCTTCTTCTTCTTCTTCTTCTTCTTC